>NC_086284.1:77627038-77933467 GCF_963924245.1 Chroicocephalus ridibundus
GACTGAAAATAAACTATGGATTATTTTTTTTCCCAACGTCACATTGTTTAGCAGGGAAGCATACTGCAAATTTCATCTTCACCAATAACAAAAATGTTCAAACAAAAGGAACTAGGATGGAACAAGTTAATATATTAAGGGATAATTTTCTATTTGTTATTTCATTCTAATCTGTTCACAGAAATATGTGTAAAATTTTCTTTTGTAATTGTTTGCATCGTTAAATGAACCTGACAGATTCCTAACATCTGTAACTCTAGTGAATAATAAGTTCTCAGTCTAGTTGTTGTGCATTTAGGAAAGAAGCATCACAGGAAACTCCTACATATTTGGGAGCTTCAGTGCAAAAAAAAGGTACAGCGTCAAAATCAGAGCAACTGACAATGGCTGTTTGGTGAGCGCAAGCTGGGGAGAGTGGAGCACACCCGTAGAGTTTGGTAAGAACGCAAATCACTTCCTTGACCTAGTTTTCCCTCAGTTATTACTTGTCTGCCTCATTTATTACTTTATACTTACAGATGGAAACACATTGATATTTGTTCATTAATTTGCTAGGATGAAAAGGAGTGAACTGGCACATCTCTTAATACAAGGGAGGTCTCTAAGCATTCTGGTGTGACAGTGGGTGCTTCTTGCAAGGAGGCAGTGAATAAGGCAGACCTTTTTGAAGTCTGTTGCCAGCCCTTTTCCTTCTTCCATTTCTGCTTCAGGCTTTGTAAACTTCTCTTTTCCCCTGGTACTCTCTGCACATTGGATTTTGAAGTACTCTGTAGGTCTCAGTTCCTCACAAAATGCTTAGTACGGTCTTGAGTTACTGCAGACGGTCCACGTCTGTCAGCCATCCCGTTCCTTCACATGTTACAGGGCAATGAGGTGCCAAGCTAAAGAAGCAGCCACTTCATACTGGTGCTTGACACTATCACACAAAGCAGATTGCACATAGGTGACCAGTCATTCCTGTTTTGTGATACTGATCAACACTTTTGATGATTGCTTGTCTTTCAGGAAAAGAACAACTTATATCTACTTCATCGTATATGTTGTTTCTGATAGCAGTGCTGGCAGCAAGTCTCGTATTTTTTCTCTGCAAAGTGTAAGCCTTATTTCTCATGCAAAATTTTTATTCTGTAGTTGAAATAACACCTCTTTCCCCAACAGAAAATTTCTGGCCTCCTTTTAAAGGAAAGGAGGAAGGGGGAAAATCCACACGGAACTGTAGCAGGAATCATAACCTGCTAGATGTTGCTCAAGTGGACTCTATATTTCTGATTCCCAACCTCCTTATCCACTTGATCAATCATAACACAAAACTTTCCAATAGTGGGACAAGGCCTTATATCAGTGACACTTTCCTGCCAACAGACCCTGCAATGTGGGTGGGTGGTACATGAAATTGTTTCCTTCTTTTGAGGATATTTCCCTTTCAGATACTTAAACCAGCAACTTCCTATTATTCTTTAATAAGTCATAAAATAAATTATTCTAATCCAAATTCTAAACAATGAAATGATACCATTGTATTCACCCTAGGTAATTTTTAGTTACTTTTTCACTTTGTCTTAGAGGGTTAAAATAATACCTCAGGAGCATTATTATATAGTACATGTTCACATGTTTGCATACTAAGTCTTGTCTTCACCAGCCCTTTTTGTCATTGTAGAAGCATTTATTTGAAAAAAACATCTTCTACAGTACCACAGCCAAAAGACCCATTCAATGAGATGTCTCCAACAGATTTCCAGGTATGTTTTCTTCCCGTTTGCCTGAAATTGTTGTAAATAAGGATCCATTGCAGTCTCAAAGGTATGACCTAAGTGTCAGAAAGATGCACAAAAACAAGGATAAATTACCTTTCTTTTTCTTGGTCTTGGTATTGAAAGAGAAGGTCTATATGCAATAATTCTTTTGGGTTTCCTTTTGCATTCTGAAACACTGGTCATCTGCCTACCTGGAGCACTGGAGAAAATGTACAGTTTAACCCTGCTCTCCCTATAATCCATATGCTATCACTAGAATAGTGTTAAGCCTGAGCTTCTCAGCCCAATAATAATGCAGAATCAGATTGTTGGCCAGCTATTGGGAGAGAAGGAGCAAAGAATAGTTTGCTGGCCAAAATAGTTGTGCCATAGCAGATGTTGAGATCCATGTTAGTATTTGGCAATGATGCTGAAGGAGGGAAAGTTTCTAGGGTACGGTATGCAAGAAAGTATAGAAGGGAGCTGAGAGGTTCTGGCTTATGCAGAGACATGAAGCGACTCATGAGAAGAAGAAGGAACAGACAGACAGATGTTGCAAGTAACAGAGTGGAACTGTCCATCTAGAGAGAATGTCACAAAGTTTGTTGCAATTTTTAGCAGCCTTCCAGTACCTAAAGGGGGCCTACAGAAAGGAAGAGGAGGGACTCTTTATCAGGGAGTGTAGCGATAGGACGAGGGGTAAAGGTTTCAAACTGTAAGAGGGGAGATTTAGATTAGACATTAGGAAGAAATTCTTTACTGTGAGGGTGGTGAGGCACTGGAACAGGTTGCCCAGAGAAGCTGTGGATGCCCCACCCCTGGAGGTGTTCAAGGCCAGGCTGCATAGGAATTGAGCAGCCTGGTCTAGTGAGAGGTGTCCCTGCCCATGGCAGCGGGGCTGGAACTAGGTGATCTTTAAGATCCCTTCCAACCCAAACCATTCTATGACTCTATGATTTGCTGAAAGTCTTGAAGTTAGCTACAGCCAGGTCTGGAAGCACTTGCCTGTCTGCAAGGACACACTGAATCACTGGTGAGCCTTTATAAAATCTTTTACTTTCTGTTCCTTCATCATGTTAACTCTCCTATGTTTAAAAAGATGAGTCATCTGGCTTTTGAGTTGACAAGTCTTTTGTTCCTCTTTGGGGAGCTTGTCGTGGAGTGAACACCTAGACCTGTCTACTGCAGTCCTCTTATTGACAGAGTCCCACTACAGCTTCTATATAATAAATAACAACTCTTTGAATAACAGGATTCATAAATGGTAAACTCGTGGATAATCTCATGCATGAAAAACTGATGAAATGTTTTATTCTTCCTTTAATAGACAGAATATAAGAATCTGTTTATGAAGCATGAAACTGAAGAAATAACAATTATTGAAGAAATGATGTAATGGCATCCAACTGAAAGGAACAACTTGAATCTTTTCAAACATATATATCTTGTTGACAGTAATTTACAGGTTTTTCTTATTCTCTCCCTCTTGCAAGCAAAGAAAATAATGTTGCCTATAGAGACGATTCCCCAAGAGTCTATCTTTAAAAGCCTCTTTGTATTTGATTGCATTTTCCATAAATAATTTGACTTGTTTGGGCTATTTTTGTTTCTTCTTATGATGAGTATTCTTGCAATGCTTCAGCAAAAATATTTCAGTAGTGCTTTGGAAGTTATTATACTGCTTTTCAACACCATGCTAAAGAATGAAATAAGAACAGCTAAACTTCAGGGTTTTATACAGGACCTCCAGTGGTCCAGTGCCCTGGAAAAAGTACAGCTATATTGAGATCGTGATCAGGAATAAAAATTTGTCATCTGTATGAAAAACCACTGACAACTGGCCAAGATTAAACCTCTTAAATATGATTATTTATTCATACAAAATCAATATTGTCAAAGTGATCAGGAGACATTTTCTCATACGTCTATTTGTTGCTTTCAAACTATGTTGCTACATCCTTCAGCACAGCATGCCCTAGGTGTTGCTCACAGCCATTTACAAAACCAAAAATTTGCTCCCCCATTTCATCACTTCGTATCTGCGTTAGATGAAAAAAAAAAACTTAAAATGTGACCGCTAACAGGTAGCAGATAACTGTGTGTATGTGGGGGGGGGTGGGTGGGAAATGTTGGAAATTTAACTTTTGAAGCCTGCCACTTGCTAGCTGCAAATGGTACAGGCTGGTTGTGTGGTTTTGTAACACCTGGGCAAAAGAGAAGCAGCACATCATGAATCCTTCAATTAGTAAGGAGATATGAGAGAAAACCACCAACTTGGAGGCTAACCACACATTGCGCTTCTGCAGATGGATTACTTAGATTGGGAAAACCAGGAGTTAGAGGACATTTAGAGCCATGAGGTCCCCTGTGCCATGCCTGTGTCCCACCCCTTATCCAGCCCCATGCCTTTACTCCTCCACATGATATCCTTGTGTCTCCGCTTCTAAAGGTCTCTGTCACACGGACCTACACTGCGTCAGTGTGTTAGAATTGTAAATCTTTGGTGGTACCATACAAAGGTAAACAAAGGTAAAACAAATTAGCCATGGACATCTGGTCAAACAAAACTACAAGCAGGTCAAGAAAAGTTCAGGCAAAGCAAATCTGACAAACTTCAACACCGAGGCCTTGCAAACTCATTACAAAGCTTATAGCCTGTTACCAGAAATGGCAATATCATATTACAGGGCTACATGGTTACAACAACCAGGTTCACTAATACCGCCGTTACAAATTATCTGTTTTTTTCCTCATATCAGCATTACTTGGAGAGTGTCTCTACAGAATAATCACTAAAGATCACCCATGCCAACTAAGCAATTCTGTTCCTGACTGGCTTTTCTAAAGCTTTACCTTAGGCTGCTAAAATGACTTCTTCTGAAATTGGTTTAATCTGTCTTTCTGCATTTCTGACAGGAAAAACAAAACAAAACAAAAAACCCAAGCCAAACCAAACCAAAACAACAACAACAAAACAAAAACAAACAAACAAACAAAAACAAAAAACAAACCCAAACCAAAAAACCAACCAAACAAAAAACCCACAAACCAAAAAAAAAATCCACACTCATAGGACAGACTCTAGCACAGGGTAATGTCTTGAGTGGTATCCACATTCTAGTAAATTGAATCCCTGCAAAACAGAAGAGATGCTGCCGAGGTTAAGAAAAGAGTGTGCCAGGTGAAAAACCTCTGTATGGCGGAGTTAGTTGTCCTCACCAAACCAGAGCTTCCTATGGGAGTTCCACTTCTGTCCAGAGCAGAGCCCTGGCCAGAGGAACTTGATGCCTTGAGCTGTCCCATACTGTGAACTGAGCTCCAGCAGACAGACACCAAGTGAGGTCCTACAGCAGAGGAAGGTCAGGAGGAAGCAAGTGGTGGCAGAGGGCAGAAAGACCTGGATCTGTGAGGTATGCAAGGACACCTCTGGCATACTGGATTGTGTGCCAGGGCTAAGGTGGAACTTGTCATGAGCTGTTTAGAGAGGTTACTTGGGACTGCAAGGGATGAGCTCTTGTCTGTGTCATAGTACCCAAGACACAGGAAAGAACAGGAAGGATGTGCTGAAGGCTAAACCCAAGCTGCTGGCAGGAGACTTCAGCACATCCATAGTAAGTCTCTCTGAAGTACTGCCAGTCTCTCAGTTAAGGGCTGAGAGATGGGCAGAGCGCTGGATCTCAGATCCTGTCCTGCCCCGAGCAAGCTGTAGTCTGCTCTCATGACACCCAACATTTATAGTATCCTATTTGCCTTCTTCCTCCAGAAGCTTAAAGTCTACCACATCATGATACTTGCAGTCAAGACCATCAATGACTGTCACATCCATGATCAGTTCCTCTTTGATGACTTGCAGATCAGCTGAGTACCTCCTGTAGTTGTCTTGTCCAGCATCTGTATCAAAATATTGTTCCTGGTGATCTCTATAATTCTCTTGGCTTGCTTGTACCCTGACATTTTGTCCTTCCAGGAGGTCTCAGGACGGTTAAAGTCATCTCAGATGGTTGAAATTCCCTCATGGTAGATAAAGTTCTCTCAGGGCGATAAAATTCCAGTAGAACAGATGACCTCCAAGAAGCCACATTTGAAACCAATTTTTCCTATGATTCCGTGTTTCTAAATAATCTTTCATTAACAATTTGTTTTTAATAGCTTTTTAAAACACAACCAGAGAAGCAGTCTTCTGTTTAAGTTGTAACTGCCAAAAAGTAAGAGCACCTTCATCAAAATTGGTCAACTAAAGCCAGAGCTTACTTCAAAGAGGAATGAAACAGTTAGGGTCTACTGGATCCTCTCCATCCTGCTTCACTCACAATTGATCGTGGCCCCCACTGCATTTATTACAAAAGCTGCCAAGGCTGCATTCAGAAAACTGGAATCCACTACTAGCACCCTGATGAGAATTCCAGAAATCCTGTGGTAGTGGAGGTGGGAGTAGGAGTGGAGTGAAGGTGTCCCTTTCCCGTCCCTGTTCAAAGGTCCAATATAACACTCACTGGGAAAGGATGGTCAGGGTATAAAAACCTTCTAACCAAGTGGTTTGGATGTTCACACAGACAGAATTCCTGTATTCTCATCTCCTATGGCTCTTCCTCTGTTCTGTGGAGAAAGACATTTGTTAAAAACTAGGAAGTTCTTGCTGCAAGGACCAAAGAGAAGACCTTGTCTCCCATTTGTATTTTTGTGGTCTACACAAAAGCTGTAAGACACCAGTATAGGAAAATACCTGGGCAGTTATTGTGTGTTGGAACAATAAATTATTCTTCAAGTTTTGGGGACTTTAGAGCAAGGTTGGTTTTAATCACGTTCCTGCAATGACTCCAGTCCTTGTAGAGCCAGAAGTTGGAAAATAGACCTAGTGTCTCTGCCCAGCTTTCTCTTCTTTCTCCTCTTTTTTCTCTTTTTCTTCTTCTCGTTTCTCTTCCAGCTCCTAGCAAGGCCATTCAACACTAGTTTTCTGGCCTCTAAAAGATAAAAGACTATGGTAGCACCATCATCAGCACCAGCTTTGCTTGGGATTTTTAATTTTTTGTTGATTTGTTTGCATTTTTGAAAGCCTCAGGGCAAGACTTCTAAATACAGACACCAAGGAAATCCCCTGTGTAGGAGAGTTTCTTTGTGGTAACATCACTGTCCTTGTGGGCTGTTTGGATTGTTCTGCTGCAGTATATTCCAGTTGAAAAACAAAAAAATACCTAAACCTTGAAATCTCCAAACCCAGACTTCCTCATTTTTTTACGGAGGTGTATAATCTGAGGGAGTGCCAAAGACCACGCTGCTCCTCTGCTGCCTGCTCCACAGGCTCAGGAGATCTCCAGAGTGGGAGCACAGGGCTTTGCATGGGGTCCAGTGGGAGTTCAACTGGAGAAAGAGAACCCAGCACTGGACAGATGTGTTTATCTCTGTCTACCCATTGCAAGATGCGTAACTGGGATGACTCAAAGGTTGGGAGTTGATGACACTTGCCAGTACCAGATTTAGGCACAGAAAAAAACACACAGTTGCCCAGGGCAGTCAGCGCCCCATTGCATCAATGTTAAACAGTGTGATGAAAGGGTGTCTCAGATACAGATGCTGCCCAGAAATCCAGCCACAGCCGTCAGTGGGCACAACCTTGTGGTCCAACTGCTTCTGCCAAGAAATCTCCATAGGAGTGTGCAGCTACACCCCCCCTCACAGTAACAGCTGCCCTTAAACACCATCCCTAAAGTGGTGCAGGATCAGGAAATGCAACTTCGGTGCAATTGATCCTAGCCTTCCTCCTCCCCAGTCCAATCTCGGTGCTGCATGGATCACCTCAACTCCCTCCCTTCTCCGCTCCTGCAGTGTGAGGTGCCACAGGGTGAGAAGAGCTCCTGGTTTGGATATGTCTGCTGATGGAGTGGGTGGGAGACTGCTTAGAGCTCTGGGAACTGACCTATTGAAGGACAGAGACGAAGGGAGGTGAAAGTCTGTGGGAAAGGACAGAGAAAGGCAGATGGAGAGAAACTCTGTCTTCCTTCATTTTCCAGAACGCCATTTGATTCTCTGTGACATTTCCTATGGCTCTGATTTTATCACCCTGGGAACTCTCCCCCCTCCATTCTCTATGAAATACTGTCTGTTACCACAGCAAAATCGAGTGCTTTTCTTCCAAAGATGAGGACACACTAAAGTGTGTGGTTTTTTCATTCTTTGTGATCAGAAGTCCTCTCTTCCAACTTTACAGCACAGTAAGTGTTAAAAAAAATGCCTACATGGATAAGTATGGAATTTCTTTAATCTGGGAGTGCAGTGAAACTTCTGACAATGGATTACTCTTTCCTCTGAATGACTATCATGGTCCCAGACCTGAAGTCTAGGCTTTCATTTGCTTTGTCTGTTGACACCTTTAATGTGATAGAGATAGTAATAGTGATTCTTAACAAAAAGAGCTTCTTCCATGACTAAATCTACTTTCTGGTAGAATATCCACTATTCTTTTTTGTTCCTTGTTCCACTGTTTGCTTCATAATTATGCTTCAGAAAACCTTTGTTACATTTCTGTTCTCTCCTGACATATGAAGGAAGTGAACTCCCATGAATTGATCCTTATAAAGGCACCATCGCCTTAGACCTTTTCCTCTGAAATCACAAAAGACCAGGCCAAGCTCTATTAATTCTGTCATGATTATTGTTTCTAGGGATGAGTGGAGCTTTTTTAAGCTCTGGATGCTCAAGGTGAGTTGTTCATCTTCTCAATCAATATTGAGTTACTGACAGACATGATCAAATGCATGAATATAACCATAGGGTGTCACTTATATTGCTTTTCAGTTCAGGCCTTGCTTTATGCTTCTAGTATGGCATGTGAGCAGAAGATGAACTTCAGTTTTTATTTTTGTATAAAATACTTCTGCAGTCAAAAAGTTCCTTATATGATGAGTAGATTTGCTGTGCTACACCTCTTCCCTTTATACTGCATGAGTTGCAGAGGAGCAAGGAGGTCAGATATCCACTTTGGGACGTTGGCTGGTCTCGGTGACAGCTCAGCATCATTCATGTTTACAAGCAACATAAAATAATGAACCTGGCAAATGACAGCACACTTACAGTTCATCAGTCCTCAGTCTCACACTCCAGCAGGAATCGAGGAAGCAGAAATACTCATGAGCCTAGGCATTTCTGGGTGTCTAGAAAGTAGGCCCTCTTTGTCCCCAGAGGCAATCAGCACTGCACTGTCTTTGGCTTTCTCTGTTGGAAATCGCTATATCTTAGTTATGTGTGAATAGCTGATATGTTAACTACGGCTGTTATGGTTGTATCACTCCATATGTCAATAAATAGGATAGGAATGGCCTTGAGATTTTGCTAAAGGCGAATCCTGGAGCATTCTGGAAGGGTGCTGGGCAGCAGGTGACTCTTCCCAAATATAGCAGACAAGAAATGGGACTGGTACAGAAGCACATGGACAGCTCTCTCTCCTACAAGTTTTTAACTCCAGAAGAACAGATCTGCCTGTTTTTAAAACAAAAATGTTGACATATCTTTCTGTTTGAAAAATGTCATATTTTCTAGTGATGTTTCAATTTCAATATGTGAAGATTACTTTACATGGATTATAGATCTCCATATTAAGCAAATTACATTGTCTTCCGTGAAGCAAAGCCTTTCAGGGTATGAAGGAACTTTTGATGGTTTATACTGTTTATAATAACTCTCACCTTTAGAAGATGCACAGCTGTGACCTGAGAAGGGATCAAATGCTCAGCAGCAGGCCCTGGAGTGGCTTTTTGTAGTTAGATGCTTACTACTTGCAATTTTTTGTCTGTTTTTGCAGTGTCTTGTGGTTTAATTTTTTTGACACTTGGAGAAATGGACTGAGAACAAACCCAAATCACAACTTTTTATAGTGATATATCTTATTTGAAGACTTCACATTCAAGTTTTGAAATCGTCTTTTTCCACAGGCTTAAGGATCTTTTACAATTTGTGTTGTCATCTCCCTGAGTGTTCCAAAGACAATCCCTGCCCAGCCCTGTGGGACTCTCCCACCCTGCCCGGCACACAGGACCCCATGTCAGCCCCCCGTGTCCATCAGTTCCTGCCCCAGTGATGCTGCAGCAGGGCCAGTCTACAGCTCCCCACAGCCCTGCCCTGCCCTGCCTGGACATGGGCCCTCTGAACTGGGCCACCCATGGGACTACAACCCAGCCTGGCCTCGGCCCAACCCCAGGGAGGTGCCCGATGGCCCAGCCCTGGTGGCTTCAGCTGCCCTGCACCCATAAGGGGGTGGGATGGGCCCTGGCTGCCAGGCCCTGCCGTCACCCACCATGGGGAGCCCCTACTGCCCCCAGCCCCCAGACATGGTTTGTATTGAGAGATGCTACTCATTATTATATAGAGCTAGAGAGAAATACCTGTAAAAGAAAAGATTCTTATGCACTTGCTGGATTCAAGGCCAGTCTGGATTCTTAGAGCAACCTGGTCTAGTGGCAGGTGTCCCTGGCCGTGGCAGGGGGTTGGAACTCGGTGGTCTTTAAGGTCCCTTCCAACCCAGACAATTCTGTGATTCTATGATTGTATGATTACCAAGAACCAGTACAACAGAAAGGAAAGTTTAGCCAGCTAACTGCTTGTTCATGTTATATGAAACTGAGTTGTGCAATTACATGAATTTGGCAAGAAACAGGAGGGAAGTGAGGACCATCATATCTTGCAACATTTCCGATGATATTACAGTTCCTCAAAACACAAGCAGCAAGGGAGACAACCCTATTTATACCATTTAAATATTTTATATTTAAGATACGAGTCTTCCCATCTTCTTTGAGTCTGAAGACTATGACAGAAAGATAAACAAGATAAAGACATTTTGAAATAGAAGGTAGGTCCATCTTTGTCTTTCCGACTATTTTGTGTGCTGGGTTATTCATTGAGACTCTAGGAAGTCCAGGGCTGGAGGGCTGATGTCCCAGGCAAAATCTAAAAAGCTGTCAGAGGAATACATGAGCTAAGTTGAATGAAGTTTTTTGCAAATAAATAAAATTTATTTTTGCAAATAATTTTTACTGCTTGCTAAGAAAGGTCCTAGACACAATTCTAATTTTCTTACTGGGTTTGGTACTGAATTTGTAGAAGTTAGACACTGCTCCTAGATCCGCTTTTAAACATATACTCAAAAAAATCCTTGAAAGTACATGAACTAACGCCCTCACCAAACTTATCATATTCACCATTGGGTAACTCAAGCTGATTGCTATTGCTGTGACCCATTTTGATATTTTTTGTTTGCAGCTGTTTACCCACCTGCTTGACGTCTATTCATCCTAACCTTCGTATATAGCAGGTAAATAGATAGATCTTTAGACCTTAAGATACCAGTCATCAGATGGATGTATGTAACTTCTATACAGTGCTCTCAAGATCACCAGCCTTATGAATCATCACACAATTTTTTTTGTTACAGAAATGAAGAACTTTTTAACTTTGTTAGTGTTTATTTGAACATTTCTCTAACTGCTTGAGAAGTCTATCTAATCTTTCCTCCCACCAGAACTGAGATGATCAGATGGTGTAGAAGCAGGCATACGAGCACATCAGATTAGAAAAGTTCAGAGGAGAGTGGTTCACGCTGACATCTTTCACCTTGATCAAGTTTCCCTGTTCTCTGTCTCCAAAAAGGAAGAGATGATTGCTCCTCTTGCGTTCATCTTCCTGACCCAGTGGATGCTGCTGATCACCCAGTTGTGTGTTGGCTGGCACTGCACAGACTGTGAGTAGAACACTTCCATGGGATGATCCTCTGATGAAGTGTAATGTGTTTCTCATTATGGGTAGTTGTGCTTAAGTTGCTTTCTGTCTTAGATGTGCTCGGTAATAACTTCTGCACCTGAAAATCTGGGAATCAGTCCTGCAACTTACTGATCCTATTATGCAACACTTGCAGCAGAGGTGCCAGACTCACCTATTAGAAATTTGATGCTGATTCAGTGGAAAATGGAACTGAGTTGGATGAACAGCATGAATTTCACTGAGGACTGGTGTTTAGTGACTGCAGGAGATTTTACTGAGACTATAATGGTAAATTTGCTATATAAATTTTTATCAGAGATAAATCATTACACTTCCTTCTTTTTCTTTTATCCTTAAGTAATTGAAAAAAGTACCCTTGGTGAGAACAACATAGTCTCTGTTTTAGCAGTCCTTTCTAGATTTTGTTGAGACCTGTCTTAGTACTGAGGCATATCTGTCCTCTCTGCCCACTATTGTGAAATTCTTGCCTTCAGAGGAATCTTGTGGAATCAGGGCCTTGATGGGACTGAACTGTAAGGTTGTCTCTTTTCCTGCTTTCAGAGGAACTTCAGTAAGAGGCGTCTCATTGCTGTGCAGATGAGAATTTTTAACTACAAAGGACAAACTGAATTAGATACATAAGCTTTCAGGGACATTGGAGATGCAGCGATGTGCTTGCTCAGGGATGATTGGTGTGACACAGAAGCCTGTGAAGACACAATATTTCTGGAGTGACTCCTGAGGGCCAAGCAGGTTCATACAATCATAGAACAGTTTGAGGTGGAAGGGAACTTCTAAAGATCATGTAGTCTAATGCCCCTGCCATGAATAGGGTCATCTTTCACTAGATCACAGTGCTCAAAGACCCATCACACCTGACCTTGAACATTTCCAATGACAGGGTATCCACAACTTCTCTGAGCAACCTGGTCCAGTGTCCTACCACCATCATCATAAAAAAAAATTCTTCCTGAAATCCTGTATAAACCTACCATCTTTCAGTTTAAAACCATTGCCCCTTGTTCTGTCACTACAGGTCCTGGTAAAAAGTCTCTCTCCATCTTTCTTATAAGTCCCTTTTATGTATTGAAAGGCCACAAAAAGGTCTCGTCAGAGCCCGCTCTTCTCCAAGATGAACAACCCCCAACTATCTCAGCCTTTCTTCAGAGGACAGGTGTTCCAGCCCTCTGATCATTCTTCTGGCCCACCTCTGGACCCACTCTAACAGGTCCATGTCTTTCCTGCACTGGGGACCCCCGAGCTGGATGCAGTACTCCAGGTAAGGTCTCACAAGAGCAGAGTAGAGCTGGCAACGCTTCTTTTGATGCACTCACGATACAGTTGGCTTTCTGGGTTGTGAGTGCATGTTGTCAGATAATGTTGTATTTTTCAGCCACCAGCATCCTTAAGTCCTTCTCTGCAGGGCTGCTTTCAATGTCTTCATCCCCTAGTCTGTTTTGATATTGGGGATTGCCCTGACCCAGATGCAGGACCTTGTACCTGGCCTTGTTGAGCTTCATGAGGTTCAAATGGACCCACCCCTCAAGCCTATCAAGGTCTCTCTGGATGGCATCCCTTCCCTCTAGTGAATAAACTGCACCACTCAGCTTGGTGTCATTGTCACTCAGTTCCACTCTCTATGTCATTAATGAAGATATTAAATCATATTTGTCCCAGTATGGACCCTTGAGGGACACCACTTGTTACAGGTTCCAACTGGACATTGAGCCATTGACTACTATAATTCTTTGGAAGTACCCAGCCAGCCAATTTCTTATTGTCTAACAGCCCATCTATCAAGCATACATCTCTCCATTTTAGAGGCAAGAATGTTGTGGGGGACCATACCAAAGGTGCTACAGAAATCCAGGTAGATGAAAACTGTTGCTCTACCAGGCATGGAGGTGAGGCTGACTGGTCAGTAGTTCCAGATCCTTCTTATGACCCTTTCTAAAAAAGGGGGTGATATTCACTTTTCTGCAGTAACTAGGCACTTCACCTGACTGCTATGACTTTTTAAATATAATGGAGAGTGGCTTGGCAACTATATCAGTCAATTCCTCAGCACCCTAGGATGCATCTCGTTGGGTCCCACGGACTTATGTGTGGTCAGGTTCTTCAGGAGGTCTCAAACCTGGTCATCTCTTATGATGGGAGGGAGATGAGAGGCCTTGAGATTCAAGGACTTGAGAGAAGTGGAAAGGGTGGTTGACAGTGAACACTGAGGCAAAAATTTGTTGAGTACCTCAGCCTTCTCCATGTCAGTTGTCACTAATTCTCCTGTCTTATTTATCAGAGGTGATACACTTTCTTTAATCTTTCTTTTCTGTCCAATGTATCTGTAGAAGGCCTTATAATTATTTTCCCATTCCTTGCCAAATTCAGCTCCAGATCAGATCCATACTTCAGCTCCAATTCAGATCCAAACTTTTGATAACAGACAGGAAACATAGAACTCAGATCTTGTGTAAATGGACTACTTGAGAAGTGCCACGACTTTATGAAAAGGCAACTTCAGCTTCAGATTTAGTTGGTTTTCAGTGCTTATGCAGAGAAGACAGTAAGCTAAGCATTTCCTATTTTGCAACTACGATGTTTGTTAAGCAAAACAGTTTCCTCTTTCACTGGCCTCTACAAGCTGCACACGTACTTCAAAGCAAGTCATGAAGTTGTCCTCTTGGGATTATTCTTTTCCCTGTACATGTATCACTCCTGCCTTAGCTAAATTCTCTTCCTCTACAGCCCAAAACTGTCTCCATCCATTTGGCCAATATTCCTTGTGCATCTGATTGGGTAGGTAATCTCCAAAATAACATTGTTTCAGCAAAAGGAACTGTAACAGAAAGGTATTGGTTTTGACAATCTATTTTGCATGAATAGAGAAGGAGCATTTTACACAACACTACTGTGTCAAGCAAGATGTATACCACATCTATGGTGAACATTAATGTTTCTATAGGCAGTTTCTAGAAAATTCTGACGTTTGGCAACTCCTTTGATACTTCATGCAGTTATACCACCTGTAACAGTAATCCCAGATTTCAGTAGATTCATGTCACCTTCATTTCAACTATCTAAGCATGGAAATTATAGTCTTCTAAGATCTGACAGGAGCTGCTAGAGCGGTACACCCCATACCGGAAGGCAATGCATCCCATGCATCTTATATGCCACTGTCTGTATCTTCCTTCACCGCTGCATAGACAAGACACCTATATGACTTGACCAAATTCGGTGCCAGTTTTTAGAAAGCTAATGTTAGTGGGGGTGAACCTCAAGCCAGCTCCTTGCCCAGGCAGTCATTTATGGGGTATCTCCCTTTGTCTTTCAAAGGAGTATAAAGCACATTACAGCCAGATAAGAATCTGTTGATTGTTATGAAAGCACATATGCTGTATTTTGAGGTGGTTCAACTGATTTGGTGGACTATTGTGGACTATGGGTAGAAGGAGGGGAGGGAGTGATATTCCTAACAAACACTGCCATGAGCTTTTCTGGAGGGAAGCCCTGAACTCTTCACCTTGCACTGATACAGGTTCATTACCCAAAGCTTCTGGGAAGAAAATGCTCGAGCCTGGGAAGACATCAGTACCTACTTCACTATTGTAGTGGTCCCACTGTCACAAATCATGCACAAGCTTAAGCCCTTTCTACAAGGAGTAGCACCATGTAAACCAATAGATGAAAAACTAAAAAGTGAAACTTCTGCGTGACATTTTTCAGGCAGAGAATATGAAGTGCATTTGGAAATGTAGCACCTCCTCTGCACAATGGAGCAAGCTTTTCTGTTACAGCAGTGAACATGAATGGCACATACGCAAGCATATGCAGATATGTACCTCAAGGTAATACGCTAGACTTCGGGGAATAATTTGCTACTTCCAGTGGACTGGGGGTAAAAGAAAAACTGAAACTCTTCATTCCTTAATTTATATGTTTCCTGTATGATGATCAGGTTCTTGTTCACAGCCTTATGACTGTTTCTGTGAAAACCAAAAAAGTTTCCTATAACTAGATCAGCAATTTTTTAGCCTTCAGTTGCCACCTTCTTGATGCCATCCTTTTAATTACTAATTCTCTTTTAATTGTTTGTGTTAATATTTTATTGACTGCAGTTGAATGTCTTTAAAATACTATTAAAAATCCAAGTGAAACAGGTTTGTGGCTGTAGTTCTGAAATTCTTCCTTAAGAAATCTGTGAAATCTTGAATTTTGTCACAGTGTAACTCATGGTGCAATGCCCAAAATTTTGCAGTGTCCCATCCACAAAAATGAAAGGTCTGACAGAATTTACTCCTCTTTGTATGAGAGGGGTAATATACATGAGACTGCTGAGAAAATGAGGTACACGATCTGTTCATTTAAGCAACATGAAGTTGGCATATACCAAATGGCATTACTTCCTGCCTCATCAAGCTCAAAGTATTTGCTGATTTCTTATAAAAGGATGGATAACTAATCCTTCCTTTTGAAAGGTATGTTTAGTCTCCTTATTCAGTTCTGTTGGGGAAGGGTGTTAAAGAGTAAATTGATAAGTTTGTGATCAGGAAAATATTCCTCGTGTTAATTCCCGGTGCAAGAAGGCATCACTGCAGAGCAGAAGCACCTCAGAAGTTTGCATCTACACCTCCCTGAAGTCTTGAAAAACTTCACAGCTCTGCACTTGGGTTTCTCTCCCTCTCTGGAGTCCACAGGGAAGCTTCTCATGCTCTTCACTCATTTGACAGGGTGCTGAAGATCATCCTTCAAATAAAAATGCTACAGCAGGGTACTGAAGGATGACAGGGAAATGTTTCAGTTTGTGACATCGTGGCACCACTGTCTCCTTTTGAATAAGAATGATTCAAAGCATAGAGGTATCCACTTTAGGTATCAGCCTGTTCTAGCACAGTGTAGACTCCCCTGAGACTTAGTCTATCAGACACAACTATGGTCATATCTTTGGAGGATTTATCCATGACAAATTCTTCATTGAATTTGTCAGTGCAAATATCTTTCAGTGTTATACCTAAAATGAAGCAAGTCATTCCTAACCCAAGCAATAACCAGCAGGAGTTGAAGGTGTCTAATATATCCAAGCATGTGCCATGATCCTCCAGCTTGGAGCAGCCACACAATTTTTCCTCACCACGGATATTCCTGTGTTTGCAGGCATGAACGGCTCGGCCATTGAAAATTTCTCCTGTGTGATTTATAACGTTTCCCTCATGAACTGCACATGGCAGGCAGGCAGGAATGCTCCAGAAGATACCCAATATTTTCTCCACTGGCAGTACTCGAGGTAAGTAGGTCTGCTTGAGTCTAGGGAAGTCTGCATTCTCATGTGATACATCACACTGCCCACGTTTAACTTACATACCTTGCTATATACAGATATGATGACGCAATGGAATGCGAGCTTTACATTAAAGATGAAAATGGCAGAAACACGGGATGTAGATTCCAAAATGTGACAATACAGACTGCAGTAGATGCTTACTTCCTGGTGAACGGGTCTAGCAATGAGTCCCTGATTCAGTTCTACAATAAGTACATTAAACTGTACAAAATTGGTAAGTAAATAATTTCTTTTTGCTATGTTTTCACTATTGCATGAGGGTAGTAGAGCATTTTTCCCTGAGAAGGAACCAAGTCTTCTGTCTCCCCTAGAGTCAAAAGTAAGACACTCTCGTTTCTTCAAGAAAAGTTATTCCTCAAGCAAAAAAGCAATAAGGGAAAATAAGCAAGACGCTCCACAGCTGCAGCCTACCCCAAATTCTTCATCAGTCTACCCTTACTGGTTTTAGGTCTTTCTCCAACAAGGTTCAGAGGACTGAAAAGATTTTACTTCCCGCTGCTGTCCTTTCAATGATGGCCAAAGAACTTTCAACAGCGGAGGCTTTTCAGAAGTTTATCTGTGCACTGATTTCTCCTTCTCATTCCCAGTGGGAATGGCATACACCAACACCATAAGCTTGATGAGAGAATATTATAAGTGTACACAATACTCCAGGTTTTCGTATGCTCTTTCACATGTGGTGCTTTAATTTGGAAGCATCCTCTGCAATTACTTTTACTGTGCCAAAGCCTTTTTGGCAAAGTTTTGGCTATTGCCTCCAAAAAATGGACAATGGCTTCATTCTATAAAGAGAAGGAATTGAGCTGTAATATCATTCATGGCAGATGAAACAAGACTGTTCTTTGACCAAACAGCCCATCACAAATAGACCAGGCCTGTCTCTAAATATTGTTGCAAAGTAGCAACGTAGCTGAAACGAAGGTTTCCTCTACCAGCCTTTTATCAGCCTTTCTGTCATGAATGGCTGTCTTTTGCTGTTACAATCAAGTAATCAAGTCCTTGGCCATGACCAAAATATAAAGGTCCTCATATTTTTGCTGACACCTGTGAATTGAGGGGAAATGTGTGAAGAAGTTGGCTAGATTCTTAAAACTGAAGTGTCTTTCTTAAATTTGTATGGCTAATTTCTCGCAAGGGAGGAATAAACTGAATAGTTCACAACATCAAGCACGCAGCAACTTCATGTTACAGAGGCATCCTGTGAGGAGGCTTGAAGAAAGAAATGACCTTTGCATTTCTTACATTAGATTTGACATCAGTTTTTTCTTCTGCAGTAAAAAACATCCTTGCAAAAAGAAGACAGAACTCTATCTTACTCATCTAAAAGAGTAAATGGAGAGTGTTTGTATCTTTGTATGCTCCTAAGTCATGCTCCCAGGCTTAGTCCTTGTTTTTTCTGATCCTAGGGGCAGGATTTAAAGAACTTTGGTCTTTCAATTATTTCTAACGGAGTTCCTAAGAAAAATGGATACTAATGAGTATGGTTCTTCTTAGAGATGTTACTTGCACTTGCACTCTCTTTTATCAAAGAAAAAAAGGGACCAAGTGATTTTAATTATTTGAATTCTTGGTTATATCATTTCAGAAAAGCTCATGCCTCCATCAAATATCACTGTCAACTGTGATGAAATTAAAAATGATTGCATAATTCAATGGCAACGACCCCAAATAAGTCATTCTAACAAAGACAAGTGTTTTAAATATGAAATCATCATAAAGTATAAGGTAAGAGGAATTTCTTCACCTGTATTTAACAGTAATACATATGTTTGCATTTACCAATATACATGGACAGAAAGAAAATCAATCCCTCTTGTATGGTGTATCCCTCATGCACAGCAGCATATTCCTTTCTGGTTGTGCCTTCCAGGCACCCCCTTATGCCATACTGCCCCATTTTTTTTATCCCTGTTCCCCCGTGTGAGATATTGCTGGAGATAGATACACTGGTTGACTGTGACTGTGTGGAGGAGGAGCATGGTTGATCAAGACTTGAACATATCACAGCTTTGGCTGTGACAAAACTCAGAAAGGGCATTTCTTTCACTAAGACCTGTTGGAGCTCTCCTGGATTGGAGTCCTTCACTGATGACTGCATCTCTGTGAAAGGGCAGAGATCAGCATCCACTTAACGAGCATGAGTATCAGAAAAAAAGTGTTAGAGAAAGCAGACAGACAGTGTGGATAAGCACAGGTTACTGAGGGAATCATTTAAGCTACTGAAAGTCAAATTCAGACTTTGGCTTTACAAGTATTTTTGCTGCAACAGGAACGAGTGAATTTGCTGTCTTCCCCTCCAACAGCCGACCTAAAGTACTCTAATTGTGGCAGAATTGCGTCAAATGACCACAGGGTGGCAGATAGTGACTACAAAGGAAAAACCTGCCTGTGCTACAACCAGATTTGGCCACTTAGTGGCTGACGGAAGGTCGTCCCTACTTTTCTGTTATCTGGAATTTCTTAGTCTGGATTGGGTTTGTTATTTCATAGGTGACTTTTCTCGCAAGACCAGCTAACTGCTACAAAACTCCATTACTTCTCCAACTCCCTTGGCCTTAGCAGAAAAGAAAGCTTATAGAAAACTCTGTGTGATGTTGGAATAAAAGTGCATTGCTGGCACAATACATACTTCTTAAAGTCTTTTAATAAGCCTAATATTCAGTTTATAAAGAATGTTCAATTCACACGTAGTCTGAATTGCCTATCACTTTTTAAATGATTATTAGCAGTTTTCACATTACTGATTATGTCAAGGTCCAGCAATTACTGTACTGCAAAATTTATTGGTTTACCACTGCCAGGTATAAACTTTTATTGTTCTACTAATACACTATGACCAACTCGTATTGCATTACAGTTAGCCTTTAAACTTTCTGTTCACAATTGGAAATTATTTGCATTGGGAGCAAACAAAAAAGGATAACTCTGTTGTTCAACATAATTTCAATCACATTTTTTCATGTATGATACCAATAAACTGAATTTACTGAGAATCTTGAATTCTTCTCCAGCGATGTTTTAAGCTAAGGCTTTATAGATCAGGATATCAAGAAAACCTGAATGCAAACCTTACCAGTGAAAACTGAGCTAAAAAGGCACCAAATACCTCAGCCTTTCCCATGCCCCTTGTCACTAGATTCCCCCAACTGAGAAACAGACCTGCATTCTCCTTAATCGCCTTTTTGCTGCCAGTGCACTCATAAAAACCTTTCTTGTGTTCACCTCCCTCACTAGTGTCAACCCCTGCATGTGCGGATAATGTCTTTGTATTCCTCCCAAATCCTTCAGCATTCTACCTTCTGCACACTTCCTTTTTGTCTCTGAGCTCAGACTCAAGCTTCATGCCCTGCCATGCTCACCTGGCACACTTACTCGATTTTCTGCACACCAGAATGGACCGTTCCTGTGCTCTGAGGAGTCTGTCCTTGTAGATCAACCAGAAACTTTGCCCTCCAGGGCTATTTCCCTTAAGTACCAAGGCCTGTGGCTGTGAGGCTTTCTCAAGCTGCCTGACGAGGGTCTCATCTTCTTCCTTTTCTTGACCAGCAGATCTAGAACGAACACCTACTATATTGTGACCTGTGTTGGTCTGTCCTCTGATGCCTACTCACAAGCTTTCTTATTGGCTCATCATTTGTGCCAAGACAGAGCTGTATGTATTGAGAGCGCTCCTTTACATAAAACACAAAGACCAGTTCAGCAAGCCTCTTTGCAAGGACACTCTCACCCCACTTGGTGAGATGCGTCCCACACTTGCTCAGTAGCACTCATTTTTCAAAAAGGGTACTAAGGTTGCAGAAGCCACAGCCCCACCTGTGACACCAGCCACTCATTCAGGTATTGACCTGATCATGAGTTAAATTCTGCTCACGCCTTTCACTCACACTGGAAGGACTGAGGAGATACCTTCTGGGCTTCCTGCCCTTCACCATCCCCTCAGTGTTCTGCAGTCACCCTTGAAACCATCCAGGTTACCCCGGGCCGTATCATTGGTGCTCACACAGAAGAGCAGGAAGGGGTAATAATTCAATGGCCAGACAAGCCTAGCAGTCCTTCTGCAGCATCCTGAATCCCGACCCCTAGCAAGCAACAGACCTCCATCAGGTCAGGTCAGTAGATTGGTGCCACCATCCCCTGCAGGAGGGAGTCTCTTTTAACTATCATACACATTTTCTTCTTTTTTTTTAAATACAGTGCCCTTTAATACATGTGTTCTTCCAAAATTTGTAAAAGACCAGCTGTCCTTCTGGAACTCCACTTTCTGAAATCTTCCATGACCTCATTTTTTTCATTTCTGATATATTACTTTAGTATAAGCACAAAAAAAAAGTAGACTATATTGCTGCACTAGATTAATCCCTGTGCTTAAGCTAGTTCGTTAGATTCTAGAAGCTGTCCTGCCTTCCAAGCTCACATTCAGATGCCACTTGACAATGTATGCAGTTGTTTGATGAAACAAGTTTGGATTAATTTCATTTTGTTTTAAAATGGAGTAATACAGAGTGCAAAATAATTTAAAAATACATAACTGTCAGGCTAATAGAGGTGATATAGTCTGCAGTCATTAGTTGTATGTGCTCACTACATTACATGGAAGTCACTATGGCTGTTCAGAAGAGATGAGTGAATTTTATTCTGTCTACCAACTATGTAGTTGGAGGGCAGCCTAAAATATCTGTGAATCCATGACAGTCCTGAATATTTTCATCTGAGGGAAAAGAGGGCAAGATTTACATAGTATTTGCAATTAAATATAGTGACATTTATTGTAAAATATGAACACTAGATGTAAACTAAAAAGTGTACTTCACAGATTTTTATCTTTCTTGTTTTTTTGTGTAAGAATAAAGTTACAGTTTTCATTCAGGTCTGGCTTGCTTGTGTTTCAATTTAATCACCAATCTGAAAGAAAATTTATTTCTCAACTCTGGTGGTAAGGAAAATAAATACTTTTCCATAGAAGAATTAGTAACTATATAAACTTGGCATTGTAGATTAAGTATATATTAAATACTAAATCTTAGATAAATTACATTCTTCTGAACAAACTGTCAAGTAGATAAGAAAGAGTAATGCAGAAAAATGGGACAGTAGATAAAAATGACTTATTGTCTAAACACAAAACAAGTAATCATAAAAATAAAACGTTTTTTCTCAATTTACAGGATAACCCTGAGGGAAAAATCAAATATACTTCTATACAAGTAAGTTTGTTTATTCTATCAATCAGCAATACATGTTAGTTTTGTAGTCATTTGTGAAAAGTAAATAGTATGCAAATACCTTTAAATCCGTATGCGTTCAATGTCTTACGCTTCATGGGATCCTTATTTATAAATTTTATGTGTCAAACTGCGAATTCATCATGACATATGTCATTTACTAAACATTCAAGGGCAGAACTTTATTACTATTCTTTAAGTATTTTGAAAAACCTTCAATTTTACATTATATTGTTTCTTCTCCCCCCCTCAAATATTTGGATCAGAATTTGAAGTTACGCATCAGTGACAGCAGAGAAAAGAGACATAGAGAAAACATCTCCTAGGAATTTAATTTTCTTTGTGAAAAACAAAGACCACAGAAGGCCTTTGGGATCCTTTGGGATCCTTTGGGATGGAGGCCGTCCTCCAGGTATGCTGCACCTCACTCTAATCAATGCAGCTTGCACACCCCATCTCTATGCTGAAAGTATCCGAGAGTAAGCACAGTTCAGTTAATTGTAGTAACACTAAGTATTGCAGTCTTCTACTTGTTTCACAGGTTTGGCTGGGAAGTTATGCTTTTCCTGAAAAGTCATAATGCAAAAACCGAAGAAGGTGAGGTTCGTGCAGACAGTTTATTCCTCAAATCACTAAATTCTAGCAGTATTGAAATGAGACAATTCAAAATACTTTTCTACCTCTGTCAATGGGCCAAGGGAAATTATCAATAGATCAGACTATATTGTAAGAAATTACAGGATATAGTTTAAAAGACAAAAAGCTTCTAGACATAAAAAGTTTGCTGAGTGACAGGTTATTTTTTAAAGGAGATACATGGATGCGTACATATTATAAACATAATAAACACACATATTTTTATGTTTTGTTTTGTAACAGCAATCTGCTTTAACAACCAATGCTCTCCTAGCCTTGTAAAAGTTTCACTGGTAAATGGCACTTGCGTATTATCAACACCTAGACATGCAACAAAGAAAAACAATTTGGTTTTGCTTTGTTTTTTAGGAAGGGGGGAATAGTCACATATTTGAAAGATCCAATACGAGAAAGAAGTACCTCTTGAAAATGAGAACAGCTGGTGGTGCCTGCCTCGTGAGCTCAGCCTGGGGGGACTGGAGCCCACCCGTAGAGTTTGGTAAGAACAAAAATCCTTGCCTTGGGCTACTCTTCCCCCAGCGATGTCCTGTCTACCTCATACATTGCTATGCATCTACTGACACACAGATATATAAAGGCTTGGCAAACTTTTTGTTTCCCTTCATGCTACTGAGAAGAAGAGGAGGAAGAGAATTAATACATCTCTTAACAGTTTGACGTTACAAATCGACATAAGAAGTTACGCATTTGCAACTGAAGTGCATACCTGGGGCTCAAAGTCAATCCTTCCCAACAGGTGTTACTGCTAAGGCCCTAAATTAAAGAGTTTATTTTTATATCAAGTGAAACCTTTCAGACTGACATTCACCAGTCAGTCACCAGAGCAGATGTTTGACACAGTTGTACATCTATTCCTCTTTATTAACAATAATACTTTACGGCTCTTTCAGGAAGTGAAGAAATCATTTCTTCTTCAGTATGGATTTTACTTGTGGTAGCAATTGCGACACTCGTAGTGGCAATCATTGCAATTTTGTTCTACAAAAGGTAAACTTAATTTATGCATTTATTTTATCTTTTGTGGGTATGTGAAACATCTGCAGTTCTTAAATAAGGTAGAGGTGTCTCTGTAGTATAGATACAACTTTTTCACTCACATTGTATAAGAATTAATCCAAGTGCAGGTACTGATTAATCCTGATGCAGGTACTATAATGGTGATGCCCAAAGTCCCTCTCCAACCGATCCACACAACTTTTTCCAGGGCATCTCCTGTCAACACGGCACAGAGAGAAATTATATGCAATTACTTATATTAACAGCACAGCTGCTCTGAGTATTTGTAAGGTAGAATGTCTACACAATAAGTTTTCTGGTTTCTTGAACTGCTGAATTTATTGCAAACACAGAGGTTGATTGTACTTACCAGTAAAGATTTTGCAGCTTTCACTAGAATTGTCCTAGCAAGCAATGAATCTGAAAGCACATAACCTAAGCAGCTTGCTTCTTGAAATAAATCACATAAGGGAAACAGAAAGAAAAAGGATATTCTGCTGTATCATGCACTTTGTATGGAAATATATAGTAATTCAGAGAAGATACTGTTCTTCCAACTTGGTTAAAATTTTTATACCCACTTTTCACTGTTTGTAGTGACTTAAAGAGCAACACAAATTCCTTTTCCTTTCAAAGAAGAAAATAACCACTAGCGAATCTTTAACCAAAAATGAAACTATTACCATCCAAATCCTTAGAGTTTTTCTGATATGCGTTCATTCTGCGCTGAGGTGACGTATGTTTTTCATTTCTCTTCTATCCTGGAAGAGGAAGATAAAAGCTGTTTCAAGGATTTTTACACATGACAGTTACTTAATTTTACTTTTCTATTCCATCCCTTTTGATCTCCAGAACCGGCTGTTGGAAAGCAGCATTTCCAGAAATCCCAGAGCCAAAAAATGCATTTCATGGACTGCCTGATACAAATGCAGAGGTATGTTCTCTTTCTATTTTATATTAAATGTGTGAAATACATACAAGACTCTACTGCAGCTATTTTTTAAATGATAAGGAACTTAACACAGAGAACAACTCTTTGCCATATTTTGAGGAATTACAAGAGCAAATCAGGAGGCAAGTTTGTTAAGGGAAGTTAAATGCAGTGCTCTTCCAGAATTGGGGGGTTTCTTCTGTTCCAGTCTCACAGGCGCAGAGGCTGATACCCCTGGTCCAGGCAGCAGCAAGGGCACAAGGCACGCTCATGCACAATGGGACACACAGAGGACACTAATGCAGCCAGCCACAAAAACCAGCACAGGTGCCTTTAGCAGCACCACGTCAACACCACCAGCAGTCACATAAAGAGGGTCGCAGGCATCCCAGTCCTCCTGCTCCTCTCCAGCTGAGCAGGGATGAAGTTTGCCAGTGAGACATGCATACACCCTCACTCTCTTCATCCACAATAACCACAAATTCACAAGCTCCTCACATCTGGTCTCTGTGTCCAAACCCTCTGTCCCCCTACCAGGTCGCCAGCTCTCACCTTGGGTCTCTCCCGGTGCAGATCTCTCCTGGTGCAGGTCTCTCCTACTCACACACTAGTCCGGCATCAATTAAGTTCTCTAGCACATTAGACATACAGGATAGAAAGCAAGGTGACACAGAAAACAGTTCAAAACAGGGTTTTGTAAGGTAGCAGGACAGACTGCAGTGGTCACACACAGCATTTCCCCAGACCAGCATACCGACCAGCAGCTCACTTGTGTCCTTTCATTGCCCAGCAGTTCATCATGTTATGTCCAGTACTTTCTCATGGTCTGTTCAATCAGCTAAACTTCAGGCCAACGTGTACTCATCTACTTTCACACCTTGGCAAAGATAATCCTTTTGCATTAATTCATGTGAGATGATATGTGGTAATCTGCATGGTGCACTGGAGAAAAACACACATTCTCCCTGTCCACTTCCAAGACAGTCAAAAATCATGTGTCGGCATTACAAAGCTGCTGAAATTTCACTGTTATGCCTAGCTAAGGAAAGTTTATCAGCTACAAACAAAGAAGTGAAATATTTCTATAAAACATGCAACAAAAATTGAAATAATCTCAGAATTGTGGGTTAAGCAAGTAGATGCTAACCTAACTTTATGCATAAAACTAATGGAATCTTTTATTTTCATTTCAGCTGATGGAGAGCAAACTTCAATCACTAACATCTGAAAATGAAGAGATATTAGTTGTTGACATAGTGAAATAACCAAGAAAAACTGAGGAATTTGAAAGTGCATTTCTTAGCTCAGGCAACTGTATATTCCTGTGGAAAGTCTGGAATAAAATATAGTTTTTCTTCACTTTCTTCCTTTTCTTGGCAAAAACAGTAGTGCAGCCGAGAAAGAATGATACTTGACAAGTAATTTTTATAAATGCCATTGTATTTGCTTTTAATTATGGTTAACTTTAACTGTTTGGGTAATTTGTCTTTATGGGATATCTTGCGTTTTGTGACTATGACTGAAATATTTCAGTCAAGAAATTACAATGTTACAAAACAAAAGTTACATTTTAATTTGTTTAAGGAGATAGAATGTGTTTGTCTCACATAAAAAAAAGAATAAGAATTTATTTATTGAGATGAATAAAAATTTTTTAAAAAATTCCTGGTGCCTGAATGACTTTGTTCTACTGTCAAGAACGGCCTATTCATACTTGAAGTTTCCTCAGATCTTGAGTTTTCCTCAGTACACATGAGCAACTAGAAAATTGAGAACAGGACTGAAGACAGGCTGACACATTGAGTGGCGGCCTATAATCAACAGGAATCTCAAAAGACAGGACTATGTCTAAAACCCGAACTAATCCTAGAGTTTAACTGCGTTACAAGTTGAGAGATCAGCCACCATTAACTTGATATCAGCCCAGAATTTACTTCTGTAGGTATCTAGCTCTTAATGTTCTTACTGCTTACTTGCCTTTTTAGTACTTTTACTTTATTACTCTTTGACTTCTTAGTGTTTTCAAATATTGAGTGTATGACTCAGTTAATCTCTGTGTCCTTTTGTTCAAACAGAGGCCTTTGCTACGCAGCTGGACAACAATTTTTCAGAGCCATAGGGTTAGGGCAAGGTATTGGGAAAATAGCCCAGGCTGTTGTTGAATGCAGTGACTGGTTATGAGCAACGCTTCTCAAGGATCAACGCTGAAACTCATAGTGTTTAGTACTAACAGTAACTTGGACAATGGGATGAAATGCAGCCTTAGTAAGACTGTGGATGGCAGCAGGGGACACTGCCTGATATACTGGAGGGTAGGCCTACTATCCAGAGGGCTCTTGACAAGCTGAAGAAAGGGGTTGATAGGAACCTCCTGAAGCAAATGCAAAGACAAGCACCTGGGAAAAATTAACTGCATGTATCCTAGAGAATGACTGACTGGCAGGTCTTCAGAAAAGGCTCTGAGGTCCTGGTGGTGCTTCCTTGTGGTAATGAAAACTATCCACATACTGGGCTATACTGGCAGGCATGTACCCAGCAGGTCAAGCGCGGTGATTATTCCATCAACTCAGCACTCATGAGTCTGCACATGCAGTTCCGTGTCCAGATTTCAGCCTCCTAGTACAAGAAAGTCATTGACAAACTGTGTAAGTTCAGCAGCGAGACACCAAGAGGATTATGGGGGCCTGAAGGAACTGGGATTTTTCAACCTGGAGAACAGAAGCTAAGGGGATCTACCATGTCTTCCACTACGTGTAAAGAAGACAGAACAGACTTGTCTGGGAGTTGCACAGCGTGAGAGTGAGAGGGAACAGCCACAAGTTGCAGCAAGAGAAAGTCCAATTTGATATAAGGAAAGAGGATGATTCACAGGTGAGAGTGGTTGGACGGTCTCTGGAGCGGGTGCTTAGAGAGGCTGTGAAATCTCCAGCCTAGGATATATTCAAAATGCAACTGGACAAGCAGCTGGATCTGACATTGAAGTTGGCTCTGCTTTAAGTGGGAGGTTGGACTCAATGACCTTCAGGGATACATTCCAATATAAATATTTCTCTAAATATTTCTCTAAATGGCTCTTGTCAAAGCTGGTCAGCCTTTCTAAGTCCCTGTTGAAAATAATGGTACACACTGGTACGCTTAAAGTAACTGGGAGAGCTATGTACTGGTACAGTTGCCTAGAGAACTCCTGCATAAAACATGCCTCTTCCACTTGGGAATAGGGCTTGAGTCAGAAGGATCTTGTTTCTGTTCAGTGCTGAGCTGTCAGTTTGAGACAGCACTTCTTTTTCCTTTCCTGATGCATCCTCCACCTAATATATATATATACACACATACATATATAAAATTTTTCTATATATATTATTTATGTATATATGTATAATATAAGCTAATATATATTATTTTATATTATATATTATATATATTATTTTATTTTTATATATATATACAAAAGAATATAATAAATAAATTTTTTATATATATATATATATATATATATATATATATATATATATATCTCCTTAGGCTTAGGGCTTGGGAACGATAAGAAAATCCAGTATTGGAAAATTTGGATTTAGGAGCTCAGGTAACTCATGTGTTTAGGTGGTCTCTCTGAGGTGATACAAAAAGGAATAATGTCCTTTAGAGCCAGTTCTTCATTTTCTGTTTCAGTGACTGGAAGGGCCCTTTGTCTCTCATGAATCCCAAAGGAGTACTAGTCTTTGCAGTCAGAAAGCATGATCAATTGTGATTCTTATTCAAAGGAGAAAGAACCGAGGTGTGGTAGCAAAAGGGGGGTGTTTAGGTCTTCCTATTGTGGAGGAACATAACCCATTTTGATAATATGCTTGTTTTATACAGAAGTAGGAACGTGTTTGTCACCTTCTGATCCAACAATTCTGCAGATCAAGCAATTTCAGAATTATGCAGATCATTATCAGAAGGGAAAGGGACTAGGCTGGTGAGAACTTTTGTCCATTTTAGGGTTCAGAAATTTCCAATGACATTTAAAGTTCCCAGTATGAGGTGAGATACAGCTGGAGAAAACAGGCCTAGATCCTTCTGGACATTGGAGGGTTCTCAGACTTACAAAGAAGCATCGTATCTGCACGGAACAACAACTACATGTATTCTCCGGAAAGTGCTATGCCTAATGCTGAGACTTTGAGACAAGCACAGACTTACATTTCTGTTTGAGAAAGCGTAGATGCTTGTGCACTGAGCAATGGTTCATCTCGGAGGGTTGGTGCATTACATTTGGACTAACTGCTTTTTCCTCTTCCATTTTCTATGGGAAGTGTATTGCCAACCTCTGTTCTTACATGTTCATTCCCGGAAAACATATAAGCTTTTTGCCAAAAAATATTTCTATTTCTGTTGTTGGCCGCGGGTGTCTGATGTGACTTTACCTTGCCATAAATTCATCTGTGTGGATGGAGCATTTTTGAAAGGACTAGCCTTTTCAGATAAGTGATAAACAAACATAAGGAAATCATTTCTAAAGAGATGTGAATAGGGGTGTCTTCTGGGATATTGTTCTTGATGCAGGCTCTGTTAGGCCATTTTCTCAGAAGCCTAGGACACCTAGGGTTTACTTTGCCATATTTCAAATTTGAGATTGTGTTCTACAGGAGAGGCCCTGCTTTAGTCTTGCTGTGCTTGTGGAGTACTGTAAAAGCCCGACTGCCTGTCTTCTCTGGTTAGAGCAGTAGTATCTAAACGTGGCAGGCTTGAGAGATTTGGCTGCTAAATACTAGATTTAGCTGACCATTGCAGCCAGTATCTCTAAGTAAGCCTTACAAAACCGTTATCATTTCAGCCCTTAATGTTCTCCTCTCTTCCTAATAACACTGGGCCAGGTTCTGCTAACACTTTCATTAACTCACAAGTGGTTACTCTTTCCAGTGCTAGGTTGCTAGGCTTCTTTACACTCTTGCTTTGCTGGATCCCTACACTGAACTGCTCATGCAATTTACCAACATAAGCGGTTTCAGGAGAGATTCTGTCCTGCTTGTGGTGTCTTCCCTGTTCCAGAGGACAGGTGGAGTTCTGTCATGCTCAGATGATGCAGCCCCCCAAGTCAAGCATTTTTACACAAGACAGAAAAATCTTTGGAAATTTATCGTGTAGCAACAGCAATATACAGGGGCGTAAAGGTATCAGCCAATGCAGCACTTCAGCATGTTAAGATTATTTTTTTTCAGCATGTGTGAAACTTTATCTTTTTGTACATTATACATGAAACTGACATTTCATCTGCCAGTAACTCACTATTATCAGGTTATTGAACTTCCTCACAGTCATCTTTGGTTTCTATATCCCAAACTACTTGTAACTATTTACCCATGGGAGAATCCTCCTCTTATCTCATGGCAGCTTAGACTTTCCTCCCGGTCTAACAATGTGATGCTGATTTTTTCCTCTAACCCCTTTGACTGGCACTTCATTTTGAGCATGATCTTGAAGAAAAGTCCCACCATGACAACATCCTTGAGGGCATCTATAGTAACAAATACTCAGTGATACTTTCTGCTGTCACCGTACTTCCTTTCACAAATCTTTTAATATACCTTTATCATCTATTTGCTCAATGGTTTCTGATGAGATTCCTTTTTTGTGAAATGACTTATTATTAGATTTTTTTTATTCCTTTTATGGGTTGTTCCATAAAAAACTGACTGACTTATTGTGCTCTTGTATTTGTCTTGTCAAAATTCACACATTTTCCTGTATTCCTTCTGTGGATAGGGCTCCAACTAGTTGACAAATGTCATCTTATTTTGTACAGGCTCCCTCGCCCTCTTACTATGCTAAGCCAGGACCAAGGAGATTTTTCTTTTTAAAGAGGCAAAAAACTCTACTATTTGATCTGTTTGTATTATGAAAGGGACCCAAAGAATACATTTCAATGTTTGGTTTAACTGTGTGGGAAGATACCAGGGTGGGCATAGCCATGCCTTTATCACATACAGCCATACTGGTGCCGCAGGTGAAGGCTTTGTAGAATCAAAGAATATTAGGTAATGTTTCTACAGAATAACAGTATTATCAGTACTTGACAAAAATCTAATTTCTTAGACAACTTAAGCCCTTGTAAGAGCTAAGTAGTCGATAGAGACCATGAGGTCAGCACAGAAGACAAGAGGCAAATACCCTCAGCTCCTGGGGTGTCTCCTGATACCCTTGACAGAGATCAGGAGCACAACAACAAACTATATTTTAGTGGTATAATTTGGTTTCTGGGCTCCTTTCTTTGGAAAAGAAATATATTCCAGCAAGGAAGTCAGAATCTGAGCAGGTAATAGGAGAGCACAGACAGAACTTCCACCTTTGGTTAATATCTAATTCCATACAAGGCTCAGCCTTGATCTGGAGTTATACTAAAACAGTCTTATCACCTGACTCCCTAGTTTGCATGGTTGGGCAGTAGACCATGCCCTTGTTCCTACCTGAAGATGTAATGCTGAAAGCTCACCATGGCTCCTAAGGCGGCCTTAAGACTCAAAGGGAAAATGTTCTGTAATTTACCCCTTTAACAGAATTAGCCTTTGAGCACTTTCTTTCACAAGAAAAGGAAGTTTATTGTCTGAGTAGCCCCACTAATTTTGATAACTCTCATATCTTGCTGCTCCTTTTGGTCTCTGAGATTCAGATTTTGGGGGTCTCCCAATGTTTTCCATGATTGGGGGAGGAATCACTGACACATCAGGTTTATACTTTGGTGTAAAATTGCTTTTCACTTTGAGATTCAAAGGCTTAAATTTCTATAGTAGGAACTTGAATATTACTATTAGACTAGTTTTATAATGATACCGGACATTTGATTATTGGATTAAATACTCCCAGGACTACTCTCTTGCACTGAGGCCAACTGGCATGCAAGAACCCAGATATATTTTATTAATCCCCTAAATAAGGTGGACACATGCAAACTGTCTATAGACATTAGCCTTGACCTGAGTTAACTTCTGTACTATGTCCAGGAGTTGCTGAGGACATCTCTTGCAAATTCTGGCCAAATCAGTGCTGGGAACATTTGTTCCTGGACATATTCCAGCACTGGGGTGCCTTCCAGTTACCAGTGCAGCCAGGGGCAATCCCCCACACTGTCCAACTTCTACTGTAGCTGTGCGCAAACAGCTCCTGGCACACCTACTGCCTTTGACAAAGTTAATGATTGCCTTTCGGTCAGACTCGCCTGGGAAGCTTTTTGCAGCAGATCAGAACAACAAGGCCAATTTCTTAATGAGGCTGAGTTCATGCTGGACACATGTGCAAACCGTCTTTGTATTTCCTTTAGTACACAGCAGTGGCAAGAGTTGAAGTGCTCACAATCACCCGCTAAAAGAGTAATGAGATTGTATTAAACTACACTGGTTTATTCAACCTTTCATGATGTCTTTCCTCTTGGGCAAAATTGCCAGAGTGAAGCATACTTTGGCTCTAATCCACCAAAACATACCTATGAGTATTGGCTCTCTGTAGGGAAGGGAATAGGAATATATAATAAAGACAGTATCAAGACACTCAAGGGATGGCATTATGGTCTTGTTAAATAGATGCTAAATAAACTCCTTATTTGTTTCCTGTTTTCTCCTGGGAAGGCATAACATACTTCAACTTATTCAGGAAAGGTATTGCATCCATGTTTGAAAAAAGGCCAAAAGTTCAACCCAGAGAACTGCAGGCCTATCAGCCTGGGAAACTTATGGTGTGAGTCCTCTTGGAGCACATTTCTGGGCACATTAAGGAGGAGAAGGTCACTGGGAACAATAAGTATGATTTTACCAAGGGTAAATGCCTGTGACAAGTCAGGTACCACAGGGGTTTGTCCTGGGACCTATCCAGTTTAACGTCTTTATCAATGGCCTGGAGGAAGTGATCGAGTGCATTGTCATCATGTTTGCAGATGACACCAAATTGGGGTGACCAGCTGATTTGGTGAGGATGAGGGCTGCCATCTGCTGGTCCTGTCTGGACACAACCACACTGAAGGAATAGTCCAAAAGGAACCTTGAAATCATCTACTACTCACTTGAATTTACATTTCCAGAAGAGGAAAAGGAAAAAAATATAACATTAATTTAAAATAACTTTTTCAAAAATAACATTTTGAAAAATTGTGCTGTGCATTTCCTAGAACTCTGTGATTTTCACAGCTCTTATTAGTCTGTTAGAAAAGAACTTCATACATTTGGCAACTTCTTGAAGGATATGAACACAGTTGTTCCATTGACTCCTTTCTTATGAAAGTATGGTGACATTTCTGAAGCTTTTATTAGCCTGGAGTTTTTCTTGGAGCGCCTCCTAACCCTGCAAGTGTTAATACTACCTGAGACATTATTATTAACAGATTTTTCTGACCATGTAGAGTGAATTTTCTGTCTTTCATTTATGACAAGCTGTTCATGCATTCGGTAGCAACATCTACAGGGACAGCGTAGAACAGGACCTGGAAGAGATCCCAGCAGACCACGCTACACCTGTGGACCAAGAACTCTCATGCTGGAAGGGGTTGTCTTAGGAGAACTGGAGAGGTCTCTGCCCTCCCCTGACTACTCTTGGGGGCGTCTCAGCTGTTCACGTTGCCAATACTGAACTAGAATGAACAACAGAAAAGCACATTAAACAAAACCAAAATCATTGCTGGCTGCTGGCTTATCATAAACACAAGGCTGTAGACTGTGTTCACAAGCTGTTGACATGACTGTTCCTAGGAGAAGGCGGGGCCTGTTGAGGTAGGACACAGAAGATTTCATATGTCCTGAAGGAATCTGGTCCCCGAGCCAGTCAGAGTCCTGGTCTTGTCCGGGACTTGAGGGCAGCCACGGTGCCAGCAGGACTGTGCCCTCCCAGACCAAGGCCCATCCCACACCACCCCATGAGGGAGAACAGGCAGCCAGACCTGGAGAAGAGGGAAAGGGTGGCTGCACCCATTGGTGCACACAGAGCCCTGATGAATTACTCCAGACTAGAGTTTAAAATGGATCATTAAAACTAATTCAGCCACTGCTTGGGCAGCCTGAAGGTACTGGTCAGATGACACTGTAAGATCACCCTCAGGTTACCCAAAACCTGACCAAGCATGCCACCACAAGAGAATGCAAATCCCTTCATCAAAACTAATCAGGTGTAGACACACACTTTGCATCACAAATATGTGTGGCATGAGAGGATGGTGCTATAGAAAACTTACACAAGGTAGTAGTGGTCACTGAGGTGGCTGGTGGTACCCAAGTAGAGTATATTTGTTGAATGGGCATTTTCATACGACACTAACACGTGTACTAACTGTGTTCTTTTTAGCCTACCTAAAATAAGCAAATTAAATCCTTTAGTGAATAGAAGACCCGAAACATGCCAGTCCTGTTCCCAAGGTACCGAAAAAGCTGTCAAGGACTGAGTGAATGCTGGGTATGTGGTTCTAGAGACCAAATTCTGCAGCTGAGCCGCTGCCTCACATGCAATCTGCCTTCGGTATTACTCACTTAACATATCTATAGTTTTTTTCATCCATAACCTCAAGGTTTTAAAATAGAAAATATCATTAACATGCCCTCTGGTGGGAATCACTGGGTAAAGGTGGGCAAGACTGAGCAATTCTGACTGAAAAGGAAGACATTTAAAATTTGAAATGTCTGTGAAGCAATTTGCTATTGGTGGATCTGAGCACATACACAAGCAACAACAACAAAAAAATATGTTCAAGGAAAGCAGATTTAAAAATAGTTCTTCCTCTAACAGACCAACTACTAAGGATCCTGTCTCACTCCTAAGAAGTCTAGGGAATTCTTCACCTTCCTGCTATTGTGCCTGCGTTGGGACTGGAAGGTAAGGCATAATTCAAATCAATCTTGCTAAAAGTGTTTGAGAACAGCAAAAATAAAAACAATCTATTGCATGAAGATTGCTTGTCAGACATCTCGTAAAACAAACTGGGAAGTGGCTGACAGCATGACCCAGAGCCACATCTAAAGCCAGTGGAAGTTAAAGCAAACATTGTGCCTTAGAGTCTCATATGTATATGACTGCAAAGTCTTTTCTGAACTTGATATTACTGAAGCCGGCAAATGTTTTGGATATTCTTCTTTAAATTTGAAAATTAAGATGATTTTGCACCTAACCCATGATATTGTAGCCTAAGATGAACCAAACAAAACCAACCTAAAACTGGGCAGTGATAAAGTTCAGAAATTTGCATCTGATCTTTTCCTTGCCACTCTGCCTACAAATACGCAAGACAGAATTTTCTTGGCTGCTTGCAAAAGTGTGCTAAGGATTGATCTTCCTCAAAGGAGAACCTGGGCTGGTGCAGAGGTCGTAAATGATGTATACAGCCAGTCAGCTCCTGACAGAATAAAGTGTCCATGTTGTAAGTGCTTTAAACATGGGTTAATTATACAACACTGCTGTTAATTGCAGAATATGTTATTTATGAAAACGTGTTTGTTTTTAGGAGAGGTATTTCTGTGAGTATTGTGGCTATTAATGCTTAGTTCATCCAACATAACAGGAAGGAAGAGGTAGTTGCACGATCAGTTTGTGTGACATCATTAACATCTGCAAATTAGGAAATTTAAGGAAGCTTGAAAGCAGTAAGGCAGATGATAAACTGAGTCACTTTCTGACTTGCAGCATTTGCTACTTCGTACTGGCATGCAGTGAAAAAAGTTAACATGCAGAGCAGAACACTTATTGACGCCTGAAAGACCACAGCTACAGGTTCAAGTGGCCTTGCTGCTGCGATCCAAAGTCCAAACAAGATAAAGGAGGAGGGCTTTTTCAACAGGAGGTATGTCTCTCTATGTTGTCTATTGTTTCTTCTTGTGCCACAGAAGATTTTGTGCAGAATACAAATGTTTGCCAAGGATTAAGTTAGGTGTAGTTATACTAGTGCACATACAAAATCTGGGTTAGCTTCCTGCCTAAGAAAGTCTAAGCAAAATTTTGGTGATGCTTTAGCCTATTTGATTAGAAATATAAATCTGTGTATAAAGCTTTCTGCAAGATTCAAGGAAGACTGCGAAATTTCAGTAATGCCTGTTGCGCTATTTGGCATTTGTTGTCTGACATTTATTTTGCAATAACTGAGAGAAATGTTATTTTCTGTACCCTTTCTATAAATTAATCTGAAATAGAAATATGTGGATTTCTATTTCTTGCAAAAAAGTAAATCACAGAATCTTGAGATGGTTGAGGCTGGAAGGCATATCTGGAGATTGCCCTGTCCCACCCATTTCTCAGAGCAGGGTCAGCTACAGCAGGTTGCTCCGGGCTTTCTCCAGGCAGGTTTGAGCATCTCCAACGTTGGAGACTGCACAACCTCTTTGGAAAACCTATTCCAGTGGTTGACTACCCTCACAGTAAAAAGTGTTTTCTCGTGTCTAAATTTAATTTCCATTATTTCAGGTTTTGCCCATTGCCTTTTCTGCAAAGCTGCTTTCCAGCAGGTCATCCTCAGCCTGTGCTGGTGCCGGAGGTAGCTCCTCCACAGGTGCAGGACTTGGCACTTCCATTTGCTGAGTTTCCTGAGATTCTTGTTAGCCCATTTCTCCAGCCTGTCCATGTCCCTCTGAAGTGAAATAGTAGTACATCAACTACTTCTCCCAGTTTTGTATCATCTACAGAAATCAAAATCTTGATCTAAAGACTGAACTGATTCTGTGAAAGTTGCATTTAGGCAGCAATTTGAGAGGAATATTTCATTGCCTGGTATGAATTGTAAGGCTTTTATTCCTATTTCTGTGCCTCCTGGTATGCTTAGCAAGTGTTTGGCACCCTCCATATGTCCTCAATGTATAAGCATCAGTTTGTCTACAATGTATAAGTATCAGCTTATCTTCGCAACACCCTATGAGTAAAATTCAAATTTTCATTCCTGGAAGTGTGTCATGGGCAGGAGTAACTTTCCCAAAGCCGCTCAAGAAAATGAAGTCCCTGGCAAAGCTGGCAATTAGAACCAAGGAACCTTGGTCTCAGGTGACATTTTCTGGTAGCATCCTGCACTCACAGCCTAAGAGCAACTACAACAGGCTGTAGAGACTATGACAGTAAGAATTGAAAGTGCTTAAGTTAGTATTTAATGGATGCTTTCCATAAAAACTACTGTAGGCATACCACAGCTTTTAAATGTGACTGTATTTTCTTTCTGACACATTGATACTGAGATCATTCTAGATCAGATTGAGTTTGACCATGCCTTGCTACAAAAGACCAAACAGACTCATGTTTGCTAGCATCCAACTTGCCAGGGACATGGTCACTGCTGCTGAGTAAGACACATCATGCATCTGGTAACATTAGGCAATAAGTTTAGCAATGTTTTCCTTGGTAAGATTTTGCTAGTGAAAAAATTAAACATACGGGCTATGCACATACCTCTAAATAAAAGAAAGCTCCAAGGCCAAGTATCACTGGCTGGCTCATATTCACATAGCTTAGGCGGACAGATTAGGTTTATAGCAAACCTGTGTTGAAGAGAGCTAGGGAGTGAATCAAGAATTGAGGCGTGTGGAAACCAGGTGCTTGAGTCCTGTCTGTGGCCTTCCCCTAGGTAGCAGGGTAGACACACACTGAGAGGTCAAGACACCTGTGAGACTGACCAGGAAAGAAAAAGGAAAGAAGCAAAGCTGAAATAAGCATAGGGTTAAGGATGGGAGGTTTCAGCCTAATAGATTCTATATTGTCTCTTACATTAATGAAATACAAGGAAACACCACTTACACAAGAATATAGATGTTTCTTCTGATCTGATCTTCCAAATAACACTCCCAAACAGTTCGACATAAATGTGTGTTTCTTCTGACACCTTCAATACTGAGATGTCAATTCAGAGCAGAGGGAGTTTTACCACACCTGCCTGCAAAAGAGCAGTCTGGGAGTGGGTGGAAGTCCTAGAGGCGCAAAGCTCCTACAGATGTGGTGCTGGAGCCATTCGCTTGGCTACTGGGCAGAAGGTAGGTATGGGTCAGGCAAGTGGCTTAGGGCTCACCACAGGTCCTATGTCTCTTATTGTGCGTGCAGACCAGAGAAAAGCCATCCCTGGAAGTATTTAAGGCCAGGCTGGATGGGGCTTTGAGCAACCTGGTCTCATGGAAGGTGTCCCTGCCCATGGGAAGGGGTTTGGAACTAGATGATCTTTAAGGTCCCTTCTAACCCAAACCATTCTATGATTCTATGATTAAGCCAACGCTAATCCTTTCTTGTGTAATTTGTTTTAAAACTCAGTCAACTGTGAAACACAAATCCTTTGAGAAGCAAACCCCCTTAGTGCTGTGGTCAATGGAAACGGTCATTTCTTATGAGGAAAATGAACACTTACAGGCCCTGCTATTACCACTGCAAGTCCAGTGACACGCCCAGAGCCTAGAGGCACTGATGCCAAGCAAGCACTCCTCTAAGCAGGCAGGGCTGCAGATGACTCCTTTGGCAGTGCTCCAGACAAGCATTCCTATGAGAAAACATGGAGAGTGCTTGCAGCATGGGGCTGCTGTCACGTGTAGGAAACCTGAGGGAGATTTTGAAAGCAGAAGAGTCATGAGAGCAGACAGAGGAGTTGACAAGAAGAAGAATAAAACAAAGACTATAAAGGAAAGGTGAGCAGACAGTTGCCATATAATAAGAAAATAAATGCCTAAAAAGGAACGTAGGATGAGGAAAGGAAGAAGAAACGGTTGAGTGACTGAACAGATGGCACAAAATGGAGAAAAATATGGTTACACGAAAAGGGCAGACTAGAAGGACAAGAGGTCTCGAGGTTCCTAGCATCACTGGAGAGATCACTGAGCATGGGAAAGCTGAAATAACTGTTGAGACCAATATCTCACATAACATTTCATGGTCAGTCCTCCATACTGTTTGTACTTAAGATTCTGCAGTATCACTTCCCAGCAGCTGTGGCCACATCCTTACTGTAGAATGATGATTTCAAAAAAAGAGATTGATGTTGCAAGAGATAAGCAGAGAAGAATGACGCTAAAGGGTTTGTCTGTTTTGCAACCCCAACATGGTGTCCTGTCCTGACTTAATTCCTGGAGACTTTGATGGATGGGTCAAATCAAGCCAATTTCCATGAAATGCGAGGTGCCCCCTGGAAATATTCAACAGTCCAGATTACTTAGAGGGTCTGTCTGGGTTTTGCTTTCAGCACAAATAGAGTCAGTCTGGAATCAGCACAAATGACCGTAAAAATTACTACAGAAGTACAGACAATTCCACGTTTCTATTTTTGCTGAGCTTGTAAGAATTTTCCTCACAGTCTTAGAATTAACCTTAGAAATACCTGGAATCAAGAAAATTACTACTGGGAGGTTACACTAGCAAATACTAAAAAAAAAGAACAAAACCAAAACCAAACAAAACATAAAACAACAAAACATATTAACCAGTGTTGCTTCTTCATGTAGGAAAAAATAAACAAGCAAACAAACCAAAAAAAAACAGAAAAACAAATGCTGGGAATACAGAAGTCTCTTCCAAAGAGTTTTAACCTCCTCTGACAAAAGGAAAATGGTACCTAAGATACAGATATGCTTGACAAGAGCTGATGCTGGTGTTGGACTAGCTCTGCTCCAACCTCCACACCACATGAATGAATGTGGAATCACCCTTTGCAGGTGCTCACACTTCCTTGGTAATTTAAATTAGACTGTTCTGAGGTCAGGTATGTAAACCTCCAAGAACAGAGGGAGTCAGTCTAGTTTGAAAAGTGGAGAGCCATTTGTGATAGCAAACAGGAAAAAAAATACAGTGGTAGTTTGACCTTGTTTGGTCACCGGATGCCCACCAAGCCACTCTATCACTCCCCCTCTTCTTTGTTCTCTACTTCCCATCAGCAGGTGATAATCAGCCACTCCCTGGGAAGGAGGACCTCAGTATGCATGGCAGTTGCTTTGGAAGACAAATGCCTTAATAATAAATGTCTCCTCCCACCCCCTCCTCCTTTCTCCCAGCTTTTATTGCTGAGCACAGCATCATACGCTATGGTCAGCTTGAGTCAGGTCTCCCAGCTCTGTCCCCTCCCAGCCTCTTGCCCACCCCCAGACTACTGGCCTTCGTGGGATGGGTGGAGTGGGGTGGGAGAGACAGCCTTCATGCTGTGCTCCTGCTTAGCAACAGCCAAAACGCCAGTGTGTTATCAACACTGTTCTAAGCACAGCAAACTACAAAGCACAGCACCATATGAGCTGCTCTGGGGAAAGTTAACTCCATCCCAGAAGGACCCAACGCAATCTCCACCACTTATTCCATACCATTTGTGTCATGCTCAGGTCCCACATACTTTGAAACACTCACATGTCTTCTGACTATCCCACTGTATCTGTTTCTCATTACTGAAATCTCCCCTTACTAACACTTACAACTTACACTACTCACTTAAAGCATCTCTATATCCATAATACAGATTTATATATTCTCATTAATTAATATCCCCTGTCCCTCAGCAAATAGCTAGATATTATTTCCCTATTCCATGGGCCTCTGTCACTCCCCAAAATGTCTACAAGAACACGCTATGACTATGGCCCATCTGTCAAGGTCATTGCTCAGGATAGAGAAAGCAACACGTTTGATTGTTGGGGACCAACACCAGCTTGGTTTGGGTCATCGCTGCACTGACTGGTTCCTTGCGAAGCTCAGTCTTTGTCATTTCAGTTAGTTCCTGCTACGTTACCTTCTACAGCATACAATTCACATCATGGATTATGTTTCCCCAAGGTTAAATCTCCTTGAGGTACATGCTAGATCTCCCCCCGCTTCTGAATTACCCACCAAGTACACCCAGGTCCTTAAGAAAGGACAATCTCACAAATGGGCTTAACTTTTCCCAAGGAGGAAGAATAGACACTGCCTTCCCCAGAAACTTTCCTATGTGTACTCCGGGGACCTCATCTCCCCCCACAGTATGCAGGGACTTTGTTTGGGCAGGACCAGAACCATTAGCAGATCATCTAGTGGCTTCTAATAAATTTAAATCCAGGTGCTCCCATGCCTTTGTGCCCAATATTCTCAGCATAGTCTTTAACAGCCCATTATATGACCCAATTTTTCCAGAGGCTTGTGGGTGATAAGAGATGTGGTACACTCAATCAATGCTGAGTTTCTTGGCCAAGGAGTCTATGAGATTATTTTGGAAATTAGGCCCTTTGTCTGAGTCGATTCTTTCTGGGGTACCATGTTGCCATAAGACTTGTCTTTCGAGGCCCAAGATGGTGTTCTGGGCAGTGGCATGGTTTAGAGCCACGAGTATGTCATGCAGCAGTATGTTTCTAGCCACCTGGGTAGTTGCTTCCACCATGGTGGAAGTAAGTAACACTTGCCTTGGCAGGTTCATGGCAGTAACCCAACATAGCCAATTTGCCAGGTCTCACCATATCAAAAACGCAGCCACCACCCTCTGTCCCATGGAGACTTTACTCACATGGCTCACTTGATTGTGGCAAATTTTTCACATTCATGAGTGACCTGCATGGCGGTCACCATGGTCAGGTCTACCCCTTGATCACAAGCCCATCTGTGTGTTGCAATTCTTCCTAGATGTCCCAATGCTTCATTGTGCCATCAAGTTACAAATAGCTCACTGTTATGCTCCCAGTCCACATCCGCCTGAGCCACTTCAATTTTGGCAGCCTTGTCTACCTGTTCCTTGTTTTGATGTTCTTAGTGGCCTGATTCTTGGGCATATGAGCATCTACATGACATACCTTTAGAACGATATTTTGTACACAGGCAGCAAAGTCTTGCCACAATGCAGCAGCCCAGATGGGTTTACCTCTGCATTGCCAACTAGTCTGCTTCCACTCCTGTAGCCACCCCCACAGGGCATTTGCCACCATCCATGAGTCAGTATAGAGATAGAGTACTAGCCACTTTTCTTGTTTAGCAGTCTCCAGGCCCAGTTGGATGGCTTTCACTTTTGCAAACTGACTTGACTTAACTTCTCCTTCAATGACTTCTTGTGTAGGACTCCCCACAGCAGCTTTCCACTTCCGATGGTTTCCCACAATATGATAACATCCATTGGTAAACAGAGCATAATGCCTTTCATCTTCTGATAAATTATATGGTGGTGCCTCTTGGGCATGAGTCACCTCCTCAGGCAATGCTTCAAAATCTCTACCTTCTGGACAATCCATGATCTCTTCCAGGATTCTTGGGTGGTTGGGGTTCCAGGATTCTTGGGTGGTTGGGGTTCTCCGTTTGAGCCCATTGCATGATCAACACTAGCCACTTACTCCATGTTGCATCGGATGAGTGATGTGTGGAGGGGATGTTTCTTTTAAATGTACAGTGTAGTACAGGCAATTGCAGCACAAAGAAGAGCTGCACTTCTGTACCAACAACTTCTGAAGCAGCTCAAACCCCCTCATATTCTGCTAGTACCTCTTTTTCAGTCAGGGTGTACTGGACTTCCAATCCCTGATGCCCCTAGCTCCAAAACCCTAAAGGTCAACCTTGAGTTTCACCTGGTGTTTTCTACCAGAGGCTCCAGGTGACAGCATGCTTCCTGGCTGCAGTCTAGAGCACATTTTGCACAGCAGGTCCTATACAGACTGGCCCAATAACTGCCACACAAGCTATCTCCTGATTGATCTGCTCAAAGGCTCACTATTGTAAAGAGCCCCACTCAAAATAGTTCTTCTTTCAGGTCACTCAACAGAGAGGTGTCACAAGCTGACTATAACCTGGAATATGCATTCTCCAGAATCCCACAAGGCCTAGGAAAGCTTGTGTTTCTTTCTTGTTACTAGATGGGGTCATAGCTGCTATCTTATCGATCACATTCATAGGGATGTGACAACGTTCACCCTGTCATTTTGCTACCAAGAACTGGATCTCCTGTGCAGGTCCTTTGACCTTGCTTCTTTTTATGGCAAAACCAGCTTTCAGAAGGATCTGCATTATTCTTTTTCCCTTCTCAAACACTTCTTCTGCTTTGTTGCTCCATGCAGCAATGTTGTTGGTGTATTACAGATGCTATGGGGCATCGCCCTGTTCCAGTGCAGTTTGGATCAGTCCATGACAAATGGTACGGCTGTGCTTCCACTCCTGGGGCAGTTGATTTCAGGTGTATTGGACACTCCTCCATGTGAAAGGAAACTGTGGCCTGCACTCTGCTGCCAGAAGGACAGAGGAAAAAGCATTGGCAATATCAATTGTAGCATACCATTTGGCTGCCTTTAACTCCAGTTCATATTGGAGTTCCAACATGTCTGGTATGACAGCACTCAGTGGTGGCATGTCTTCGTTCAGGCCATAATAGGCCAATGTTAACCTCTACCCTCCATCACTTTTGCAGTGGCTGTATGGGTCTATTAAAGGGTGAGTGAGTCTTGTTGATCACTCCTTGGTTCTCCAATTGATGAATCAGCTCATAGATGAGAACCAGGGAGTCTTGGCTGGTGTGATAGTGCCACAGATGGACCATCATGGTAGCAAGTGGCACGTGCTTTTCTTCAATCTGCAGGAAGCCCACGAAAGAGGGATCGCCCAAGAAACCATATGAGTTAGACAGCAGTTTAATCTTCTCTGTATTCATGGTGGTGACACCAAAAGCCCATCTGTACCCTTTTGGGTCCTTGAAGTACCTTCTCCTGAGGTAGTCTATGCCAAGGATACACAGGGGCTGGTAAGAGTAGCGTGCTTTTGCCACTTGACCCTGCTAAGCTCACCTCAGGCTCAAGTACAGACTACTATTGGGATACCTCTGTCACTCCAGAAATCCAGATGGGTTCTGTTGGCCTGCTATCCCAGCACTGGGGCAGCCAAGCAGCAATACACTCCTCTGGCTGGCAGCTGTAATCTTTCTGCATGTCTCAAAGTTCTCTTGAGGTCCTAGCATTTATTACATTCAGCTTTCATTGCTGAGCATGACCTCATATGGTCTGGAGCATCCATAGAACCATAGAACCATAGGGTTGGAAGGGACCTCTGGATATCGTCTACTCCAACCCCCCTGCCAGAGCAGGGTCATCTAGAGCAGGCTGCACAGGAACATGTCCAGGTGGGTTTGGAATGTCTCCAGAGTTGGAGACTCCACCACCTCTCTGGGCAGCCTGTTCCAGTGCTCTGCCAACCTCAGGGTAAAGAAGTTCCTTCTCATGTTTAGGTGGAACTTCCTATGCTCAAGTTTGTGCCCCTTACCTCTTGTCCTGTCGCTGGGCACCACGGAAAAGAGCCTGGCCCCATCCCCTTGGTCAGTTTGGGTCAGCTGCTCCGGGTATGCTCATCCTCAGCCTACCGACCTTTGGGTGAGAGATTGGTGAGACAGCCTCGATGCTGTGCGAGCACTGTTCAGCAATAGCCAAAATGTCGGTGTGTTATCAACACTGCTCTAGCTACAATACAAAGCACAGCACTATATCCAGGCTGCTCTGGGGAAAGTTAACTCCAGCCCAGCCGGAACCAAGTGTTTCTTAAGCTAAAGAAGGACAAGACGTGAAAGCACAGCCAAGAACTACCTTGTTGAACCAGGCAGCAGTGCCAGCCCTCTCTGACACTCACACAGCCTGGAAGGGGAAAGCATAGCCTCCTTCACGTGGTCTATACGCTGCTTCACCAGAAACAATATCCACACACTCCGTGAGAGACAAGAAAAGAAGAAAGTAGGCAAAGAAATCTGACCAGGTGTAAGATTTGGTTGCTGCTTAAAAAATGCCTTTGGGAAAAAGACTTCCAAATCAAAGAAACTCAGCAGAGGGAAACAGAAAACCAAATATAAAAAAAATAGGAAGATACTAAAATGGTTAATAAGAACACTATATAGCAATAACCAAAGGATTTAAAACAAGTAGGGAGAAATTATTTATGCATACCAGAAGCCATGAATGGAATTCAACCAAATCTCCATTGACTATAACAGGTGCTTAAACAATTTGTGCTTATGTAAATACTTACTTGTAGATACTTTTAGACGTCTTAACAGCAAAATTCATCCACACAGGCCATCTGCAGGTATGCTAATAGGTCTGCTTCATTATCAAGACAAAATGGAGGCACGTCAAAAGGGGAAAGAAACACTGAAAAATATCCTGTCTTTTCTATAATTCCTCATTGAAAAGGAGCATTAGCATATACTATCTCATTTCAGGAAATTGGACTGAAAAACACACAAAGACAGAAGTAAGTTCTAGAAAATGCTAACAACTTACAGACAGAAAGTTGTAGGTGCAGAGGACCAGAAATACCAAGAATGAAAGTGTACACTGTTTGTAATTATGTAGATCTTTTTTCAGTGGACTGTACATGAAGACTTGAGAATCACGTTCTCAGGTCATGGTCTCTGCATCGAATATGGTGGGTGTATGTATCGTAACGAGAGTCTGTGGCCTCTCTATCTCAAACAGCTTTGTTGTAGTGGGCAATAGTGAGCCTACTCAGTTCTTTCAAAGAGGTGCCTGCCAGATGTCCTGAAGCTCATCCTGCGCTTGGCTATTTGCTAGGGGTGAATTAGACAGCATCTTTGTCTCTTCCCATGAAAAAAACCTGAAGCTTTGCAGAAACAAAAGTACACTTTGGCATCACTTTTCTTTTTTCTTTCCCCCTCCCCCCCCGAAGGTTTCATTGTCTCATTGAAGAGAAGAAAAGATGTTTAATACTCTTGTACTCATTTGCGTGACTTGGTGGTATGTGACACTATTTCATCCCTTGCATGCTGACCTCCAGTGTACGGGGTGTAAGTATGTTTTTGCAGATATAATCTGAAAAACGGGGCTTAATTCTTCATTTATTGGAGATATTTGCAACTAATTTGGCAATTGTCATCTTAAGCCTGACAGATGCTATCCTCTGCATTCAACAAAACAATAGCATATCCTTACTGAACTTATTCTGTAAAACTTTCAGCAGAAGCACAAGAATCACCTATTACAAATGTGAAAATGAACTGGAGAAAAATGGAACTATCCTGGGAGAGCAGCAAGAATTTCTCTACATACGAATGTACCATCATGGACAAGAACAGGAATTCTGTACCAAAAAAGGTAATCTTGCTATTCATTGAGATAAATAATTGTGCCTTTTTTTTTTTTTTTGCCTTTTATCACCTTTTATCAGTCTCTCTCACTTTGAAAAAATTAATCAGTTGCAGGTAAAATCTGATTAGTCATTGTTTGCAGTCTACAGCTTGATCTGCCAAGGGCTGTGCAAAATTGTCACCAATGCCAGGGTGCATTTGCTACAGGGGGAGCATCCTGTGCATACCACAGAAATGAAGTTCTGGCATCAAAGTGGAAAGGAGGTGATAGATTGAACTGTAGCTATGTTCAATCATGAATAGGGATGTAGCTGCTGAAAAAAAGTGGTTGTGAGTCTAAGTGGACTTGTAGAGAATTTAGAGAGGCAGAGCGAGAGACCCTTCAAGTACAAAGGGAATTCCCCAAACACTGCCATGGATTTTCATTATCTCAAGTTCTTCACTTGTTTCCCAGTTAATTGGATCATGCTTGTAGCACAGGTTACATTATAAGCCCACATTATCCAAAAGAAAAGTAGGAATTTTGACAGAAAGAGAGATAGAGATGGCTTATTTAGCCTAGCAAAGCAGATACCTTAATGAGAAATACATATTACAAAAACACATCACATCTTTATTGAAGATTGTAAGTATAATGCCATAGACAACTTTCTGACCCCTGGGGAGGTCAGACAAGGACTTTTATTTTGCTGAATCCTTTGATTAAATTCCATAGTGGTTCCCTCGTTTATTAACCATCTTCTGTTACGCCAGTGGGGTATTATTAGCCTTCTCTAATAGTTATGCACTGTTGTTGCACCATCCAACTCCTGAGCTGCAACGCGTTTTGTGTAGTTATGCTTTTGATCACTCAGCTCCGCTCCACTTCACCCTCAAGTGGTAAAGGAGAGAGTTAGCTCTTGAACCTAAACCACAGACATACACACACAAGATTTTGGCCCTACAAATTGAGTTTCTGAGTTGCACTTCCATAGCCGGCATCATCTAACACAAGTAGAGGAAAAACAGAGAAATAAAACATCAACATGTTCTTTTTCAGGTGAATAGTTCACCATGCAGGTTTCCGGTGGAACAATACATTGCTCTGCACAAAGGGGTATTCTTTACCATTGAAGTGCCAAACACAAACATCTCAGAAAGCTGCACCTTTATCCCTGGAGGTAATGTCTGTGGTCTGGGTGAGGGTTTCTACATTTGCAATCTTTTCAAGGTAAATATTGCCTTAGAAAACAATTCCTTACATATAGGTAACTGCTGTATTTTCTATTAAAAATTATTTTTTGCAGATCCGCTAAAATTATTTGCTCTGAAATGAATGTTTCCACAATTCTGCAAGAGATGTATTACTACAAATGTATCAATAATTGCATTATTCTCTTTCATACTAGGGCTCCAAGATGACACTAAATTTAAGGGTGGATTCAAATAAGTGTTCTGGCTGTTACAAATTAAGATGTTGGTGCCCGTTTCTTTATTAAATGCTTTTCTGCTGGGCTGTTGGTGAGTTTGTCAGGAGCCAGACCACAGAGTGCTAGCTAACGGCACAGTCTGGGGATCAGCGAAACCCATCAAATGGGAGGAGGAGAAGGAAATGATGGTGATAAGCAGCTAGGGGCAAACTGAGTGTAGCAATCTCCTAATCTGAGGCAACAGTTTACAAAAATGTTCCGAACCTGCCCTGTGTGGGAGTTAATCCAAGTGGGGTTTAGGCAGGGGTTCGTAATCCCAAACCAGAAGTTGTCACGGCCCGTTTTTCCCTGCCTTCTGAACTCAGAGTTCTTCCTAAAATTGCCCAGTCACCAGTGCTCCTGCAGATTTGACAGAGGTGGCGACACTAGCAGTTTTCTCATATCTGAGCAGAGAAAGTACTCCCCACTCATCTCTTCCTGGGGACTTGACAGAGGAAACACTCTCACGGTGACACTCAAAATAGAAACCAGGACACGCTGACTCTTAAAACCACTTGTTCCTTTTGGTGGCGTGCAGTTCCCAAGGGGTTGGCCCCTGCTTCCACAAGGGTGCCCTCAATAATGGCTGCTGGAAGGGGCTGGAAGAAGTAGCAGAGGAAGCCTCCGCACTTTCGCAGAAGTTGGGGTACACCACAGGAAGAGGTAGAAAAGTGGCTGAAGAGGGAAGCAGGCTGCATGCCTGCACAGCCCAACCACAAGGGAGCTTCCGAAGAAACAAGGTTCTCACTTCAAGATTTGAGTAACCAGGTCTAGTGGGAGGTGTCCCTGCCCTTGGCAGGGGGGTTGGAACTAGTGGATTTTTAAGGTCCCTTCCAAACCATTCTATGATTCAATGTGCTCCAGAAGAGGAAGAGATCAAGTCTCTGTTGCCCACATCAGGGTGGAAAGCTCTAGCTAGGAGGTTATTTGATCAGAGGGTCCCACCTTATTTTTAAAAGCCCCAGCTTTTTAAACACTCTCTGTGTGCGTGAGCAGTTCAGGAGTGGATTCCTGAGCATTAATTTAAAAAGGAGTAATACTTCTCTGTGTAGCACCAAGGATGGTGTTAAAAGGCAATGTGCCTTCCTTTACACTCCCAGGTTTCACAGTTCAGAGGCAGTCAAATTAGGGTGAGTCCAGCTTTCTCTCAGTTGTCATGCATAACCCAAGCAATGATCAGCTGGAGTTTCAGATGTCTAACATATGTAAGCACATCCCATGGTACTCCAGCTTGGAGCAGCCACACAATTTTTCCTCACCACGGATATTCCTGTGTTTGCAGGCATGAACGGCTCGGCCATTGAAAATTTCTCCTGTGTGATTTATAACGTTTCCCTCATGAACTGCACATGGCAGGCAGGCAGGAATGCTCCAGAAGATACCCAATATTTTCTCTACTGGCAGTACTCGAGGTAAGTAGGTCTGCTTGAGTCTAGGGAAGTCTGCATTCTCATGTGATACATCACACTGCCCGCGTTTAACTTACATACCTTGCTATATACAGATATGATGATGCAATGGAATGCAAGCTTTACATTAAAGATGAAAACGGCAGAAACACGGGATGTAGATTCCAAAATGTGACAATACAGACTGCAGTAGATGCTTACTTCCTGGTGAACGGGTCTAGCAATGAGTCCCTGATTCAGTTCTACGATGAGTACATTAAACTGTATGAAATTGGTAAGTAAATGAACATTTTTATTTTATCACTGTTTTATAAAATATGGAATTTGGGAATTTTTCTCTGAAAAGAAGAATAAAACAAAGTTTCTAGCCATCACAGGATCCTGCAGTGCAAGACAGACTTTGCTCCTGATAGCTGACAGAATGTAGTTCTAAAAAATTAACTAAAAAAAGCAAAGGCAGAAGCAGCTTGAAATAACAGCTTGAAGAAGTGGGGTAAACATATCTATGGAATCCAAATGATGAAAAGCAACGGTTAGACTTTCAGGGCCCCTTTTCTGATGGGCTCATTTCTCCATCCCATAATTTCACACCTGAGAGCCACAAAAGGTAAAGATCCTAAAAACAAAGGGAAGGTTCAACTTGCAAATTAAGACCGCGTTATTTATGCGTTACCTATGTGAGAGCTAGGTAACAATAGATCCGATAGAGATCTGGGACAGGATTCAGTTGCCTAAAAACTTGCATTATGAGTGTGCCATTTGAGACACCCTCAGACACCGGAGGCTTCCACAAGGCTTGCAGATGTGTCCCAGGACCTGTGCGAGACCAAGGTCCTCCTGGTGTCCTGCGTGGTCCGCAATGCACAGCGCGAGACTGACTCCTGCCTACAGCAGATGCAGGTTGTACAGCCCAGAGCCATTCAGCCGAGCACACCTGCTCCACGCTGCGCCAAACGGCCTTGCAGACATCATGGGCACTACCGATGAGGTCTCCGCTGGCCATAGTGGTGAGACGCTTAGGTCACACCTCGTCAACTACACTGTAGGCACTCAGATTCAGATGGCTTAATCTTCTACCTGAATACTACCACACGCACAAAAAGATCCATCTGTTTTCCTGTGGAGACTTGCACAGGCAGTGTGAAATTTAGACATAGAATAAAATGGCACTCTGCTGATTGTACTACTGAATTACACAAAATACTTTTTTTACATGACTTTTACTTGACTTTTTTTTGCATGACTTTCAGTTACTTCAGGGGTCCAAAAACTGAAGTGAGATATTCCCTACTGTATTTTACTGCTGTTTATCAGGTAACATTTGTTAGCATCCGTGGCACACAGCTGTACATCAGTTGCCCCAACTTCACATTTATTTTGGTATGAACATATGACTTGTAGTTGATTACTGACCATGTCTCCATTGATTATTTAATTTCTTTCCAGAAATACTCACTCCTCCATTAAATGTCACTGTCAATTGTATTAGAGATTCATCAGGCTGCATAATTACATGGCAACAACCTCTTACAAGTCATCGGAAAAAGACGAAGTGTTTTGAGTATGAAATTAGGATACAAAATAAGGTAAAAACAACTTCTTGGTTTGTATTTGGCGTCGTACCTATGTGCATGCATATCTATAATGTGCAAACTTCTGTTTCCTTTATGTATTGACTTCTCTCTCATAAGCTGTCGTGTCCTCCTGCTCCAGTTCTGCTGGTCTCACATCCCCACTGCTCATGACCTGATTTTAAGCTGATCAGAGGTGCAAAGCAGAAAAGCAGAGGAGAGCAGGGAAATGTTATGAGGGTTCTCGGGCCAAAGACTGGGAGAGCACCTGGGATGCTTTCCTGCATGAGCACGTCTCACAGGAGATGACCAGGTGAAGGCAGCCTGCGATCTGCACCGAGGGCGCTGCCTTGCTGGCAGCCTCCAGCCCAGGCCAGGGCCCCTCATGCTCACCTCGCTTCACTGGGCACCTCAGCTTCAAGCATTTTGCAGATGCTGGAAAGCTCACAGCTGCCCCTCAATTTCAGCACATGGGACTGTTTCACACCCCCCTGGCTCTGGCCTCTACAACTTCTCCTCCATCAGCTCTCCTGCTGTCTGTTGCCCTTTGGCAGCCTGGCCTTAGATGCTGTCCTTCTTCCCCTGGTTGAGCCAACCCAACCCGCCTGTCTACACAGTATCTGCCAAAATCTCTGTTTTGAACCAGTGCTGAAATAGAAAACGCACCTCTGAAAAATTAGATACCAGCAACTCAGCAGAAAGTTCACACAGGCCCGGGGTATTCGTCCGCAATGGGTGCTGCTGCTTTTCAGTGAGTTATCCTCTATTCTCTCTGCAGTCAGATGTGGTGTTACCCATCTCCTTCCAAGGTAGAGGACAGAAAAAATCATGTCTTTAGAGTCCTTCTTTCTCTCCATTGGCTATAAGAGAGGAACCTAAGATGGCTACCTCAGATGTAAACACGAAAGTACCAAAAGTGAGCCAGGGTTTCTCCTACATTATAGGCAGAGCACTACCAATTTACCATAGTGATCACAGGGAAAAGTGCAGGACGAGAGTGTGTCACTTTACCATAGCTGAGGTATGTCTAGTTTACACCAAGAACGATGGAGCAGGGAGGCTGAGGTATCACATCCTCCTTCAGAAATCTCAGTGCCGAAAGGACCTGATTTTAACACCCCTAAGGAGAAAGGGCAGCAAAATTATTTGAGCCCGTGAGTTTGACAAGAAAAAGCACTCTTCCTCCCCATCCCTGGGATACCTGTTTCACCATTATGTGATTTCCACATGTGGATAACATCTGCGCTGTGACAAATTAGGGCTCCCTACCCATCCCCTTTCCCAGCCACAACTCAGAAGCTTATCGTAGCGGCAGTTCCTCAGGCATTTGTAACACAAGAACGTTACAGGAAAGCTCAACTAAGGGCTAAACATAAATATACAACTGCAATAAAGCAATACATCATTAACACTTGTTAGTTCATTCAAAACAAGGCCTGTAGGTTGCTTGCTGTTTGGATTGTCTGGATTTTGTATCTTGCATGCATTAATGGTGTCTATCTTGGTAGCTGTTTCAAGGAGCAATTGCAGTACACATAGCTTTCCAGCCGGCTGGTATAATTTCACAGTAAGATCTTGCGTGAAATACTTAGACTTTTTTACATAAAGATATAGCTTACAACATATGACTACAGCAACATTATCAAAAACATTTCTTTTAAAGAAATATATGTTACCTTGTCTTTCTGATGCTGCAGTCAGAATGGGTGGGGTTCAGCAGATTCCCTCATTTGGGTGTGAAATTCATCTCACAAACTGAGACACCTTATTGTAGGCGTCCACAAAGGAGCACCGATGTTCCGTAACAGTGAATGCACATCTGGGGCTCCATGCAGCTGAGCAGTAGCTGCCTCATGCCCCTAAAGATGCTAAAGGTACTGGAGGTACCAGAGGTACCTACATGGAGATGGCAGATATAACTCACACCTTTCGGAAGGAGCTGTCAGAGGAAGGCAGGGTACCCCAGAGCAGCTAAATGGCACTGTTTAAGCAACTCATTTGCACCCTCCCCTTTCACAGCACAGGCTGATGACTTCCATCATGTCCTAAGTTGAAAGAGCTCAGCCGACAATGAGTGATGAGGAAATACTAGTCTATTTTATAACGCAACATAGACAGTGGGTGTATTTTCTGAAATGAGACATTCCTTCCAATAACTGCTTTCGGATTTTTCCATAATGCCAGCTATCCTTCTGACATTACATGTGATAGATGTTTCCAGGACCTCAGCTTTTCAGTGTTTTCTGGGATCCTTGCTAAAATGACTGCTATTGATTTTGATCACTCATTTTTGAACTTATCCATTTTCAGGTTCTTTGTTCCAGGTCAATGCTTGATTCTAGTTAATTAAATTTTGATGGTATGGGATGAGTAAGTAACTCTTCACAGTATTTTTGGGAAACCCCCTGAGTATGGATCACTCAGATGTATAAAATGCACAGTGTAAATATGTCCTTGGAGGCAAATACAGCTTCTCACCACCACTGACAAGTAATTTGTGTTTCCTTCCTTTTCTAAAATGAAATGGAGGAAGCCAAAAATCTGCATAAAGTGCTGTATTCTGGGACATTACTGGAGCAGAATATCCAACTGATATTTCAGTTTAAAATTACTTGTTATCTTTATAAGCAAGAAAATAAGAACTAAAGAGGGAGAAATATTTGACTATTTGACAAGAAAATAAAAATGAAGATTCATCTTTGTTTTTCAGGATGACCCCAAAAAAGAGAATAAGGATCCTCCTGTAAGAGTAAGTATTCTTGTCCTATACAAATTGGTGCTTTTGCCCACTTAAGCATATAAATACCATTATATAAAATATAGTTGCTTCTAGAACTATAGTTTTTTGTATCAATATAGCAATGAGAATTCATGAAAATATGTTCCTGTGGTATCTTTATGTCTAAACTTAATACATCTCTTTTGGATGGGCTAGCTTACACAAGACAGAATTTACCGTGCATTTCACAAAATGTCATACTTTCCATTTATCATACGAATAGATTTTGCTCAAGACAAATGCGACATTTTGCTTAATAAAAATTGGAAACATTCTCTAAATGTTTCCAGACTTTGTATAAAGTATCATGAGGCCAGATGACACATATCTGTTATTGGGTTGTCCCAAAAATGTTACATCTGTTTAGCAAAGACAGACACCACCCAGAAAATATTTGCATGATTAAACCCTGTAAGGGTTGCAAGGTGAATTTACAGGGTACTTCTCCAGTTTCAGCTTTCTGTCCTAGTTTTTTCAGGATCCATAAACAGGGACAGGGAAAAAAGTGTCCTTAAAGCATAATAAAATAGATTAAAGACCAAATAAACTTCAAAATCTAACTTTAAAGTTCAAAAAACAGAAAGATTTCGTGGCAGGATGAACTAATTTATCACTGGTTTAAATTTGGGGAGAAGAACTTTTAACTGGTATATACCTAAAAATCATACAAATTAGGTTTTTATAGAAAGAAAATGTATCAGGAAATTAAACACCAAATTTTATTAATATTTGCCTATAGGGTGAAATGCACTGATTGCTTTGATTTTAGGTAAGGAACAACACATACAAATTCGAAAATTACAATAAGAAAAAGAAGTACATTCTGAAAATCAGAGCACGTGGAAGAAACTGTCTCTTGAGCTCAGACTGGGGGGAATGGAGTGAACCCATCGAGTTTGGTAAGACTGTGAAATATTATTTTAATTTTTTTCTTTTTAGTATTACCACGTTTGCCTCCCTTTCTCCCTCACACTCACAGACGGGAAGAAAATCTTAATTCTTACCCAACGACATGAAAGGAACCGGGCAGAAAATATTACTGTGGAGGGGATGCTTGAGTACTATGGCAACAGAGGCTGATACCTGCCTTTGACTAGTTGGGATTGTGGAGGCAGCAGTTTCTCAGATGCCAGGGCTACAGGAACATGTTGACACAGACCCAGCGCAGAGTGCCTTTCAGCTCTTTAAGCTTCTGCCATGAATATTATCCTCTTCCTTCCGCATCTTTTTACAGTTCCACCACTTTTGCTCTATTTTTCATTCTGAGACACTGTCTCTCCTTCTCCTTTTCTGGATTTTTTTTCTTTTTTTTTTAAATTCTGTACGTTTTAAATGTTCAAAGTGGTTCAAAATGTGTCAAGCGTTCCTGAACGTTTTGACAAAGTACTGTAAGAAGTCAAGTTGAAGTCCTTCAGATTATTTGAAAAATGGTGTGAAATTTGCATTCATTACCAACAGACACAAAGGCAGCTTTTTGGCATGCTAAGATATTTCCCTCTCTTGGATGTTTCAGGTCAAGGGAAAGATTACTTTATTTTCGTGATTTTATTTCTGATAGCACTTGGAACAATCTCAGTGACGCTGCTCCCATATTGTCTTTTCAAAAGGTAAATTAACCCTATTGATGTAGAAACTATTGGTATAGTATTATTTCTATGAAACACATTCCTCCTATCTTCTACCTTCTTACCTACAAACTTAAATAATCTGATTATCAGTACCATGAAGTATGATTACCAGTATTGTTGTGGATGCCACTTTGACATGCAAGATCACATCAAGTGAAAGAGGGGGAAAGAATGTTAAAGTTAGTAAGTGATAGATTCCACCAGATCCTGAAAAAAACCCAAAAACAAAATAAAAAAAAATGCCAGAAACCTCTATTCTTACCTTTAAGCATTTAACATCCACATCGCTCTGAAGTCATTGGCTTCATACAGTACCTGACAAGAGGAAATGAGGACAAATGAATGTGTCATTATTTTGATAAAACTTCTCACTTAGTGGTGTAAGAAAGTTATCACAGAATGGTAAGTGTTGGAAGGAACCTTCAGAGATCATGTAGCCCAAGCCCCCTGCCAAAGCAGGTTCACCTGGAGCAGGCTAGACAGGAATGCATCCGGGCGGGTTTTGAACATCTCCAGAGAAGGAGACTCCACCACCTCTCTGGGCAGCCTGTTCCAGTGCTCTGCCACCCTCAAAGTAAAAAAGTTCTTCCTCACGTTGAGATGGAATTTCCTGTGTTGCCGTCTGTGTCCATTAACCCTGGTCCTGTTGCCGAGCACCACTGAGAAGAGTCTGGCCCCATCCTCTTGACACCCACTCTTTAGGTATTTATAAGCATTGATGAGATCCCCTCTCAGTCTTCTCTTCTCCAGGCTAAACAGACCCAGGTGGCTCAGTCTTTCCTCATAAGAGAGAGGTTCCAGTCCCGTGATGGTCTTCGTAGCCCTCTGCTGGACTCTCTCTAGTAGTTCCTTGTCCTTCTTGAACTGGGGAGCCCAGAATTGGACACAGTACTCCAGATGTGACCTCACCAGGGCAGAGTAGAGGGGGAGGATGACCACCCTCGATCTGCTGGCCACACTCTTCTTGATGCACCCTAGGAGACCATTGGCCTTCTTGGCCACAAGGGCACACTGCTGACTCATGGTAAACTTGTCATCCACCAGGACTCCCAGGTCTCTTTCCACAGAGATGTTCTCCAGGAGGTCAGCCCCCAACCTGTACTGGTGCATGGGGTTATTCCTTCCCAGGTGCAGCACCCTACACTTACCCTTGTTGAACTTCATTAAATTCCTCTCCACCCAACTCTCGAGCCTGTCCAGGTCCCCATGAATGGCAGCACAGCCTTCCGGTGTGTCAGCCACCCCTCCCAGTTTTGTGTCATCAGCAAACTTGCTGAGGGTACGCTCTGCCCCCTCAGGTCATTGATGAATATGTTGAACAAGACTGGACGCAGTACTGATCCCTGGGGAACATCTCTAGCTACAGGCCTCCAACTAGACCCTGCGCCGCTGATCACAACCTTCTGAGCTCTGCCATTCAGCCAGTTCTCAATCCACCTGTCATGTGATTTACTGAAAGTCATCGTTTAATAAAATATTTACTGTGACTCTCGTCACAAAATAAATTTTAGTTACCCAAGTGATAAGTATAACAATAGTTACCCACCAGGGTACACTCAAAATACTTTACTTCTCACATAGTGATTTTTAGAACAACAGCTATTCAATCTTGAAAGTAAAAAATGTCCTTAAGGTATAACACAAAAAGTTTGTGTAAGTTATATTACCAGTATTTTTAATTTCTTCACAATCCCATTTTCTATCCAAAGATATTGCAGTTTCAAGAACATATTTTCACCCATTCCACAACCAAGAGACAAGTTCAATGCGTCAAATGGTGAAGATACCCAGGTATGCTTTCTTTTCAATTCAAATTTGATAACTATAAGACATGATAGGCCAAAGACTAGAATAATTGGCATTTAAAGATGAGCATTAAATTTGATCCTTTAAAAAATAATTTGCTCCCATGCAAAGTATGCTGTTTCGAAACTAGAAATGCTCCATGCCGATGCTGAGACTAGTGATTTTCCTGTATATGTTTGCCGTCATATTTTAAGACCCAAGTTATCAGTTTTACTGAGACCGGCAATTTCTGTGTGTGCCAGTTTTGATAGCTTGCTGTTCACACTTTGAAAATAACCTAGGTAAGAAAGCATTTGCCATTAGCACTCTCAAATATCAATGATCATAAGACAATGTGAGTATATATTTTATAAGTCTGGCTATACCCCTACTAAAAAAAAAAACAAACCACAACAAAATGAACAAATCTGTTGCACTGAATCATGGGAAACAGGGCTGGAAAATCTCAACAGCTTAACTAGCCTTCCTCTTTGCTTCAGCATAGCATTAGTTATGACAATTTTGATGTTTTGTGCAAATTGTGTTCGATCAATATTCTGCGGCATCCCTGTGCAGTTTATTCTAATGTTCAATCATTCTTCCTTTTAGAAAGCTTTTTCAAGATCCTGTTTTACTGCACTTAAAATCCATCACATCTTATCCGTATTCCTTTACTGTTTACATCTTACATATTTGCACTCTGTCAACAGCACCTAATTCTTCCCGTCTTTCTTCACATGTCACGACAACCAGGCTGCAAACCTTTCTTGTTTCTCTTATAGAATCATAGAATCACAGAATTGTTAGGGTCGGAAGGGACCTTAAAGATCATCTAGTTCCAACCCCCCTGCCATGAGCCCTGCTCCCACTAGATCAGGTTACTCAGAGCCCCATCCAGCCTGGCCTTGAACACCTCCAGGGATGGGGCTTCCACCACCTCTCTGGGCAACCTGTTCCAGTGTCTCACCACCCTCATGGTGAAGAACTTCTTCCTAACGTCCAGTCTGAATTGACCCATCTCTAGTTTGAATCCATTCCCTCTAGTCCTACCATTACCCAACATCCTAAAAAGTCCCTCACCAGCTTTCTTGTAGGCCCCCTTAAGATACTGGTAGGCCACTATAAGGTCTCCTCGGAGCCTTCTTTTCTCCAGACTGAACAACCCCAACTCTCTCAGTCTGTCCTCATAGGAGAGGTGCTCCAGCCCTCTGATCATCCTCGCAGCCCTCCTCTGGACACGTTCCAGCACGTCCATATCTTTCTTGTAGTAGGGGCTCCAGAATTGGACGCAGTACTCCAGGTGGGGTCTCACGAGAGTGGAGCAGAGGGGGAGAATCACCTCCCTCGACCTGCTGGCCGCGCTTCTCCTGATGCAGCCCAGGATACGATTGGCTTTCTGTGCCGCTAGTGCACACTGACGGCTCATGTTGAGCCTCTCGTCCACCAGCACCCCCAAGTCCTTTTCTTCAGGGCTGCTCTCAAGCCAGTCACTGCCCAGCCTATATCGGTGCTTGGGGTTGCCCTGACCCAGAGGGAGGATCTTGCACTTGGTCTTGTTGAACTTCATGAGGTTGGCATGGGCCCACCTCTCCAGCCTGTCAAGGTCCCTCTGAATGGCATTCCTTCCCTCCAGCGTGTCAGCCGCCCCACACAGCTTGGTGTCGTCAGCAAACTTGCTGAGGGTGCACTCAATGCCACTGTCCATGTCGCCGACAAAGATGTTAAACAAGACCGGTCCCGGTACTGATCCTTGAGGGACTCCACTCGTCACTGGCCTCCACTTGGACATGGACCCATTGACAGCCTCTCTTTGGGTGCAGCCATCAAGCCAGTTCTTTATCCACTGAATTGTCAGTCCATCAAACCCATATTTTATCAGCTTGGAGACCAGGATGTCATGAGGGACAGTGTCAAAGGCTTCGCTCAGGTCCAGGTAAATGACGTCAGTTGCTCTCCCCTTGTCTACTGATGTTGTGACCTTCTCATAGAAGGCCACCAGGTTTGTCAGGCACGATTTGCCCTTGGTGAAGCCATGTTGATTGTACCTAATCACCTCTTCATTATTCTTCTGCCTCAGTAGTGCCTGCAGGAGGATCTGCTCCATAATCTTACCAGGCACAGAGGTGAGACTGACTGGCCTATAGTTCCCTGGTTCCTCCTTCTTTCCCTTTTTGAAAATGGGGATTATGTTTCCCTTTTCCCATCAGTGAGGACCTCACCAGACTGCCATGACTTTTGGAATATAATAGAGAGATATAATAGAGAGCGGTTTAGCAACCTCATCCGCCAGTTCCTTCAGTACCCATGGGTGTATCCCATCGGGTCCCGTGGACTTGTGCACTTTCAGGTTCATCAGATGGTCACAAACCTTTTCTTCACTTACAACGGGCAGTTCTTTCCAACCCCTGCCATTATCTTCTGTGACTCTAGGAGTGTGGCTGGAGCCCTTGCCAGTGAAGACTGAGGAAAAGAAGTCGTTGAGAACCTCAGTCTTCTCCATATCATTTGTCGCCAGTTCTCCAGTTTTCTTTCTGAGGGGGCCCACACCTTCCCTAGTCATCTTCTTACCATTAAAATGGTCAGTGAATGTTTCCTATCAGCTGGCTAGAGCAAAGACGTACTTAAATCAATAAATCAGGCTAGTTGTTTAGTGCCTACAATGTTTCAGTGGACAACACCAACCACCCTTTTCAAAGAGGCTGTCAAAAGTCCTCAGAAATTTTCTTTCAACCCTTTAACAGTAATAGCTTTGAGGATTCTTTCTAAAACTCTCCAGTTTTGGCATCTATATACCAGAACATGGTCCTAATCTATTTGGCTTTGGTCCTACCATCTTTGGCTTTAACAGAAGGCAGGTAGCAATGTAACTCAGATACGCATTAAGTCATAAATACCTGCTATCTCACTTCATATCAGGCTGCCAGAGCTAAGGCTACAGAGCAGCAGTCCATAGTCTATCACCTTATTATATAGTAATTGCTAGCAAAGTAGGAAGCAGTCCTTCAAAAAATCGCAGACCCTCCGGATTGCTTGCTTTTACTAAAGTTGAGGAGCTTCCCAATTCCTGTGCACACACTGCCAGAATTACTCCCAATGTCTCCACGGCGACCCAGAAGCCTTTGGGGATGTGGTTTTGTAAACAGTGGTACAGGCACTTCCACGCAGGCAGGAACTTATCAGGAGCCATTATCAGAGTTCACATGAAGCCCTCGGCTGGGGTTGCCTCACACCTGCCAACAGGCACCATGAAGGTAATTCGTAAGTCTCCGACGCGTCACAACAGTTTCTAGACTCTTCTTTGCCTAATTTAATCTAGTCTTAAAGCCTGGTTTTATTTTATGTCTTCTCCCCCCACTCTCAGGTATCTAACGCTGGTGGAGTGCTGTAATTCTTCAAAGCAGAAAATAAAGCACAACAAATAGGTTCTCAGGAGAGCTCTCCTTCTCCATTGATACCGGTACTCTCACTTCCTAGCATTTAGTGCCAATATATTTAGGAGCTGTATTTTGAACCTGTAACGTCCTTTAATCACACTTTTTAAAGCTTGCATTTCCTTATTTGGTCCCTACTTACTCAACGACCTTTCACATTTTCTCATCATTTGTCCTGTTTCACAATGCAGCTTTCCCTGAGATCACTGAAAAACTTCATGATTTGCAACCTTAACCTTTCTGCACCGAGTTTGCACTTGTATCCTTAACACTCGTGTTAAAGAGCTGCCAGTTTTCCCATTTGCTGTAAGATCCCACCGATCAATTCACTCAGTTCCTCAGACACCTTGCATTCCTCTAACCCATTTTATTTCACTCATCCTCCTTTACTTGTTGGTCATTCTCACCCCAGATGCTTTCCTCACCCTGGATTACATTTTTAATACTTTTTTTTTTTCCCCTCTTTTTCCTGAATTAAAATACATTCCATGAACTTGCAAGACATACTGTGTGTGCAGATGCATTGCTTTCCTCAGAAAATGACCAAGTAGCATAAAAACTCCATGGCCATGGAGCCCTGCAGCGCTTACCCATCCTGCAGATTTCCTACACAAAATTCCCCACCCAGACATCCTGGTTTGATGTTCCGTAACATACCCTACCCTTTATATGACAGCAAGCTTGCTTCTTTTTTTCCTTGCTTTTATTTTTTTTTCTTCATTTTTTTTTCTCTTTTTCCAGTACTGTCCCTCCTACTTATTTTTTTTTTTTAGAAAAGACAACTAAATTTATCTCCCCTCAACATTTTAAGCCCCAAGTCCTGTATCCGTTCTATGGCCTGACCCAATAACTGCCAGTCTCAGAGAACTCGAGGTCCACATAAAACCATACGATAGGAACTAAAACGTTTTCTCTATAAGTCTAGTTAATTCCTGCATGTGGAAAACTCAGGCAATGCTCACTGAATAAATTTATTCTATCATCGCAGTCAAGGTTGTCCAGCATTTAAGCTAACTTTTATTTCTTTTTCCTTCAGCTGATAAATAGCTAGCACTGACTGTACATGTTAAAAGTCAAACAATGCTTAACTGTCCTTAAAACTGTTTTCTCCTGCTTTGCAAGCATTTCTTGTGTATTAAAATAGCAAAACAAGGTGCGTTTGGTACTGGTGTATCAAAGATTTAGAAATGTTCTCTGAGCAAGTGATCCTGCGGCTCATTGCATCTTACAGAATTTTTTTTTCCTCTTTAGACAGAATACGTAAATCTACCAAAAAAGAGCCATACGGAGGAAATAACTATAGTTGAAGAGATGGTCTAACTTTCCCAGAAGAAAACACACTTGGATTCCCCAACATGAAAGAAAATCACGGATCTTGACAACTAAGGAGTACTTCAAAGCACAGACTTGAATCGAATACCACCACCTATAAAACTATCTGTCACATGAAAAACCACCTAAAATGGAGCAGGCGAAAGAAGTGGAGAAAACCTGGTAAAAAGCTGTTCTTTTCCCTTTGTTCAAAACCACAACGCCTGGCAGCTAAGCTTTTCTGCAAACACCTGCTGCGAAGACGGGCTTAAACCTTGCTGAGATTTTCTTTGCAGTGTGAGGCAAGGCTTCTCATCCACAACACGGAAGAAACTTACTATTTCCTGTTGTTGTTGCTGTGGTGCTTCTTCCAGCTGAATGTGATGATTTCCTATAGGACTGCGCAGGAATGCCACAGTAGTTAACTTTCCCTAACCATTTTTGTATACCCCAAGTATTTTCTGAAGCAGACACTAGCTATTTGAAGTGCGTTTAAAATTGCCCTTCAGCCTTGCAACCAGCAATACCAAACTGTCACTGCATATTCAATAAACTTTATGCAACACAGAAAATGGGAAATAAAATGCCACTCGCCAAAAGTAACCCTTATTGCTGGGCTGCCAGTCAGCCGTTTCAGGAGCTCGGTACTTCCAATGCAAATGCAAACACCTGCAATAGCAATATGGACTTAACTCACACAGGTATTATTTAACTCTTAAAAAAATGCAGTGTAACAGTTGTGAGAATTGAAATTAAACCTGTATGTAACCTGATTTAATAACTGGTTTTTAAATGGAAAGATTTCCTCACACCAATGTATTTTATTTATTCCTTTTGAAGTGTGCAAGCCCTATTTCCAATGCCTCTTAAAAATAATATAGGCTTTAGATGCCGGCATTTTCTTATACAAATTCCAGATCTTATCCTGTTAAAAATATTTTTTAAAATAAATGCGTTTCAATGAGTAACTGTTTCAATAAGGCAGAAAACAAATGCTTTTTTTAAAAGTCTCATTTATTGTTCGCCTCTTATGTTCCCACGCTGCATAATCATACATTGAAAATTGCTGCTGCATGACTAAGGGAAGCCACATATTAAAAAAAAAAATAAAAATGAACAACAAGTAGTACATGCTGAACACACAGCATAGGTAAACTGCAGTTTCACTTAAAAAAACACCTACACTTGCATTGATTTATTTTCCTATTTCTTCTGGTTAAAATCTAGTTCTGGAGGGGAAGGGGGTAGACGGGGTGATAAACATCCCCCCCTTTCAGGGGCTGCTCAAGTAATTGTCATGTTTGGTTCTTCCTCTCCAAGCTAGAGCCACGATACACTCACAGTGAGGTCATGTGAGGTGTTCTACCATTATCTCTACCTTTCAAGCCACTGATACAGAAAATAAACCTAAGCAATGTATTTATCTAGACAAAAACTCTTCCCCTGCCCTGCAAAATCGATATAATTACAACTGAAACAGCAGGCTGATTGGCAAGGTCAACACCAAATGACCTGCTCACACCACAAGAGAGCGACCATTACCGAACAGGATAAAACCACTTGCAGTAGGTACATAAAAGTTTGCTGTTAGCCTGTGTACAAAGCAGCTGTGTCATGTACTTACATTCACATACGGACGTGGAAAGCAGTGCTTCTGCCACAGTGAAGGGAAAAGGTAAATTGAGAGGAAGGTAATAAGCAGCCAAAGCCACGTAGTTAATTTAAATACTTCATCTTGAACAGCAACCTCAGAAGGCACACAAAAGAAATCAAGACAGCTCAGTCAGCCTTCAATGACTCAAACACTGACACACTGTTTCTTTCTCAAGATATAGGGAGAGTTCTTAAAAACACGAGTGGAAGATGAACATCCTGGCTTCCTTTACTGGTCCCCCTACCATGCCTTTGCAGATTACAAAGTACAAAAGTAGGATTATATACACATGAAGAACAGCACATAGGTATTACATTATCTCAAAGAGCAGTATGAGGAATTATTCAACCCGATTTTGGTCTTTCAGCGATCCCAGAACTAGACATCAATCAGTTAATGTTGAAGGCTGAGCTACCTTCATCTATATTTTACAGCTACGCGGAAGCATACATATTCCCTCCCACACCCCCCGTCAACTTCACCTTGTAGAACGAGCCTCGTTTCAGATTAAATTCGCCTTGCACAGAGGTACTGACCACTGCTACAGAGCAGGCCAAACAGTATCTCGAGTGGCATAATCAGCATTTCCAAACAGCAGCAACAATACAATACATAGGTTACTCAGAAGTTGAAGGCATTTACTAGGTTCCTGGGTTTTTGCATGAATGCCATGTCGCTTTCTATATTGACTTAAAAAAAAAATAAAATTTCATTTTAAGCTGTTTTACCAAGGGCAAGAGTTTTACTTTTTGACTGTCCTTGGGACTTTGGGTTCTCCTAGCACTACAACAGAAACCCCCCCATTTTAAATTATACAAAAAGTTGCAAATCAATTTCTAAGAATCATGCAAAAAGCCACTTGCAGCAGCCCATCATACACTATCAGGCACAAAGAATGGGAGTGGTTTCTATTAATATAACCCATGCTTCCCCCCCAAAGTTCTCACATTCAATTATTTCTTAAAAAAAAAAAAAAATCAAGCTTTTTCTGTTACAGAGTGCAGTGTAAGTGTATCAGAGGAACCATTATCTGAAACAAGTTTTCAAACGAAAGAGGCTTTCCCAAAGCTTTTATGTAATAATTTCAACACAGACAGAGTAAGTATGTTTATTGTTTTTACAGCAGAATGCCCCAATTTAAGAACAAAATTGCTAGATGTTCAGCTGTGCAAAATGGTACATAGTGCTTCAGTACAAGTGGAAAAGAACATGATTTGTTAGCAAGTACTTTCAAATACAATTTTATGGTCCTAGAAGATAGGACTTGAAACTGGGGACTGATCCACAGGCAAACAATTTTTTCTGCCTAAATTGGACCCAGCCACTTTGGACCCAGAACCAACGCCACTCACTCCTCATTGCTGGGGGGAAAAAAAAAAAAAATAATTGCCACACTGAATTGCCAGATTCAGTGTCTTCATGCATGTTACTGAGAAATGGATCAGTCCTCTATGTCAGTTTCTAGCCCCATCTACAAGTATCATCTGGCTCCGATAAATAAGACTCACAGGAATTTCTTGAAGGTCAATGGTCCATAATGGTAGTTATTCTACATGATCTGCTCAACTTGATTTCCAACTCTAGTTAGGCTGCTTAAATGACTTTCTTGAATTCATCGTACAGCACAAGCACAAAAGCACCCCCCATTCCTCTGAGAACATTAGACCATGCACCCTTGAAGAAGGCCTTTCCTCCCTCATCCCTTGCAATCTTCCGCCAGCAGTCAATTGTTCCAGAGTACATGATATCAGCTGTAGAAAAAGAGCAAAAAGTCATTTTTAACTCCTATAATTGTATCCAAGGAGTTTTTAACAACTACCCTGTTTCACTCTTCTAGCTGCTTTGCAATGTCCCCAACTACATTTTAAGACTGTAACAAAATACTAGTTCAGGCAATAGAAAAGCTTCCTATCTGCTTGTCTAGTTATTAAAAGCTAAGTCAGATAATAAAAATGTTACGTGTTCTTTTTGGCAACTATACTGTCCCCTAACTGCCTTCGTTTAATTTGTCATTGCAAACAGGCAGTCCATTTGCTCATTTCATACTCTATAAAGAAAAGTCCTCAGCATAATTCCTGACAAACACCACAAGTTATGACCCTACTGCATTTCCTCATATATTTTAAACGTAATAAAACTTAAATCAGATTTATGGAACAAGGAACTGTAAGTGCTGAGGGATGACTATTAGGAAAAAAGTACCCCATCTTGTTAATGCTATTTAAAGAACTGCACATATTAACAGCCCACCTCCTTTGCGTCCTGACTGCATCATCATTCTACGCCGCACTGTATCAAAAGGATAGGAGACCACACCAGCCACAGCAGTCACCGTCTGGGCAATCATCCAACTGATAACAATATGAGTATTTCTGGGATCTGGGAGCATGCCTGCAATAAAACAAAAAGTAATTAGCTTTTTATCTTGTACATCCTCCTCCAGTTCACTCATTACGTAACAGCTACCTTACTAGATGAAACATTACAAAGCCATACTTTGAAGTTACACCAATACAATTGATAAAATTTAAACATGCTGAAGCAGTATTAAAAAAAGTCAAGGGAATTCACAGGATTTTTTTCTTCCTCTCTTTGATTACCTGTTGTAATCAAAACAGGTAACGTTTAGGCACGAGGATGTTTTTCAGACCGGAATGAGAAGATATCTAACTATTGTCTACTCTTTTCAGAAACAGTGTCACTAAAATAAGTCATTGTCCCTGTGCATTATATTAAACTATAAACTAGTGTCAACAACCTCTATGCCCAAATGTCAAGCTTAACAAACAAGTGCTTTGTAAAAGCACTGCTCAAACCCATTCTGCTAAACACACTTGAATTGGTTTAATATAACCACAGTAATGCACTGAACAAAAGAACTTTTAATTGTGTATGGTTACCAACATTCTTTGCCAGCGTTAGGAAAAGCTCCATTAAAGACACGTACAAAACCAGGAGTATTTGCGGTAGCCTGCTGCCACCAATATATGCCTGAGTTTTGCCTTGAACACTGCAGTGCCACTGCAGTTGGCACCAATACCCGCTTCCACCTCCACCATCACATAAGCTATAGTTATTACAGACAAAGTAACATCCAAGAACATACATAAAGAGACAATACAATTCTGAAAATCAGTTTATCAGATCCTTTCTGAAATTTTACCTTTTGCTGTATCATAGATCCCAAAGTAGGCAGCTCTATAGATGATGATGCCTTGGACAGAGACATTGAACCCTTGATACAAGCCACGCAGACCATCAGACTTGGTAATTTTGACTAGACAGTCCCCTAGACCAGAGAATTCTCTGTCTGCACCAGCTTTTCCGACATCAGCAGCCAAACGGGTTCTTGCAAAATCCAAGGGGTAGACAAAGCAGAGGGAAGTGGCTCCAGCTGCACCACCAGAAGCCAGGTTACCAGCAAAATACCTCCAGAATTGAGTGTGCTTGTCTACACCTCCCAAGAACACCTGCTTATACTTATCCTTGAAGGCGAAGTTGAGAGCTTGAGTTGGGAAGTATCTGATGACGTTTGCCAAGTTTCCTCGCCAGAAAGACAGCACCCCTTGTTCCTTTGGAATACGCACTACACAATCGATGATACCCTTGTACTGCTTATCAGCGGCAATTTGTTTACTTGCATGTTGTACCTGCAAATAAAAAAAATACGTATTTTGACTGTATGCCTTGGCAGGCCTGCAGTACAGCTGGGCTGAAGTCTGCTTCTACTATAAAACAAAGAGCTGTTAGGCCTGAATGCTTCATGACGGTTGTCCATGAAGGTTAAGCCCCTCTGAGTCATGATAAAGCAGCTCTAATAGCAAACTTCCGAGCAAAAGCTCCCGGGTCAGTCTGACTCTCAAGACTAGAAGAGCCGTGCATTTATTGGTATTTTGGTGAAGACCCAAGAATTCAGGGATTGACTAAATTCTCAAGAATTAAAGGCGTAGGTTTTACACGCACACAAAAGAAGAGAGTGAATGTGAAGGAAGAACCATGGATACAGGTGGGTCTTCTACAATCCTAAGAACCAGGAATAAGGGGTAACACTGATTCCTAGCTTCTTCGCAGCTCAGGACTTGCCAGAATCATAAGGGCCACCCGTGAGGAGGAAGGGCGAACACAAGTACGCGCAGGCCAGGCCTCCCGACAGCTCTCGCTGACAGCGGCGCCGGGGCCTGCGGGCGGGCGGCCTGACCCATCCGCATCACGCCCAGAGGACTTCCAGCCGGGGCGGGTGGTGGGGAGCGGCGAGGCGGCCGCCAGGCCTGGGCCCGCCGTCCCCGGCCAAGGTCACTCGAGTCACCTTGGGGCGCCCCCCACGCCCCGCCCCGCCCCACGGTGGGGAGGCGGGAGGGGGGGCAGGTCACGCCAGGCCGCCGCGCGCCCGCCGCCGGCGCCCTACCCGGCCCCGCCCCGCCGCCGGCCCAATGGGCTGCTGCGGCCGCGCCGTCACGTGAAGGTCACCAAGATGGCGGCGCGCTACGGCCCGCCCGGAGCGGGGCGGCAGGAAGTGACACCGGGAGCCGCCCCCCTCCCCCCCACCCCGTCCCCGCATAGCGGAACCGGCTTCCCCGCCGCCGCCGCCCACGTGACCATCCCCCCTCCCCCCAGCGGGCCGCCGCCTCGCCCGCGCCCTTTGTTCTGCGGGGCAGCGCCTGCCCGCACTCCTTCCGTCCTTCTCTCCCGCCCAAGCCGGGCCTCGGTGGGCGCCGGCGGCGGTGGAGGGGGGGGGGGGTGGAGAAAGCGGGGGGAAGGTGACGGGCTGCCCGGTCACCGCCGCGCCGCTGACCTGTAGCAAAAGCTTGACCCGCTCGATGGGCGCCACCGCCGTCTTGCTGATGGCGGCGGCGACGCCGCCCGCCAGAAAGTCCTTGAGGAAGGAGATGGCCTGGTCCGCCATGTTGAGCCGCCACCGGGGGAAGAAACGCCGCTGCCGCTCAGGCCGAAAGGGCGGGACCGGCGCCGCGCAGCGGCTAAATGGCGGGCGCCGCCGGCCACGCCTCCCGACGTCCCATTGGTCGCGCCGCCTGAGGAGGCGGGCCACCGCCTCAGGGATGGTCCCGCCCCTTCCCCCCGCCCCCCCTCCCTTCACCGCCCCTGCGGCGCCAGTGGCGCAGCGCCGCGTCGCCCAGGGCGGCTCGGGCCGGCCGGTAACCTCTGCCCGCCCGCCGCCGGCACCGGCTGGCCTCGGTGAAGGGCGAGAGGCCTCGCCTCCGCCCCCGCCCGGCCTGTGCGAAGGCGCTGGGTGAGCAACGGCCATCCGCAGGCCGTGCCGCGGCCCGGTCCCGGGCCGCGGCACGGCCTGCGGATGGCCGTTGCTCACAGAATAACGGTCGCTATAATCCGAGCACCGGATTTGGGGTACAGGTTTGTGAGCCCGCCCGGTCAGGGAGTGGGGCAGCTGGTTTATGGCCAGTAACAAGTGGTGTTCCCCAGGGCCGTGTATTAGGGCTTGGTTCTGTTTAACATCGATGATCTGGATGAGGGGATCGAGCGCACCCTGGTTAAGTTTGCAGACAGCGCCAAGTTGGGTGGGAGTGTTGATCTCCTTCAAGGCTCTACAGAGCGATCTGGGCAGGCTGGATGGAGGGGCTGAGGCCAATAGTATAACATTCAACAAGGCCAAGTGCCAGGTCCTGCACTTGGTTCACAACAACCCCATGCAGCGCTACAGGCTTGTGGAAAGGTGGCTGGAAAGCTGCTTGGTGGAAAAGGACCTGGGGGTGTTGGTTGACAGTGTGCCCAGGTGGCCAAGAAGGCCAACAGCATCCTGGCCTGTATCAGGAATAGTGTGGCCTGCAGGACTAGGGAAGTGATCATCCCCCTGTACTTGGCACTGGTGAAGCTGCACCTTGAATACTGTGTTCATTTTTGGGCCCCTCACTCCAAGACATTGAGGCGCTGGAGCGTGACCAGAGAAGGGCAACGAGGCTGGTGAGGGGTCTGGACCACCGCTCTTATGAGGAGCGGCTGAGGGAGCTGGGGTCTCCTTTACCCTGGAGAAAAGGAGGCTGAGGAGAGACCTTACCGCTCTCGACAACTACCTGAAAGGAGGCTGTAGTGAGATTGGGGTCAGTCTCCCAAGTAACAAGCAATAAAACGAGAGGAAATGGCCTCAAGTTGTGCCAGGGGAGGTTTAGATTGGATATTAGGAAAAATTTCTACATCAAAAGGGTTATCAAGTACTGAAACAGGCTGCCCAGGCAAGTGGTTGAGTCACAATCCCTGGAGGTATTTAAAAGACATGTAGATGTGGCGCTTAGGAACATGGTTCAGTGGTAACTTGGCAGTGCTAGGCTAACAGCTGGACTTGACAATCTTAAAGGTCTTTTCCAACCCAAACTATTCTATGATTCTAACCAAGCAAACTAGGATGATCATTTGGTGGTGACTGTTGGAAGCCCATGTAGGATGGGGCCCTGGGCCGCAGCAGCAGCCATTAGGTGGAGGGGAGCCGATTTGGGGCATTGGGTGCCAGTAGGTTTTACTCCATACTTGCCACCCTCAGGGTAATGGTGATCGAAGGCATCTCCTTGTTTCCATGTTCTGTTCGCACCTGCTCCTCCTCACCATGGCAGTGCCAAGTATCACATCACCGGGCTTTTCCATCAGTCACTGAACTGATCTGAGACAATGAAGTGCCAAAGAACTGCGATTTCCTAGAGGAACAATGGGGAAGTGTGGTCCCAGCTTCTTGTGTGGTACCCATGTTAGATGCTGTGAAAAGCTCTTCTGCAGGTTGCCTGAGCAGGTTATCAGGGCAGGGCCTATCTGCCCCTAAAAAGACAGGTCTGGTCTCTGTCAGTAATTTCTGCTAATTTTATTTTATGCTGAAAGTGAAATTTTACACCTAATGGCCAAACTTCTGTCTGAAATTATACCTATTCTAAAAGTAAGTCTTGAAATTGTTCTAGCTGGAGGGCATTAGTTCACACACACCTTTTGTTATTGCTTTCACTTTTAATGGATATTTCCTACAAAAATAAATAAAGCCAAACATTTTTTTTAAATAGCTGACTGGTGAACCACAAAGTTGCAGTAGCTGAGCTGTCCGAAACCACTGCTTACACGTGTGTACTTCGCAGGATTTCACAATGAGAGTGTTTGTCTCAGAGAGGATGTTGTGAGAACAGGATGTGTCAGGCATAGCCTTTGTCTCTGCTGTAGTGTAATAGACTATGTATTATACGTCACTATGCCTTTTTTTGCACATCAAAAGGTATGAAGTAAATTGTGTGCTATTTTATATTATAAATGATAACATAGATATAGTGAAGTTGGATGGTCACATCCAGAGGGTAGTGGTTACTAATTCAATGTCCAGATGAAGATCGGTGACAACTGGTGTCCCTCAAGGGTCCATACTGGCACCAGTACTGTTTAATATCTTCATCAATGACATAGTGGGATCAAGTGCACTCTCAGCAAGTTTGTAGATGACACCAAGCTGAGTGGTGAGGTCAACGCGCCTGAAGGACGGGATACCATCCAGAGGGACCTGGACAAGCTCAACAAGTGGGGCTGTGTGAACCTCATGAGTTTCAACAAGGCCAAGTGCAGGGTCCTGCACCTGGGTTGGGGCAACCCCCGGTATCAATACAGGCTGCGGGATGAAGGGACTGAGAGCAGCCCTGCTGAGAAGGACTTGGGGGTACTGGTGGATGAAAAGCTGGACATGAACTGAAAATGTGCACTTGCAGCCCGTAAGGCCCAACATATGCTGGGCTGCATCAAAAGAAGTGTGTCCAGCAGGTTGAGGGAGGTGATTCTGCTCCTCTGTTCTGGTGAGACCCCAGCTCTCGGGCCCCCAATGTAAGAACAACATGGACCAGTTGGAGCAGGTCCAGAGGAGGGCCATGAAGATGATCAAAGGGTTGGAGCACCTCTGCTATGAGGACAGGCTGAGAGAGTTGGGGTTGTTCAGCCTGGAGAAGAGAAGGCTCCGGTGAGACCTTATAGCGGCCTTTCAGTACTTAAGGGGGGCTTATAAGAAAGATGGGGACAAATTTTTTAGCAGGGCCTGTTGTGATAGGACAAGGGGTAATGGCTTTAAACTAAAAGAATGAAGATTTAGACCAGATATAAGGAAGACATTTTTTTACAATGAGGGTGGTGAAACACCGGAAGAGGATGCCCAGAGAGGTGGTAGATGCCCCATCCCTGGAAACATTCCAGGTCAGGTTGGATGGGGCTCTGAGCAACCTGATCTAGTTGCAGATGTCCCTGCTCATTGCGGGGATGTTGGACCAGATGACCTTTAAAGGTCCCTTCCAACCCAAACTATTCTGTGATTCCATGAAGTGACTCTTTCCCTAATCCCCACACAGGGTTAGGCACATACAGTGTGTCAGCACCAATTTTGGATGTAATTAATGAAAGGCTGTAGTGCATATTCTCAGGCAGGCACACGGCACACACAGCTTGGTGTGGTAGTTTCCTTTAAAAAAAGCTTGTAACTGAATGTTAATGCTCTCATAGCACAACACAATGTGTGCAAGGCTGGGATTTTTTTCCCCATAAAATTTTCTATCAGTTAAAAAAGAACTTCATACTCTGTGACCGTGAATTATTGTCAGTTTGAAAAAGGAAGGTAAATCGTATGTTAACTTTTGTGACAGGAAACTGTTCAGTCAATAGTTGTCCTGTCCCGTTCACATTTGGATCTCAGATTCATCTGACTGAGGGAAATCCTTTTCTCTTTAGCACCATGCTTTCCGTTTCTGCACTTTTTTTCTTTTCTGTTCTTTATCTAATCTCATATTCTGCTATTCACTTTCGTAAGAGTTCACAAATAAAACAAGGATAAAAAGGAAGAGGAGGATGATGTTCTTCAACCAAATATTGTGCCCCCACATTTCCTCTCCAATTATAATCACAGATAAAACTTGTGCTTTTATACAACTGCCTTTTTCCAGAAGCCTCGCAGAAGGCAGAGGAGTCTGTCTTCACTCTCCTGAGAAGCTGCTGCTCCAGTTCTGTTTCCAATCTTGACTGCACCATTGCAGTAGCAGTTTCCAGACTCCATTAGGCAATGTTTCTTTATGTACAGTAGAGAGTGTAACATAAAATGATATTAAAATGGATGGTGACGGAGTATTGAAATGATACTCCTGGAAAAGTGGCAAAGCAATGTGTGCTGGTCTAGAAATGGGATTATTCTATTTGCACCAAGTACAAAGAAACTGTGATTTCTCAGCCAGGTGAATACTGCCATAGGGCTGCTGACACCATTTGTGGTTGGAGACTTGTTTCTGAGGGTACTACAGGTGTTGTGCAGCCACGGTAACACTGGCATCATTTTACTCAAGTTCAAAATAAATGCAATCAATCTCTCCCCCTTTTTATGAAAGTAACTTCAGAAAGCTGATATAACAATTCTTGTTTATGGTATTTATGGGAAACTGAGAATGTATTTGCATAATTACAAAACATCAAACATGACTAGAGACATCCAGATTTTACTACTAAATCCATTTTTTTCTAGGTCTTAACACAGAGAACGACATCCAGCAAATTTCCTGTCAATCTGATTTTGACATTTGTGAACCCATGTTGTTCCAGTAAGCGTCGATATTCAGAGCCACTTCTCTCCTTTCCCTCTGTCTGCACAAGCATGTTCAAAGACTGCAGCAGAGCTGTACTCCTGATCTTCTTCTCATCATCCAGCACCATTTCAGCCAGCAAAATCCCACAGCCTAATTTAAAAACAAATGCATGCAACAGTACTAATCCATTATCACGCAAGAGAATTTCTGCTACCATATATAAGGGTGTAAACTACAAGACACAGGTGATTCCATTTATGATTTATGGATTTGCTCTTCTATTAAGTGACTAATCCACTATTAAATGCATAACCCGCTCCTCTCACAAAACCCAGGAAATTCCCTTCCATGCTATGGAGGGATGAAACACTCGCAAGTCAAGCCACGTCTCTGTTTTCAGGGGAAGAAGGGATGACTTCTGTAGACTTGGCATGAGGTTTATGCGAAACAGTAAGACAGGAAGAGTAGTTACATCTCTTTGGGATATATTGCTGCTTCACATTCGTATCAAAAAGTGCCAAGCAGACTAAATGGTGGATGGCGAGCATTACAGAAGCAGAGAAGTCGTCAGTGTTGCACATTATTTATGTAGAAACTGAGGTCTTTGTGGTGGCACTGACTTAGGGATGCAAGCAGAACTTCAATGATCCTGCTTACTCCTCTGTCTTCAGACCCGTGAAGGGAAAGGGAAGACACGAGTGGGCTGCTGACAAAACGAGGATTGTTTTACTCATTGTCTTTTGCCCTTGCATCTTATGTGGTGGTTTCTCTTGGCACAGCGGGGGTAGGAGGCCACCAACTCAGCTCAAAATAGCACCATTTTACAGTGATTTTAGTATTACTAAGTGCTGTATAACATTTGTATCTTTCTGACCCTTAAGCCAATCTCCTCAGAGCCATTCCTACCCATTCACCTAAGACATTTAACTATTGACAAAAAGTAAATTAAACGTAACATTGCAGTTCCTTAGAGAAAAGACTGAGATCTGTGGATAAAATTGCTGAGACCTTGGTGTTAACCATCAAGAATCATGAAAGTCCTTCTGATTTACTAATAAATTCCCTGTTTCTTCTTCGTATGATCAGCTACCTCACTAAATGCAAGTTCAAGCCACTTGCCCCATGATGAACCAATGACACAAATTTGCTTCACAAAGAAAAAAGTTTAGCCAAGCAGATCTGAGGTGAGCCTCAACCTACATTCTCTCTCCAGCAGGATTCTGCTCCCCTAATTCAGTCATCCATAGATGAGATAGCTGTATTTCAGCTAGCCCTCCTAAATACACTCTATCCACTATTAAATGTATAAGCACTGTTATTAGGAAAACCAGTAAATTTCTTTTCACAGATAGGTGAGACGAATCATCCTCTGAAAATGCCTGTTTTTCTGATTATAGAGCTCAAGGTGACTAGATGATTTGAATCCCTAATATTTAGGTGTCAAAAGTCAGGGGGATGAAGCCCCCCCCCCGGCCCTTCCCGTGTGATTGTCCTTTGCCTTGAACAGAGGGACCGGGGAATCGCTGTTCCTGGTTACACAGCAATCGTTGCTAGCTAGAGTAATGCAGGACTATAATTTCTAAGTCACCATTAGATTACAGCTTTGGAAGACAGTGTCCAAATTTCACACATTCTAAAAAGAGGACACAAATAGAACAGTCATTATAATTTGCCACAATAAGTTATTTGGGACATCCAGACACCCCCACAATTCTCCATCTCAAAAAATTGTTTTTTGTGCGTCACATTTCCTCTAAACTGTTGTTAAGGCAGAATGTGGTTAAAAGACAGCATCCTCAAGAAGGCATAGATGAATATTGCTTCCCAGGGAGCACAAAACCTACAGGCTTTATTGGCAGAAGTTCATTTGGATTTTAAAACTTAGCCTCCTCACTCTTCACATCTTGATTAGTGAACAGGCCCAAATTTTCCTCAGTTACGTCTGTTGCTTAGGAAGTTTTTTCAGTGTAACACTGTTAAATCCACCCCTTCTACCACCCAGCAAAAGATACCAGCTTTCTCCACAGCAACTTAAAAACTTAATTTGAACACTAATGAAAGAAAACAACTTCATAATTTCTCAGGTGACGGGGCGATGTCAAATGATTATACAACAGCTTAGGCTGAAACAGACCACAGATCTCTAGTCCAACCTCCCGCTCGAAGCAGGGCAGCTCTATGGTCAGCTCAGCTCCTTCAGGGCTTTGTTCTCAGGTCTTGAAACCTCCAAGGACAGAGATTCCACAATCTCTCTGGGCAACCTGCTCTAATGCTTAATTATACCAAGACTGCAAAGCTGCGGTGCATTACCACAGACACCATGCCCAAGGGACTAATGCTTAGTGTGTATGGAGTGTTGTGCTTTAATCACAGAGTACACTGAGGTTATGCGGTAGCCAAGCACATTGTATTCAAATGTTACAGTCAGATACATAGTACTTAGAGGCACAGTTTTAAAGTCTATGACAGTTACAGGTGTGCCAACTTTAGGATTAAAATATTTTCTGACTCAAACAGCTTACAGCATCGTAAAGAACAGCATTATGGACTTTATGAATAACTCTGAGATGAGAAACATCCAATTGCTGGAATGAGCCTCTCTCAAAATACAAATCTGTTAAGCATAATGGCAAGCTTCATGTCAATACAGAAAAGAAACTTATTTTAACTTTATTCAGTTGTTTTAATATTTTGCCTTGTCTCTTTAAATGTCTGTACAGACGCGATCAGTCAAATTTTAATTCATAAAAAGCTTCTGCTAAGAATTAAAAACCCCAGTGTGGGGTTCTGTATAGCTGAAATGCTCTGTAGTAAGCACGTTTCTGATGGTGAATTGAATCAATGTGGCACTTTTACTTTAGTCAGTGCTCAAAGAGCAAAGTAACTTCTGATTAAGTCACATAAGACAGAGTCTACCAGGCAGATGCAACTCTTGACCCTTGCTTATCAACTCTCTTTAATTTGCTGAGGTTAGTGATTCTGCATAGGGACAGCCTCCTTTGCACTGCCTTATTGGGATTATTGCTGTAGAAGTGTGACAAGCAAGAAATTCACAACTGATAGAGAAGAAAGCCAGTTTGAAAGTGCAACTTTAATCTCCAGGAAGACTTCCCCTACGAAGTACACTTTAAATAGAAAAAATAAATATCAAGGAGGTATCAGGGAAAAAGAAACATTAGGAGAGGTGACATCAGTCACAAATTACTTGAAGAGATGGGATACAGTATGTACTTCTCCAATTAAAGACAGGAACATGAAGAAACTTCTACTTTTAATTTTCATAAGAGAATTTATACATAAATCCTAAAACTCATCTCAAGTAATGAGACAGAAAGCATATATGGCCATTTAATCATATTCCGAAAGACCCGGTACTGATAGGAACAGCTCTCAGGTGCAGCCTGTGTGGGCACATACTGTGGCTGGAGGTCAGAGGCTGCTGAAGTTTCTCTGTGACATTATAGCTGCTGTAGGAACATGTTTGACCTTTGTCCCATTTTCACTTTTGCCTGCGGAAAAAGTGCTTAAAAAAGGGTTTTCTTGAGGTGTTTTTGAGTAAAGCCCCACAGAAAAGTGAGAGAGAGATCTACCATCCCCAAATTCATACAGGTGGTGCAGTATTCATTTTTATTTTTTCATTTCTGATAGAAATGAGCGGTAACCACTGAATACACTGCAGGGAGAGAATTCTCTTTAATTTTAAGGTCCAAGAAAAATACGGTATTAATGTGGTTCATAAAAGCTTGTAGTTTTATCTTGCCATGCTATACAGCTATGTCAAGTCTAAGCTTAATACAGTCTGCAAACTAGCCAGAAGAACTGGACATAAAGGTTTTTAATACACCAGAGTTTCAGCCTGCCCCAGAAGCTTTTTAAATGCATACAACTTAGTCCTGCAGAAGCTGCAGTCCAACTTTTATACAAGGCCTTTAACAACTATGTTCAGATAAAGGGTCAAAATGACCCTAAACTGACATCCTGGTTGATGATAGGTAAATTGCATAAGTGTAAAAACTCAGCATCCCAGTTTGCTTCTGGGCACACTATGATGACAGATTCTTCTTGAAGCCCAAAACAGCATCTAGAAAGTTTCCTGTGATCTTAATTTGTACATTTGTGAATCCGTATTTCTCCAGTAGCTGTTTATATTCTGAGCCACTTCTCTGCTTGCCTTCAGTCATACTGAGGGACTGTAGTACAGCTCTAGGAGGGTGCGTCTTCTGTTCGTCAAGCACAATTTCTGCCACTAGCAAGGCACTTCCTGCATTTCCAAAACAACCAGAAGTGGTTCAGTAAAGTATTTCTAGCTTCAAGCTTTTAGTGTTTTGTTCAGAGACAGTTATAGGGGTGCCTCAGACTAGTGTTTTAATGGTCTTCAGTGGAAATCAGAGGTGGAAATTTACCTTCAGTAATCTCTTCCTGGAAGCAACCATTAATCACTAAAAGGAAGGGGGAGTTTATAGAGCACTGTCTCCACTTCAGCGAAGTTCGGATCACTTCCTGACTATGCTCTTAAACTCAGTCTTGTTTCCGTTTGAACCAAGCAACTCTTCTAAGCATCTGTCATACCCCAACCTTCACATAACAAGATTAAGAGTCACCCACAATTTTCTTCCATAATTTATAAACAGGATTAGGCTTTATGGCCTAGACCCATTTTTGAATGCTCTCCTATGAAACAAACTCCATAGCAACCGTTAATCCTGTTGGATTAAGGAATCAGTTGATTTTAGCATTTTGTCTTCCCCTTTGATTTTTTTATACTGTCCGAACGTAGGAGAAAGCAGAAGAGGCTACATATTTCTCAAGAAATCTGTGCATAAAGTAGTGCTGAACTCCAGTTTATCATACTCTGGGCAGTACTGAGATAGCAAAACAAACTGCTGCTCCTTGATTAATGTTGAAGGAACTTTAGGTAGATGACTTGTATGTACAGAAATAAGCACATGCTTAGGTATTTGATGATACAGGGCTTAGTAAGAAAGACTGGGCATGGCAGAGATGGGGGAGATGACATAGTTTTATGTGAAGTCTGCAACTATACTAAGGGCTTATTTTACACAGTTTTATTAGCAGCTTTGTTTCCTTTTTTTCTTAGTACATATTACCATAATGCAAGCAGAGACATTCAAGCAAAGGCTTCTAGCAGAAAAATACTCTTTTTTTAAATATGAGCTTCTTATGATTACGCATTATGTTTATGCATTAACATGCACCTTTAAACCCACAAGATGAAAAAGCTTACCTGGTTTGCTAACAGCTGATATCTTGCTTAACAGCACATGTACCTTTTCATCAGGCCAGTCATGAAGAACACGTGAAAGGATATAAAGATCTGCTTCTGGAAGATTATCCTTGAAGAAGTCACCTGTTGGAAAGCAGAGTTAGTACATTCCTACAGAAACCACAGGGTACATTCCTACAAAATGAAATGAAAATATTGTGGAGGAGCTAGGAGCTTCAGCAGAAAGAAACAAGAATGAACAGGTACAGGGATGCACTGATTTACAGATAAGGAAAGTGTAGTTAAAGAGAAGAGCAGATCACAGGTAAGAGTTCTGTAACATATAATGCCTAGATAAGAAAAGCCCGAGAAGAGGACATGCAGCCTCTACTCCCATGTGGTACCCAAAAATGACTAATTCATACTTATTTATCCATATTCTCCAATAATAGCCAGTTTGGTTTTATCCCTGCGGGCTTGAGAAGTGCAGTGTCCCCATTTAGCGTGGGTAAGCCTACGTTACCTTGTCCTAAGACACACGTTTGGGGCTGAAGCAGGACAGCACACCATTTTCTGCAGCAGAAGAGCCTGCTCTGTGCTCCAGGATAGAGGAAATAAGACAAAAGATCATGTGTTACATTTACCTGATACAAATGTCACTGGAGCCATGTGTTGTCCTGAAGGCTGAAAGCAAGAGGTGTTTGCAATGACTTCTGGAAGGTCAAATACTGTGACCTTGAGATTTGGGTATATTTGTACTAACTCATGAGCCAGAGCTCCAGTGCAACCTGTTGAAAGTTTTAAAAAAAGTCAAATCAAGTCTTTTCTCACAGCATTTGCAGACATTTTTAAAGACAAGGCTGTATATAACATTAAGATAGAGACCTCGAATCAGCTCCACAATTAACATGGGCAATGGCGCTTCCTGTTGGATACAGCAATGCTTTAAAGCTTGGGGAACGCAGGCATTATTCCTTACCATCACAGAATTGCTAATATGACCTTTGATACCAGTACTTCAGTTTTTTTGGGCGTCAGAAGAACATTAAGGGCAAGACTTGTAATTTGTGGATGAAGAGCACTGGAACTATTTACCATTCACAAAGCACTGATATCTGAAGTTTCACAAACACTCTCCAGCATGGTGAAGGACAGGGATGGTAATGTCTTGCACAGTCTCTGCGCAAATGGCAAAGGTTGCACCAGTACCGCGTTAATTCCTCTGACATGCTGTCCGCCTCCCCAGGCACTAAGTATTATTCCTTCAGTGGATCTTTCCCTAAGTAATAACACTCCCTCTGTGCAACTCCTAGCATGGAGTAAAAAAGGACACTAACAAGAAGAGTTTCTTCAAGTGTACCATTGGTCTTCACAGTTTTGCTTTTCATCTTAGATATCAATAATTAAAACACACAAAACACTTAAACCCATTCTAGAAGAATCCAACCTTTTTGTTCTAGCAGTGCAGTGTTTAAAGTTTGACACCCCCATTTAGAAGGATTCAGAAAGAAATCCTTCATTACTTTTGAAAAATCTTGGACATGCCAAAGGACAGCAACAGCACAGTTGAAAATGGAGCTCTCAGCCCAATATTCTATCAGATGAACCACAAACCATCTTGTTTTCTGTGCTGAGCTATGTGGCAGTATGTAACTAATTGTGACATTCACTTACTTGAAACTACTCAAATAACATTTAAGTAACACTGCTGTCAGTTAACTGCACTCAGTCTTTTTATTCTGACATTACAATACCAGAAGAACACCAGTAGACAGTATTACTGCAGTTCTAGTAAAAAAAACCCAAAACAACATGATTTTAAAGTAATAAAATATGGAACTGAAATCAAGCTTTTCACTTTAATATGTAAACCAGTTCAATTACAGGCAATACCTCCTAAATCACAGGCAGACTTAAACTGCGAAAGATCGAATGCTGTAGCCACGTCTCTTGCTGTCAGGTGGGCAATGCTGTGCATGGCAGCCATAAAACGTTGCTTCACCTCCTGGCTGTGATAATAGTCCTAAGAAGTGAAAAAAGCACAGTAAGTGAACTTTATTTTCATTACTTAACTAAAACTATGTCCAACCAAGGCAGTAGGTACGCACCATTAACATTAGAAGTCTAAAATTAAAAGATCAGTTGAAAGTGCCATTGCCTAGTTGCTCCAAATCCTTTGCTGTTTTGTTGCAGTGATAAGCAGATTTGTGCATCCTCTCAAAAATTCCGATCATACAGACAACGCAGTGCGTCTCAAAGGACATACACTTGGCTGGTTTGAACCTGGTCTTGGCGATGTCCCAAGGGATGTTAAATTCAATACTTCTGCCCCCTGAAGCTGGGGCAGCATAGCAGGAAGAAGGGATAATCTGAAAAGTGCTTTTAAAAGAAATACTGTGCCTTTGATATACATTTACTAACACATTTGCTTCACAGCAAAATGTCTCCAGACTTTAAGCTGTCTGAAAGGACAGACTGAGTTTTTTCTTTCAGTCTCCTAAAGCGTTCCTTCTTCTTCTTCTTGATATACTCACAAATTGCTTTCTTTTAATTCTGACATTTATTCTCCCATGATGGGAAAATAACTAGACTGGACCATAACTTAAACCAGAAAAATTAAAGCTCATACTAGGTTTTTTAATTAGATGAGAAACAAGCACTCAGTACCACAACCCTCATGCCTTTACCTTTGAAATGAGACATAAGCATGAATCCCTTTATATCTCACTTTCATACAGATTTCATCAGTTATATCTAGCTTTCCAGCTACCATGAAGTGGAAGTACCTCCAGGCCAGGGTATGCATAGTGCCATAGACAGCCCATATATGCTGCCTGGACATACTATCCTGTGCACATATGGAGCCCAGGCCTGAACTGGTAGTGACTGTTTCTACAAACATCACCTGAGCAAACTCAAGTTGGTAATCCAGATGTTTAACAAAGCATGAGATCCAGTTCACCTACATTAAAACACTTACTACGCACATAAGTTTAAGCATCTACTGCAGCAGCTATCCTAAAGCAAAGTATCTAAACTTACAAAGGAAGCCTTTGGAGGCTTCCTAAAGGAGGTTCTGTTCCACCAGTAATGTAGGTACTAACATTAAGGCTAACAGGACCTTCTCAAGTCTCCAAAACCCCTTACGTCTTTGCATCAACTGTACCTGAGGGATGTAGACACTTCCTTTAGGAGACTGGCTTCATCAGCATCTAGAAGTTAAGTACAAATTAAGAACCGCAGGATGTAGTTTGAAGTACTCTTAAAGCCAGCACTGATGTCAGAGGTTAAAACCTGACATACTCTCCTGCTCACTCTACTATCCCTCTCCTTAAGCAGGCACAAATACTTATGCCCCCATCATTGATGAGATAGGCTACTTATAACCCGAAGAGATTCTCCAGTCTGAACACATCCACCTGGGCTAGTGTTGGAAAAGGAATACTACAGAGATAGAAACAGATGGAAGAAAGGATTACAGTTCTTATCAGCAATATATACCAGCTTGAAGCATACACAAAACTACAAACCTTCATAAAAGAGACTGGATCCCTTCTCCACTGTATCAGCACAAAGCAACTTTGAAAGCAGCTTTGAGTACAGTTGGCACAGATTGAACTGGAGGCACACCAGCACCAAGTGACTGGCACCCAATATGGAAGGAGTGCATTTGTGATAAGGTACTACCTGGTGTTATAAAAAGGCCGCATAAGTGTAAATTAAACAAGAGTGTGTTAGCCAGACGGACAACATTTTATCCAGAGAATTTTTGTCAGCACTCAGATTTCACAGTCTATTTGGTGATTGCTCCAGCACTTTAGAGACTAAAGTTGAAGGGAACAGAAATCTAAGACTAGCAAGTTGCAGCGCATTTCGACAATTGCTGAGACTGACCAACTTTCTTAGACAAATCAGTCTCCATTTGCCTCTAGATCAGTTCTGGACTCCTCACAGCGAGTTTTGATACTAGTAAGAGTTTACATTACCTTAAATAAATCCTCTGCTTTCTTTCCAAAGGCTCGATGGTTCTGCCTGTTGCCTTCTTTGACAGCAGACTCCAAGTTTGTGAAGAGAGGCCAAAGGTGGTCATTAGAGTGGATAATGTAGCCGTGAAGTGAGTATTCGCCATCTGAGGTCAGGTAGGTATTTGCTGAATCTGTATTACTGTAACCTTGTGGGAAGAAAACAATTGCAACCAGCTTTTGTTCCAGTACTTTACAACTGTCATTTAAAATCTGAAGTCATGTTTTCTTGTGTAGCCATTAAATAACTAGCAAACCCTGATCTTAGGATCATATTATTTTTTGTGCAAAGATTTCTGTGAAATCAGTCTAAAGGTCTTCTCGTTCTTAAAGGAGCAGGTACTTTGTTTATAAAAAGAATTTAGATGCTGGAGGATACAGATAGTATACAGAATTTTTTATTTTTTACTGTAAACCTCAGTTATTAATTAGATGTACCTCAGTTATACACCCAATATTCAAGGGAGAGTATTAGAAGTTCTTCATTATTAACTGCATTTTTCTTTAGATTATGGCTTCTCCTTCGCTTAAATTCAAGCTTTCTCAAGTGTGTTTTGCCTTTAGGGCTTTCTCCTTGGTCCTGTCCTCTAACAGAGTTGAAAGCCTCCTTTATTTCCTTTTCTTGGCACTTGACCGCTTCAAGTATTACTATCTAAATGATGTGTATGGAAACTTCTAACTACATAGTGCACACTGAAAAAGTTAATCCTAATACTGACTCTCTCACCTACATACAACTTCAAGTACTGTTCCAGTTAGGGGCACTAAAATTTAAGCTGTCCTCCATGAAGAGGGATGCATTCCAGAGCTCTCCTCGTTAAAGCCCTAATTCTCTGATGAAGATTGTGACTCTGCATTGCTGCAGCAGGGAATGGAATTTGGTCCTTATTTTAGATAGATTCATAGAATCACTTAGGTTGGAAAGGGCCTTTAATATCATTGAGTTCAACCATTAACCTAACACTATCAAGTCCACCACTAAACCATGTCCCTAAGCCCATTGTTTAAATACCTCCAGGGATGGTGACTCAACCACTTCCCTGGGCAGCCTGTTCCAATGTTTGACAACCCTTTCAGTGAAGAAATTTTTCCTAATATCCAATCTAAACCTCTCCTGGCACAACTTGAGGCCATTTCCTCCCATCCTATCCCTTGCTACTTGGGGGAAGAGACCAACCCCCACGTCGCTACAAGTTCCTTTCAGGTATTTGTAGAGCGCGATAAGGTCTCCCTTCTGAACTATTATGCTGCTCCCTGGGACTGCCCATGTAACTTTTTCATAGAAATTTGCTCAGTACTATGTCCAAAGAGCAAAAACAATCTAAGGATTCCTCAAAGACGACACAAATATGTTCATTAGGTAAAGCCTGCCTCCAAAAGAAACAATGCCAGCTACTAATAATGAAAGCTAAGAAAGAACAATCCATTCCCCTTTCCCCAAATCCAAGTTACCCACGATATCAAGTCAGACCCTGTGACCTTCAAAGCATCTCTTCCAGTCCTGCATGCCTTTCAGTACTATATGCAGTTGGAAATGAGGAGAAATTAGTCACCTTGTGGTGTTTTCTCCAGTAATCCAAGAGCAGCACATGCATCAAGGAGTCTTTCTGTTCCACACACAGAGGTTCCAACCTCATTTGCAATATCCACAGCCTTCAGTGGACCTTTATCTTTCAGATGATCAAACACCTTGAGCTTAGAGGCTACAAACAGAGCCTACATGTAGGAAAAAAACTGTTAGCACACTGTGCTTTAAAAAACAGCAATCAAGAAACAAAAGAACAATACCTTTTGTCTAGAATTATTCTACACAACTGCTGTTCTTTAACAAGTGCAACACAGTTTAACAAAACTCCTAAAATTTGCTATGATACATTTCCTTCCATCTCAGAGGGTTTCATTATCTTAGCCAAGTAACAGAATTTTGAACAGAGGTGTTTGGGAGACATAGGAACTCAAAGTATTTTGGAACGCAGGCTACAGATTTTCTATGAAGACCACCTCTTTATTCAGATATTTAGCGTATCTCCATCTATAAGCTTGTTCCATAAGGTGACACATTCTTGAGCATCTGAACCTATGCCAAAAGATCAAATTAAATTTGATTTACCCAAAACATAAGGAACTGGAAAGCTCCACTAAGGCAGTGTAACAGCTTCAGTTGCTATAATATTGGTCTTTGTTTAATAAAACTTAAGAAAAAAAAAAAAAGAATAAAACTTCAGAACACAACTATATTACATACACACCGTAACAGGACAGGTACACATGGAATGAGGAAGAGAGAACAGCTAGTGCCTGATGGTGAAGAAAAACCCATGGGCAACACAGCTGCATAACTTGAAAAACTTAACTAAACTTGTAGAGATATGTTAACCAAATCAGAGAGGAAAGTTAATGATATAGGATGATATATAACTCTCCATTTGAAATTAATTTACAATTCTCCAGTTTCAGTTAAGACACCTAAACCCAAGGAATTTATGTAGAGCATAAGAGCGGAAGTACACACAGCAATCACATAATCCATTTCTTTGCAACTGCAGGCAACTCGGGTACTTGGACTAGATGATCATTGTAGATCCCTTTCAACTGAAATACTCTCGTCTAAAAATCAAAGGCAGTCAAGGAGAAAAATGCATTGACATTCTGTTTAATAGAAATCAAATGGAGAAAGAGAGATTAACTTTGAGGAAGGTCTGCTACTGTCTATATATTTTATCATCTTCATTCTCTTTTTACAGTTTCCTCTGTTATTCTAACAGGAACGTATAGCTGGAATTTATTATAATCCAGGCTTTCACAATACTGAACCAACTGCATCTAGTCTACAACCGTTTGGCTTCCAGGACCTGCATAATCTTTGGACACCTGAAAACTGTACGAACAGGAAAAAGAAGGTGAGAAGACAGGGTCAAAAGCTTGGCTGATCCAAGTCACTCTTTCTAGCATTCCGTAATTCTCAGTTCAAGGAGGGGGAGAACAAAACCAAACCAAACCAGAAAAATATCGAAGAAGAAAAAACCTCAAAGGCCGAGTATGGATCAAACTATGCAAATTAAAGAACACATTAAGTTTGAGAAAGTATGATTTAACTAACCCTGACCCCTCTTGTTCTGCAACAGCAGCTGTTCAGAGTAAGCTACGCATCACTATCTTCACCTGCAGGAGATTTCACTGTGCTTTATGAAGTCCTTGAAATAACACTCGGGGATCACCATGAAATAGAACTTGAGAGCTTTTGTGAAACTAAATGCTTTTGTGCTTTTGTCCCTATTCTACAAGTGGAGAGAAGAGGAGTTTTGTCAGATCACAGGAAGCATTCATTGCAACTGGTAATTAATTTTACAAAGATCCAAGCCCTGAGAAAAAAGTTTCCCCACTAGTTCAACATGAAATTCAGCACTTCATCCATGACTTTACGCTAGTTTACTGGGAAAGGAAAGCTTCTGCTTCTATTTACAGCCTCCACTGTCTTTCTCACCACAAAAACAAATTTGGCATCCCGTTACTGTAAACAGTGTACATAATATGCAACAAAATGCTGATGATTCTCCTTTTTTACTTAAACTGAAGAAATGCTAAGCATCATCTCACTCATTCACATACATCAAAACTCGCTCCCTCTGGATACACAAGGAAGTTCACAAACGCAGCAGTCTCAAGGCTGCTTTATGCCAAATCTCTCGATACTGCTTTGCATGCCTGCAAGCAGCACGCCCACAGATCTACAGTCACCACACTATGGTTTTCCTTCAGATCCGAGTACAACTTTCTGTTCTTTCAGCAAAACCATTGTCCATTGTATTGCGTGTTTCTCTCCATCCCCCCTCAAATTTGTTATATCTTTAGCTCCAGGTTTGTCATTTCACTGTCCCTTTAGCAGTTTTTTCACCTCTTCCTAAAACATAAATGACTTGATAGAGATCAGTGATCTATTAGAATGACTGGTGTTCGTTTCTCCTTCACCTTCTTCACTATGCTGTAGTTTTGAGTAGAATACTTGGCAGCCCTTAAAACGTCCAGCTACTCAGTTTTCATCACACTTGGCTGCTACACAGAGCATGTGACCTTCTGTTCGTAAGCTGCTATGTCTCCATCAGATACTGCATGGAGATTATCAGCTAAACATACCTGGAACATGAGACAGGGTATATAAAAAAAAAATCTCCTTAAAAGGGAATAAAAAAAATGAAGATCTTCCACAGAATCCTAACACTAAGCATTAACAGCTAGAAATGAAAACATAGTATATACAATTCTTGTCACAGTTTTAAGTCAGATAATTTAACCATATTAAATGCTTTCTTTGCAGAGCATACAAAGGTAACTCCCTGCTTGATCGTGCTCTTCTAATCAGTAAAAAAATTTAAAAAAATTATCAATAATTAGTGAGAAATTTCTTAAAAGCATTTTGAAATTTCCCTGTAACATTCCACTTTACTTGTGGAGTAAATGTTCCACTTCTGAAGTTACTGTTATTCTGAAGCCTCCCAATTACAAGAGAGCCTGAATCATTGATGTAGCCAATGGAAGATAAATCATGATCTTGTATAAACTGCATTTAATCAGACAAGACGACAAAAGGGACATATGGGAGGCAAGAGGGTAGGTACTCTTTCCAAACATCCTGGAAGCACAATTGCACCATTCATACCCAAGGTCAATGATGCAGGGACAAAAAATTTCTGAGGACCTTTTTCCCTCTCAAGATACACAAACGTTTATCAAATGGGTAACTGAAATTTCGTAGAACAGATAAAAGCAAATAACAAAAACCCCAGTGTTTGCACTGCACCAGAAATTTCAGCTATGTTAGATTCTCTGGTACTTCAGTGGTCCTTTTATTTTAATTATTAATACGTTCTTACTCCATCTCAAGTATTCCACATTACCTGCTATATATTGAAGTCCAATGAAACAATCATATCAGTTAGCAATGTAATGAGTAATTTCACTTTTTCCCCTTACCTTTGAAGCTCTAAAACCATCCATCAGGTCTAGAATTTTAGATGGAACTTTTGCTGCACTTTTCGACACTCCATTCTGATTTTCCAAAGGTACTATAAAACCAGTTCTGACCCTGGAACTGTTTTCAGACTTGTACATGGCTCCTGAGGAACACATCCCACTGCTGTCCAACTTAGTAGCACCTTTGCACTCTGTGAAATTTGAAGATTCACTTTCTCCATCACTTAGGTTCTCAAAAGTGTCCACTGAAGGGATAGAGTCATACTTTTTATGTTGTACATTATGTTTAGGGGGCGGATAGTACAATTCTGCTAGCTTTTTGCAGAAGTGATTCAGAGGAAATCCCACCACATTCAAAAAGTCTCCGTGGACGTACTCAACTAACATTCCACCGAGGGCCTGGATTCCATATCCACCAGCCTTGTCCCTGGGAAGAGAGAAAGCAAAACCAACATATTAAGAGTAAAGATAGCACAGAACACAAATAATTCACCAGCACTGCTGGTCTACTGCAGTTTTTCTGCCTGTATGCATTTCCATTCCACACAGTGAAATTTGCATAATTACACCTAAAGACAAATTTAGAGTTCCAAGGTTACTTTCTGTGAAAGTACATTCCTGGGCCAAATTACTAGTATTACCATGACATTTTACTGTTCACATTTAAGGAACAAGGCAGTTAGAAGTATGCGTACTACATGATAACACCAAATCTGAAAGTCCAAGTCAGCAAGCTTTGAAACCAAAGGTCAGTCAGTCTCAGATGTATTAACTTCAGATAGTATGGAATTACACAAACTACTCGTGAAAGAAGGTTACTACACAAAGAAGATTGCAGATTTTTCATCTTCGATTCGATCAGAAGCAGCCTTTTACATTTTTAGAACTTTTTTTCTGGATTCCCTTTCTGCTAGTCTCCTAAGAAAAACAAAGGAATCAGTATCCCAGCAAACGGGATTTTTGAATTGCTATAAACTAGGGAACGGGGCTTTTCCTTTAATATTGCATTTTAACAGGAATAAAACAGAAAGTGAAAGGCCATCTTTCTGCAGCCAAAATTTTTGAGGGGTTTTTATAGCCTCATCACAGTCTACCTTGAGATAGTGCTTTTCCCTCCTCCCTTATTCATACTTTAAGTCAGCTGTATACTTTCAGAATTAGTCCCTGTTGTCACCAGTGACTGACTTTTAAAATCATATACGCCAATTTTGTCCTTGGATAAAAAGAACTCAATCCAATCTTCAACAGCACAAAAGAGTAAAATTTTCTTTTAATTTTTCATGTAGTCATTAAGTCTTTTTATGATTTCACAAAATTAAATAGCCATTAAAAAAATCAAACAAATGGTCACTTGAACTGCAATAGTGTTTAGAAAAACCTACATGCTCATAAATGTGTAACCAGTACAGGTGTCCATGAAGGAGGGGACCAAAAAAACCAACCAAAAGACCCCTATGAGAGACTTCTCCTTACTGTTTTGCAAAATTTATTGGACGCTATATTTAGTAGTTCCTTCCCAAGGCCAGAGCAAATGCTTCCTATCATCTTGACTACGTGAATGAGAACTGACTGTCTTCTGCTCCAGAGACTGATGAAATACAATCTCTGAACCTTTGGTCCTCAAGAAACCCTTGCTGTCACACATCTTGTTTAGCAGAATGAACAGAATTTCCCAGTGCTGCTCATGAGCCATGTTGCTGCAGCACAGCACTGCCAGATCGTTTATTCCAGAGGAAATAATCAGAATATCCCAAAATATTTTTCAATGTGACACTCCTCCTAAAAATCCATGGTCATTTCTCTTTGGAACTAAAACTTCCTGATCATCTGCATACTAAAGACCATGTTCCAAAAACCTAACTAGGAATTTCTGTTAACAAAAGGTATTCTTGTTAGAAGATTCTTCTCTGCATAATCCAATTTAGCTTCAGTCTCTTTAATAAGCTGGGAACCTTACATGTTCAGAAAGTATGCCTTATTTACACATAAGCACTTAAATAAGTCCAAAGTCTACGCTGGTTCCTCTTTCCCAGTAAAACATGATTGTACTGTTTTATAGCACAAACGAGCGTAAAAAACACCACGACTGATATTCTTACACAGTCAGAACTGGAGTCAAGAGACAAAAGTTCACCTCAGATCACCAGCTAGGCAGTCCACAGTGCTAACTATGGCCTGATTTGCCTTCACTAAGCTTCAGCAAATATGAAGGAAAGGCAAGTTCCATAAAGTCACAAACATTCCCTTGTTGTCTCCAAATAAGTACTGTTTGTTTTGGTTTGTTTTTGAACAACTTAATCAACTTCATCTTAGGAGTAGTTAGGCATTATGTTCTCATCCTATTTGTTCTGTGGAATCGATGTTGTCTGTAAGTAGTATATTGCAAGGGTGAAGGAAACACATGAGCTAAGGGACAACTATGGCATAAGAACACATATAAACTGGCCGCAAGAGTAAGTGAAAACTGAGTTGGCATTTCTTGCATCAGAACAGTGTGATTTTGATAAACTAAATAAACAAAGTTCTAGCTTCTTTCAGTAAAGTTCTCCAATACCCTGATTATCCAGTACTCACTCTATTCACCTGTTTTATAATGAGAACAAGCCACTGTCTCAGGTATCCAAAGCTCCCTGAAGGCCTCTGTTAACAGGGAGGTAGTTGTATATTGCATGACTGCTCGTTTTAATCCAGAGTACTCAATCAACAGTCTTCACTTTTCAAATTTGTTACAAGTACTAAAAAGGTAGCTCACTTTCCCTGGAGGAATGTTAGTTCTGAGCAGGAACAGAATACCCACGTTGCATCACTCATGCTATCATTTATTGCAAAATTTCACAGAACACAGGACAAAATGTTTTATGCTGATGGCTAATAACATACCTTAAGGCCTATTCTCAAGTACTGTGTGATAACTTCAGGGTGTTACTTACATTGGCTCCCCACTATGAATGTACTCCCATAAGAGCTCTTCAGACAGGTCAGAAAATTTTACTTTAGTCTCTTCATAGAAATCAGTGACTTCTGTCTCTAGCTGATTATCTACAGAAAGGAAGAAGTCTTATTAGAAACAGAAACTGTAGTTTAGAGAACATAACATCTCAGTTTTATTTCAGTTTGTATTCATTTGGTGGTTTTGCTTGGGAAGAATTAAAGATACTACACAGATGTATGAAATGACTAATAATGCTCTTTAGGCACAGTGGACTCATAACTTCCCCAAAAAAGTAAAAGCTTGCATTTTCAACCTCTGCAGTCCTGTCCTGGGGCTAACAGGTTGCCCTGCCTGTGTGGCATGCAATGTTAAATTAACAATGCTTATGCAGAGCTATTTATGGACTGCTAGCATACACATCCAGTGCCGAGTACAAAAAGGGCTACAAACGCCCTTCTAACTTTATGACTGTTGTCAAAGAACTCTTAATGCCACCCCATAGTTAAACACATAGCTATTACAAATGCTTGAATGCAAACGTGCAGCTGCATCTGTACTGCAGACTCAGGCATTCAGCAGTCCCATTGGTAACCATCAGCATTATTTTCATATCATCTCTCAAGAAATAACAAGATTATTTCAGACTTCTGTATCTAGAAGTAGTTGAAAGCCAGAAGTGCAATCAAGTACTGCACACCTGGGTGCAGACCCTGTTGCATGTGGTACACTGTCAATCTGGTATCACTACAGATGGAGGCTTTTCCAAAGCATGTTCAAAAGGAAACAGCCTTGCACAAATGAATGTGCACATTACAGATTATTAGTTCTCTTTAATCTTTCCTATTAAAAAAAAAATAAATATCAAGGTAAATGTCTTCTGTTACCTCTGGTTTGATAGCAGTGGAGATTCTTGAGAAGGAGTAAGAAAGATCCACAGTACAGATCAAGAGAAGAATACTAACCAACTACTGATGGTGTTCATGTTGAAAAAACATCTAATGACCCAGATGAAATAAAAACGTTGTTGCATATAAAGACAGATTACCACATCTCTCAGTACTGATAAGAAACAAATCAGTCCAAGATGAAAATTCCATTTGTAACATATATTCAGTACTTAACAACAGCACTGCACTTAAGATCTAAAGCTAAAAATGTGTTCTAGAAAACTCTTTCATTGATTCCATCACTTGGGGAACATGCAGACGTATGGTATTTTTAGTCATCTGAATATAACACGGCTTAAATTTGTAAACTTCAAATGAGATGTGCTGTCATAGCATCAGTACTGCAGTTGTGTACATTTTTACTTTCTTCCTAGAGTAAACAATGAAAGGCATTATTATTCTTGCTGGATTGCTCACACGTAACCCCTGATAACACATTTCTTTTGCTGCAGCTCTCTTTCGACTGTACTAGCGTATTAGTAAGCGTACTGACTTGATTTCTGTTACAAGAGTTAAGAACAATCATTCCAGTAAAGATTAGAAGCTGTAAATAATTTGTCTACAGAAGGACTATGTTCAGTGAAGTTTCAGAGAAATTATTCTTGCCAAAGTTCCACTAAAAGAATCTTGGCACAGTTATGAGAGGAAGTCCCACACTCCTCACAATGGTACAGTTCTCATAAAAACCACGTGCTTACTATATAAAGTATCTGATAAAGAACACTGACATATTGCTTCCTACAGTTCATTAACAGTCTGAGGCATTAAGGCATTACTTTACTCATCCCCTAAAAACGGGCTCTAAAACTTCCCTTATTTACTGTAAAATGAAGTAACTACAGATACAGCAACCGCTTGTATTCATCAGCTAGTGTAAACAGAATACAGGAATAAAGTTAATATGGATCAGATTCTGCTCAGTCCTACAGTTTGTACTGCCTTAACTCTAAATGAAATTGAAATACTCCCACAATTTACACTGGTCTTTTAATTAGTCTCATAGCTTTCAGAGAAAGTATTTCTAAAGCCTATTGTATATTGTCATCCTCCTTCCTGTGTGAAAGCTGAATACAGTAAGAAAGCTGGCTTTTGTGGGGAGTATTTAATTTATATATTGATAAGGTAATTCTCATCTTGAGTATGAAGCCAATTCAGACTGTACATGAAAAATTACCTTCCTGTTTTTTCACTTGTACAAGTCCTTATGAGAATAATTTTTAATGAAAATATTGAGTTTTAACAAAAATACTGAGTTTTAATAAAATGGCATATGTACCTTTACTGTGGCAATGTACAATAGCCACTCCTGTGAACACACTGTGCTCTTTGCCACTCAGCCTGTCAGGGGAAAAAATATGCATTAAGCAACAGTTTTAAGAAATCTGTCATGTGCAAAAATGTTCTACGTGTTATGTTACTACAGCTTGAGAAACAGACCATTATATTAATACATCACTTGACGGCTCTGACATGTATCCTAAATAAATACATTTTATTTTTTTATTTCAATATAGGTGAAAAGACATTGGCAAAACAAAAACACACTATCAAGAGATTCAGTCATTTCAAGTCTCCAACATCTCACTTGTACTGATGTCCACAATTTGCAAAAGTAGTCCATGGTATTAGCTTATTTACTGTACATCAGGGAAAAGTGACTATTTCAAATGCATAAGAAAAAGCCAATCGGCATAAAGATTGCTATTACAGGCATATAGCTGGAAATAAACAGCTAGGTGATGCAACTGAGACTAAACAAGTGATAGGCAACTAGAGCTGATGTACTCATGGTGGTCCCCATGATGATGTACTCAGCAGAGCGGTCCCCAGGGATGCCACGGCAAGCCGGAGTAACAGATGCAGAGTGCAGAGGAGGAGCGCCTACAGGCACTCCTGCCCCAGACCCAGGTGGCTCGCTCTTCTAGTGGCTCCAGAGCGACACACTGTGGCCAACTGATTTTGAGGCCTTTATTAGTCTAATGTGTACACAATGGAAGCATAATAAATAGCACGAGAACTCGAATCTTTGAAAAGACTAATTAAGCAATAGTCTCCTAGGGATTAGCCAGGCTATAATTTAACGTGATCAGAAGTATCTCGCACTCTTACTATCCCGCTCGAGATCTCACTCACTGATTCATTTTTAAATTAATTATGTGTAAATTTTAATCTGATACTTTGGATATATGCAAATATATATCTTGTCAGCATTTTCTGCTGTTCATATAGAGCAAAATTAAGAGGAGCTATAAAAACCTACATTTTAAGTGCATTTCATATCCACGATTAAGAGACTGAACTTATAAAAAAAAAACCAAACCCAAAACATTTGCATGTCTTAGAATCAGACTAAACTCTGTAAAAAAAAAAAAAAAGCCAAAACCCACAAAGAAATGATTTTTGAACTAAACAAACTTGGCCTGATTTCAAGCAAAAACAGTTGTGAGAAATCTCTTGCCAGACAGACTCCTTTGGGAATCTCCTACTAATAACATATGCTGCTGTCACTTTTTTTTTTTTTTGCTACTGTTAAGTTAGTAACATGCCACAAAGAATCAAAAATTCAGCATAAGTCATCAATGAAAAAAAAAAAAAAATTTAAAATAGACTTACAGAACAAACCTCCATGAACTACCAAGCGACTTGTATTCTCTTCAGGAGATGCAAAGTGGTGAAACAAGCAGTGCACCTTTTCTGTAGTCCCCCCACAAAACAGAAGCGCGACTAGTGGATTCATTGCACCTCATACCTCAGAAAGGAGGTGACTACAGTTATTTAGTTGGTGTTTCTTTAAAAAAAATACTGAGTGCTACAACATAACATTAAGCTTGCAGGGAAAAGTATCCTTTAGGAAAAGAGCAGAAGCCTCAAAAAACACCAGCCCAACATCCATGGAGAAAACTGATGGAAACAGATTTTCCTTCCTCAGTTAAACTACAGAATTTAAAGCAATTGTCCATGAGTACATATCACCATGTACTTTCTTGTACATGCAGTATTTTTCCATTAAATGTCAAGCCTCAAACCACTTCTGTGATGATTCTGTCCTCTTTCCCATCATGATTTCTCTCCATAGCTCCCCTTCCTGTACCAGCTGAAGCATACATACAGTTTCCTGATAAGCGATTCTGAAAACTAATCCAAGTGAAAACAAAATGGTTCATCATGTTCCTGATCAGCTTCCTAAAGTGAAGGGGCAAGAGCAAGCAGCTCCAGGTACCATAAAAGCAGGTCTAACTCTTTCAGTGGCAGAACAGGCTTACACTATCTAAAAATGATTGAAAAATTCGTGTCCACTGACTTCTTCATACAGATCTAAGACATCTGTACAGCTCTTTTTAAAACAGCTTCATGTATGTATTTGGACTCTTACTTAAAATTACAGACCTTGACAGCATCCTATACGCATCTTGCTTATCAACGGGTTTCTCCAGGATCTCCTCATCCACAGTCTAAAACAGAAAGACAGAGTGATTTTTCTTACTTGTCAGAAACTGAGGTCAGATGTTGTTTAAAGACAGCTTTCAAACTTTAAACCTAAAGATACAAGTATCTCATATACCTGTCATAAATTAAAACAATGATAAACCACAGAAGATTTCTTACCACAATAGTGTCTGCTCCTATGACAACATCAGGTGTTCTCAGGTGTTTCTGCAGAGGCATAAAGAAAGAAGGTATTTCTCAAAAGAGGTAGAAAGAATAAAACTTTTTAAAACTTCAGGTAAGAAAACTTAAGTTTGCTGGTTTAGAGGTAGGGCTCTACGCTGACCTGAAAACAAGACACTGTTTCTCCTTTTGCACTGTTTACAAAATAGTAATCATTTATATCACCACAAAAGCAAGGAAAACAGGAGGCTTGAGCAGACCATTCTCAGGTCACAAGTTTGGCCTTCATACAGGAATTTTCTTAATGATGTCTGGAATTAGTTCTACTATTTAAAGCACATAATTTTTAAAGCACATCAACAGCCTTTCCACAGAAGAATCACCTCCCTACAAACTTTTAAATATAATTATCACAGTTACAGACAAGTTTCCTGTCTTGCTGTGTTAAATAATAACTATGTACCTCATAACATGCAAGTAAATCAAAACTCAGCGGTCAGGACAGATTACAGTTTAAAGCCAAGCAGAGGCTACAAGGAATCTTTATGAAGAACCATTTTGAAATCCACTGAACTAGCATTATCGCCAGCATAGTGTTTTGCAATGAAAGCCGAATGCAAGTCCATTATTGAGGCGGAGTTTAAAATCCACTCTCCTAATGCCATACCATTCTCTGAAAAGAAGTTGACAGAAACCTGGATAACGATTTACATTGGAGATCATGCAATATTTGCTTTGAAGAATGGTGACATCTGGCAGCGCTGTTGGTTTAAAGCGTTCAACATTCCTTTTCTGCCATCAGTATAGGTTCAACAAACATACTCCTCTCTTTCAGAGCTGCATTATTAAGAAATTATTATGGTACATTTTGTGGGATCTAATCAGCTAGACTTACAGCTAGACTTTCTTTGTCCAGAATGCTTTAAAGCAGAATTTGTCTTCTTTTTCTGCTTTCCTCCAGCACCTTTACACTCGCAAATTCTGAGTATTTCTTGTCAACTGTTCAGGTGAACTACTGTTCAATGAAAGCTACAGCAGAGCCCTGGATGCACATCAGTGTGTTTTTTTCGTAGCGTCTGCCTCCACAGTCAACAAACACCTGGAGTGAAGAGGCATGATCCTGTGTCAGGATAAGATTCAGCCACACACCTGGCAGCTGGAAGGAACTACCAAGTACGTATCCCAAGCGAGAGTCGGTGTGCTGCTGACAAGAGATGCTGGCCAACTTCTGTTTGTGGAAAGCCCAAACTGCAGGCATGAGACCTTCTTTTGATTAGGTGAGTTAATTTCAGGAAGCTCTCTTTCACAAGTGAGAGAAAACTGCCATTTCGCTTTAGTGGGGAAAATGCACTCGGAGACCACCTAAGAAGTATGTGCAAATTAAGTCACAGTAACATGCACCACTTAAAGACAAAATTCTCATTGCTGAAAACACCTGGTAACTTACTACATGCATTCTGTTTGCTACTTCAAGAGCTTTCTGTTTTGCTGTTTCCACAGCATACTCGTAAGGGGCTGCAAAAGACGACTTTTCAAGTGTCTCCTTAAACCAGGATGGAACCACCTCGAACCGCAGGCCCTGTAACAAAGGAAAGCAATGCAGTCAATCGCATCTTGTTATTAAAGGCTGCTCCCAAGACATATTAAGCAAGTGACAAACGTGATTTTTGCACTTTCCATTTTAACACCCTTCCCTCCCAAACACACAGGGGGGAAAAAAAGTACTTCTTTTACAGTGTTTGGGTGTATATATATCTTTTGCAAGCAGTCCAAAACAAAAAACGCCATCAGAAAGAACTTTTAAACTGGTGTGCTTACTCAGTTTTACCCTTATTATTTATTAGAATCTAATCACATTAGAAATTTCACCATTCTTCTCCTATAAAAATCTAGCAGTATAAAACTTACACACTTCATAGAACAGACCATTTTACTACTTTTTTTTGTTTTATTGCATTCACCCATAGCGCTTTACTTGTGCACCAGCAGTACACATTCTTACAGGAGCTTTACCACCCATACTTTATGTGTCATTATACATGTGATAAACAGAAAAGAAGAACAGCCAGTTTCTGTAGTGTTTTGTCAAAAACCCCTATTCTTCCTACTTCTTGCCGCCAGGTTGTACCTGTAAATTTACTACACCCAGCAGGCACATTATGTTTCTAATAACTTAATGCATGCTTGAACCTTGGTGCTTCTCCACACCTCCATCTTTTGCAAATATACTTTTTCCCATTTAAGTTCAACTTCTCCCATGAGGAATGATTGCACTAAGCAAACTAAGTTAGATGCGTTGTAATACTCAAGTGCCATTCAAAAGCCGCCCTGTGAGGCTGATGTGTTCCTCCACAGGGGCTGGACGGTATTAATGACGGGTTAGGGCTTCCCTTGTGCCCCAAATGTGCTATGCAGAAAGAAGAAGAGAGCACTACTTTATAATCCCATGAAGTTTTCGTGTGTTTCAGAAGCCTAAGTCAAATTTTCAGAAGTTTCGGTATTGAGCATCTAAAGTTAGGGCAATGAAAGTACATTTTTAATTACTTCAATCCACTTTAAGACCTTTCAAACTTTTGTATGACACGGCAGAAGTAATAGCGCTGGCATTTTTCAGCCTGAGCAAGTCTTTTATTTGCCTGATGACCCCACCTCCCTGCCAGCAGAACACTTTAATCCCCTCGCTCTGCTATTGATTTGATGGTACACAAAACTGAGGCACGCGTACTTGCTGACAGAGAAAACGTGACCAGGAAAAATTAGGATCGAAAATAATAACAATACTCATCTATAAGCCGGCGTGCAGCCCGGGGAGCAGCACGGCGACGGCAGCCGCCTCGGCAGCTCCGCCACGCCGGGCCCCGCAGGCCGCTGTCCCGGTGGCGGGGAAGCCCGGCACCTGTGCCGCCGCCATCGCCCCCCAGACACACTAATACCCCCAGCTGCGGGGGGAGGCCGAGCTCGGGCTTGTGCCCGCCCTGTGGCACCAGCCCCCGGGAGCTGACGGGCGGCGGCGGCCCCGCAGTTCCGACCCGGCGCCAAGCGGCCGCTGCCCGCGCCCCCCGCAGCGCCTGGAGGGGCTCCGGCCTACTCCCCTGGCCGCGGGAGGCGAGCGGCCCGCCCGCCATCAGCCCCTCACTCACCACGTTGGTGAGGATCTCCTGCCGGCGCGGCGAGGCGCTCGCCAGCACCACCCTCTTGCTGACCAGCTTTCCCAGCACCGGGTTCAAGACCATGGCAGCGGCCACCGCGCCTCGACCTCCGGCTGCGCGCAGATCGGGCCTGGAGCAGGGGGTGGCGGTGCCGCGGCCTTATACGGCGGCGGGGCGGAGCCGGGCCGGGACCGTCCCAGCGAGGCCGCCAGGGCCCCGCGGGTCTCCCTCCAGGGCGGGGGAGGAGGGTGGGCGTTAAGCCGGCCGCGGCTCGCAGGGAGGGGGTGTGCGCCGGTAATGGCGGCGCCGTGTGAGGAAGGCGGCTGGGGAGCCGCAGGGCAGGGTGACTCCGTGGGACGTAGTGGGTTTAGCGGCCATTAGCTGTGCACCGCCTAAGGGCGGGCTGAAATGGCGAGGAGTGGCCATTGGAGGCAGGTGTCGCCTCGTAGGAGCCACTTTTAACGACCCACCCCATCGTCTTTCCCCCTCCCACTGTCGTAATACTTGAATGATTTGAGTATTTGGCAAAGAAGTGATATCATTCCTGTTTTCGGTGAGGAGGAATCATTGGCATCACCTGATTTGATGCGAGTCTTACCGGATGGGATATCCCCTATTTGGCCTTTTAAGCAAGTAGGAAAAAGTTTAACGCACCAAAGCTTGGATTTATTCCCAGTAACTTGCAAATGGCGTGGTGCTGTGTGTTTTCTCAGCTGGTTAGTAGGAAAGTGAAATATGTACTCTAGCATTAAAAAGATACATCCAATGATGTTGCCCAGAGAAGCTGTGGATGCCCCATCCCTGGAGGTGTTCAAGGCCAGGCTGGATGGGGCTTTGAGCAGCCTGGTCTAGTGGGAGGTGTCCCTGCCCAAGGCAGGGGGGTTGGAACTAGATGATCTTTAAGGTCCCTTCCAACCCAAACCATTCTGTGATTAAAACGGCAGTTTCACAGAATCATAGAATTGTCTAGGTTAGAAGGGACCTTTCAGATTATCAAGTCCAACCATCAACCTAACACTGAAAAAAACACCACTAAGCCATGTGCCTCAGCACGTCTTAAATACTTCGAGGGATGGTGATTCCACCACTTCCCTGGGCAGCCTGTTCCAATGTTTGATAACCCTTTTGGTGTAGAAATTTTTCCTAATATCCAATCTAAACCTCCCCTGACATAACTTGAGGCCATTTCCTCTTGTCCTATCAGCTGTTACTTGTGAGAAGGGACCAACACCCAACTCACTACAACCTCCTTTCAGGTAGTTGTAGGGGGTGATAAGGTCTCCCCTCAGCCTCCTTTTCTCCAGGCTAAACAACCCCAGCTCCCTCAGCCTCTCCTCATAAGAGCTGTGCTCTAGACCCCTCAACAGCTTTGTTGCCCTTCTCTGGACACGCTCCAACACCTCAATGTCCCTCTTGTAGCGAGGGGCCCAAAACTGAACACAGTATTTGAGGTGGGGCCTCACCAGTGCTGAGTACAGGGGGACGATCACTTCCCTAGTCCGGCTGGCCACACTATTGCATTGAATAATCAAGTCTCTTGACATCAGTTTTATGGCCTGTATCTCCCATGGGTTGTGTGAGGGGTTGCCCAATCTGGTAGCCCAATGGAGGGGAGGCTGCAGCAGCTCCATGCCCCCAGGCCCCGCCGCTGGGTGTGCGTTGCCAGCAGGCACACACATGCACACACCATGCAGCACGCGTACATGGATGCACGGCAAAAACCACCCAGAGCAACCGCTCCGACACGGGCAGGAACAGCACCACGGGCCTCTTCCTGTTCCCCTCGCTGGCTGGTCAGGGTGAAGGTCTGTTGGTGGGAAATATACATGTACGCACACGTACATACCTACCTACCTATACACAGTGCGGACCCCTCCAGCAGCAGACCCGAGGCAAGGCTCCTGGAACAGGGGGCTCTGGAGCCCCTGTGGGGCTACTGTGCCCCCCCTCCACCATGGCCTCCTGCTCCTGTCACAATGCACGGGGATCGATCGGCCTTTTGTCACTGTAACCTAACAGGTTGTACATCGTTCTAAGTATCAGAATTTAAATTTTTGAAATTAGATTTTTTTTTTTTTTATGCGTGGCCATGACTTGAGAGCAGAACTGAAAATTTATCTTTAAAGACATTTTTGCTTGAATAATTAAAAAATTCTAGGAACCTAGGGATAGTATACTGATTTGAAAGTGGAAATAAAATGCTTAGATTAAAAACAACTGTGAATGTGGACAACTGTCCTCTGCAAATCCATAATACTGAAAATAGTTCTGGGATAGCTGGAGAGCCAACTAGGAAAAAAGGGCCTGTGTGAAACAGAGAAAGGAATAGTCTGTGCTTGTCATAGAGCTTATCAGAACAAAGTCACTGCTCTCTTTTCAGGGCTGTGAACTGTGACGCTGCTCCTTGCAAACAAAAAGACTTGAAAGACACTACAGAAATGGAAACCAGAGTATCTTGCATATGATACTAATACAATTTTTGACTGAATAAAAACACAAGGATCTCATCAAGTAACAGAAACACATGTTTCCTGGCACACATAGGACAAAACTGTGGAGTTATATGGAGTTATTCCTCTTGGAAAAATATTACATCCCTACCCCTAATGCCTGCAAGTTTACATAATTGTAAATCCTAATACAAGTACATCTTCAACGGGACTGCAATAGTAACCAAAGAAAATGAAATGGCAGTTGTATGGATGCTCCTAGAACTTGGGACGTACTTCTTATCCAAAGTCATCTTTCTATATTGTGCCTTGCTTTGTGTGGGATATAAACTAAATTCAGACACTTCAGAGGAGTAAGACGATAATGCAAAGTTTTCCAGCTCAAACCAATGGGCCTGATTTTCTTCTTTTTCTCATTTTATTCTGTCTTCCGGTAGTGTTTCACTGGCATAGAAACAAAGCAATGAAGTGGTGACTCCAGCCCAACGTGTATATGTATAAAGAACAGACTTGACAAAAAAGAATGCCTTTTGTTCCTGACAGCTTGTTTTCTTGTTTTGATAGACAGTAGCAGAACACGGATCTGTCTCGAGTCATCTGTAGAGCCTGTAGAGATGCGTGCAACATAACTCATCTTTCTCACATGTGGCATCCCATTAACTCCTGAGTAAGACAAGCATGACTTGCCTCCCTTGGCTGAATTTTACTTGTATACTGCTCCTCTGAATTGCACAACAGACTTTTTGAAGGTAAAACAAGTAATTAATTAAATAAATAGAAGACATATGTGGAATTTCTATAGAGTCTTTTCCATGAAAGTTCAGACAATGTCCAAAAATGGTGATCACATAAAGAATTTTTGTTGTGAAGAAAATGAGATGTAGCTTTTTGATTATTATTTTTAATGAGTGGTAATTAATAAATTTGTTATTCTGATAAACTTACACAACAAAGAGTGATTTAGTTTATTTACAAGGCAAAAATGTGGAGCTGTTAAAATACACATTTTCATTTACCTCTGTGTAATTTTTTGCTGGTCCAAATGTGAGTAAGCTAAACAAAATCCCATAAGCTACCACAGCTGTGAGAGGTTTGACAAGTAATCACTATTAACTGCTCCATAGCAGCCTGCAAAAGTCAGGCAGGACAAGTGTGAGGCTGCCGCAAGCTGACCGAGGTGAAGATCAATGACACCAGCAGTTATCAGAAAAGTTTCTGTCTTGGCTGACTATGCTAGTCAAATATTAGCTTGTCCAAGGTTGGTTATGAAACTGTTGACTTTTTCAAATATCTGAGGTATTTTGAACAAAAGCAAAATAGCAATTAGAGCTCTGAACTGCAGAGACCTTTCCTCGATATTTTTTTTCTGGACTTTTCCACTTTTCTGCCTACACATTTACACTATGGCCATCACAGTAGTACCTTCTAGCATGTAAAGAATACTGTGATAATCAAATTCTTGTGCCTACTTTTATGTATATCGCAATGAGTGTAGGTATTCAACCTGGATGTTTTATTTGGCTGAGTCATCTGTGCAAGCACAAGATCAACTTGTTTGGGGAGCAATTGTGAAGAAGTTAGCGAATCCCAGGGATATTGCTATGAAGGGAATGAATGTTTCACCTTTCACAAGGCAGCTTGGCTTTTCTAGGATAACTTCATTAATTCTGACAGCTCACACATGTTTTTCAAGGACCCTCTTTCTGCCATTGAAATCCTTGCCGTAGTCCAATGTGTCTGCAGAGTTCATGAATTAATACCTCTTGTTTCTATTACAATAGGGAAAAGAGCATTAGTGGTTTACAGATGGATTCTATTTCACCAGCTAATCACCAGGAACTCTCCTCTGTTTAAAAACATTATTGTATCATTTAACATCACCTGCGCTATGTTTTATTTTTGTCTTTTTATGTGCAACTGGTATTTAACTAGCAGTCTTCCGAGCAGAGTTACCTGCTTCATGTAGCACTATATCTCCTTGATCTCTTTAAGATTGCTTTACATGTTCAAGTAGATTTGTGAGTTATGAAGGGGGTATTCTAGGATTTTAAAAGAAATTCAGATCCTTGCAAGGTGTGTAAAATGGAAGTACATGTTGACTCTCAAATTATTTTGTCATTGCTTTTTGCAGAGTACTGCTGAAGTTTTACTGGAAAATCATAAGACTTTCAAGAGCCATTTTTCCAGACTCGGGAAATGCTTTCAGAGCGGGTACCCTAGATTTCTTTCACCAGTCTTATTGTTTAGCTCTGTGTTCTCATTCCATTTTTAAGAACCCTTGTCAATTCAGTTTTCTTCAGCTCAGGTCGAAATTCTGCTTCCTCCTCTTTTATCCAGCTTGGAGAGCCTGCAAAAGCCTAGTGTGTCCACACAATCAGTTCTCATAACTTCCTTTCTATTTGAAGTAGAGTGGTGTTACAAGCCTATAGAGGTATTTTGGGGAAACCACAGGAGGTCAGATTAAATTAGATTTTAAGTTAAATACGTGGGCTGTGTAGTACGTAATGTCCCTGTAAATGTTTTTACATATACTTAATTGGAAGGTGTTTAACCTACATAGCTATCAAATGACATTATACCTTGCGTGTGAGGAAACTTCACAACTGCTGAGGGAGTGCAGTATATCTAGTACCAGAGGAATACCAGTCCGTCTCTCAGGCAGCTCCATGTCCTTGTCATGGGACAAGGAGAAGCAGCTACATCAAACATGGATGTAGCAATGGCCAGGAGGAGAACCTGACCATTCAGAGTGTTGTGATCAGCGGCACAGAGTCTAGTTGCAGGCCTGTAGCTAGTGGTGTTCCCCAGGGATCAGTACTGCGTCCAGTCTTGTTCAACGTATTCATCAATGACCTGAGGGGGCAGAGCGTACCCTCAGCAAATTTGCTGATGACACAAAACTGGGAGGGGTGGCTGACACAACAGAAGGCTGTGCTGCCATTCATGGAGACCTGGACAAGCTCAAGAGTTGGGCGGAGAAGAACCTAATGAAATTCCACAAGGACAAGTGTCGGGTCTTGCACTTAGGGAGAAATGACTCCACACTCTGGTACAGGTTAGGGGCTGACCTGCTGGAAAGCAGTTTTGCATAGAGGGACTTGTGAGTCCTGGTGGACAACAAGTTTACCATGAGTCAGCAGTGTGCCCTTGTGGCCAAGAAGGCCAATGGTCTCCTAGGTTGCATCAAGAAGAGTGTGGCCAGCAGGTCGAGGGTGGTCATCCTCCCCCTCTACTCTTCCCTGGTGAGGTCACATCTGGAGTACTGTGTCCAATTCTGGGCTCCCCAGTTCAAGAAGGACAAGGAACTACTAGAGAGAGTCCAGCAGAGGGCTACAAAGATGATCAAGGGACTGGAACATCTCTCTTATGAGGAAAGACTGAGCCATCTGGGTCTGTTTAGCCTGGAGAAGAGAAGACTGAGAGGGGATCTCATCAATGCTTATAAATTAAAGGGTGGCTGTCAAAAAGATGGGGCCAGACTCTTCATTGGTGCCCAGTGACAGGACTAGGGGCAACAGGCACAAACTGGAACACAGGAAATTCCATCTCAACATGAGGAGGAACTTTTTTACTTTGAGGGTGGCAGAGCACTGGAACAGGCTGCCCAGAGAGGTGGTGGAGTCTCCTTCTCTGGAGATGTTCAAAACTTGCCTGGATGCGTTCCTGTCTAGCCTGCTCTAGGTGAACCTGCTCTGGCCAGGGGGGTGATCTCCAGAGGTCTCTTCCAACCCTTACCACTCTGTGACTCACAAAGCATCTCTTAGCAACGCAGAAAGCATTATCCAAGCCCCGGTGAAGTATCCTTGGCCAGCATATTTAAATAGTGTAAAGAGGTTCCTTCCAAGAATCATTAAAGAAAGGGTGTCAGGGATTCAGATTAACTGCTTTGCATCTGGCCTCTGCCACAAGAGAAGGTGTTGCAAGTTGGAGAACCCTAGAAATCCCACTGTGAACACAACTAAATCCTCATGAAAGGAGCACAGAATGACAGGTTTTGTCCAAGAGGATGGGCTGCCAGGTCCATAGCAGCAGCACAGGGCAGAAGAAAGAAAAGAACTCTTCCTTGCTGCTAGTTTCCTCTGATATCAAATGTGGCCTATAGCCCCTATATCCCCCTTCTGGGATGAAACGATGTGCTGCAAGCACATCCCAATATTTGTGACATAGAAGCAGTATCGCAGTTACACGTGCTTCCAGGGCTGTCTTTTCCAGCTGTTGCCACAGCCCAGTGTCTGCGCCGAAAGCAACTTCTGATCTGTGTCTTGCTTTCTCCGTGCTGTTATCTTGAGGCCAGCAATCAGCCTCAGAGGAAGAAGTCCACGCAGTGCCTAATAACCCAGGGGCAGGAGGGTAAGTGTTTACTGACAACATCCCTAGTTATCCGTGTCTTTGAGGGGCAGCAGATTATATTGAATCCCTCTCTTAAAGTCACCTGTCTGGCTGTTGCTGCAGGGATAGTTCCACCTCTAATCTCAGCATCGCCCCAGTCTCACTCCGGTTCACACTTATATAATCTCTAGAGGAAAATAAATAGTTTATCAGACCATAAAGACCCCTCTTTCTGAATTGTTTATATTTGGAAAACACATAAACGAGGTCATAAAATGTTGGGGGATACGGCGGGTCCGTAGACCCCTTGTCAGAAGACATAGAGATTGCAGTGTACCCATAAGAAAGCCACGAGTTGCGTCATATAAGGACAATGTAACAAAAAGGAGAAAGAAGAAGATCGCTTCAGAGAACAAGGAGAGTTAGGCTGTGAGAAAGCCAGATTTTGAGCAATGTGAACAGGGTTTCAATAACCAATCGTATTATAGCTACGAGCGCGTGTGCTATGTAACCTAACCAATTGAATGCATAGAAAGAACGCGTGAACGGAGCGTGAACAAAAGATTAGATATATAAGAAAGCCAAGTTTGTAATAAAGAGGGAGCTTAACTTAACTCTTCAAGGAGAGTCTTGTCGTTTGTCCGTCCTGACTGAAATGACAATAAAATATTTTCAGGAAGTGTATGTGTGTACATAATTGCATACACAACATGCACATGCTATATATTTGTGTGTATTTATAAAAAACACATGTATACATATATAATGTAAGATACAAATACGTATTTGCCCGAGTATGAAAACCAAGTCTTTCTACTTGTACAGTATAATGATTACTGCAAAGAAAACGGTATAATGTTAGGGAAAATGAAGATAAGATTCAGAGAAGAGAAGATTTGTGGGCTCAGTTGGAATCCCAGCTCTTCCAGAAAATTACTTCCGAGGTCAAGAACATTTGTAGAGCGCTTAAGAATATGTTCATTATTTAAATCTCCACAAGAGGGCAGTACATCCCAAATTTTTTCTCCGTATTTGCTCGCATACTTTAATTTACAAGTAGCTGTAGAGCTGTGACTTGTAAGGACTACAGACCACTCGAAGTCCTGGCTTTAAGTATAAAGATTACTTAATATAACTGGGTGTGCATGCATGTGGGAACTTATAGGGATAACCATATATATATAAAAAAACCCAACTATACAGGGATAATGTTAATATCAAAAGGTCTATCAATATCTTGAAAGAGATGCATTCAGATTGGAGCAATAAAGGGACACCATAAACATATTAATAGGTGCTAATATATGTTTGTAACAGAGTTTAAGGCCCCTCCAACAAATTTGCATGGTTTTAAGAACAGGAATAATTCCACCCTGTGACCCAAATTGAATACTAAACTAAAAATTTAGAGCAAATATTGTCAGATTAAAGGCTTTATTTTCCTCTTCAATCTTGTCAATCATCTGATCAGATTTATCAATTGAAGAAAAGTTATTTGCTGTATCTTGTCTTATTTTTGTACTCCTTTAAAGGTTTAGTTTTAGCAGCACTATGTGGGAACACTTGCCTTGTTAAAAAAGCTCAAATATATTGACATTTTAGGTAAAAGCGTACAGAGTGGTTTACATTATTTATCAGAATGAGGTGAGATGCTGCTGCATTCTGCATATACTATGGAAAGCAAGGTGAAATAGGGAAAGGAAAAATGGCAGCCTGTGGACAGTAATGAGGAACTGAGGAAACAGAACCATCAGTGTTGCAGTGCTGAAACTTTTTGAAGGAGAAAAAGCCATTGCATCTCCACAGAAGGTTTCTAGATGAGAAGGTGGTACAGTCTCTTTGTAGAGGTAAATGATAGTAAGAGTCTTCCAGTCACTTAACTTACATATTTGCCTTTATTTTCTGAAGCCATATGAGTCTGGGGAGGTGAGAAAGACCTGCAGCCTATTTAAGTGTTTGCTGATGTCCCCAGGAGTATTATTTCCCAGGTCATGGGCTAGCATGGCTTTCCCTCAGATGAACAAGCTGCTGTTACGAGCATGAAGATGGCAAAGTCCAAAGACAGCTGTCAAGAAGAAGGTGGTAAGAGTACTGGGATACCAACATTGCTTTTGTGGTGTGGGTCCATGGTTACACGTAAGTCTACCAACATTTGGATGTGTGAGTGCAACCAACAGCAGCTATCATGTAGGTTTCGGAAATGGAGGAGGCAGTCAATATGAACACTGCCAAGCAATAAGATCCTTAGCACAGAACTTGATATCTACTTTTGATCGGAGAAGTTGCACTTTTTGTGCCTGGCAAAGCCACATTTCCAGAGATCTGAGTCCCTCGGTAAAATGTGTACTCAGTACCTGAGTAGTGGTTTATTTGTCTGTTAATCACAGCAGAGATCTGGAGATTTGCAGCTGCTTCCAGCTTTCACGCTGAAAGGGCTCCACGTTTCTAAAACAAAACTGCGTGTTTATGAAGAAAACTATTTACAGACATTTTCTAACTGCAGTTGGCCTCTTGCAGAGACTGACTTTCTGGATCTTTTTCCAAACTGTCACTGTATTTCCCCCACACACATCTCCCGCCCCGGCTGCCACAGAGGTTACTTCTTCAGTCTCTCTCCCGTCTCTATTTTGAAACTGGTTTTACCTCCCTTAGGTCTGTTGTCCTTTCTTCTTTGATGAGGCTGCTCAGGCACACAGCAGAGGAGCCAAACCTTTGAGTTTCCTCAGATTTAAGTCACTCAACACTTCCCCATTTTTCTGGTACCTCACTATATCCAACAAGCAGTTAAGAGTGTGGAAGATATTGGAGAAAGCTTCAAAGGGCAATTAGCCTTGGCAGCTCCCAGCCAGACAACACGTATACTTACTTTCTGCATCTGAGTAATTCTGGCGTGTCAGAGCCAGGTCATGTGGGCAGTGGTGCAGAAACTGGGGAAAGAGGACCATCAGTGTCCCAGTGCTGAACGTTTCTGCAGAAGGAAAGGAAAAAGACAGACTGTAGGCCATCGTCGTGAGCCAAGATAGTCAAGCAGGGGGTTGAGGTATTTATTTATGCTAAAGGCTAGAAAGGTATTCTGTCTGGCAGCTCTGAACTTCTTGTTTTATAATTAAAGAGGCCTGAGAGTCTCCTCATTTGGTAACATATTCCAGCTGTTTAGACTTTAAGGAATAATACTAGAAGTCATCAGACTTTCAACCAAGTCATGAAAGACAAGGAGTTCAGCAGGAGTCCAGACTTCAGACAGGCAGGGTTTTTTTTTTTGTCAGATAAAAAAGCAAGCTTTAAAAAAGATATTTCATCTAAGCATTATACTCTGTTAGGTGTTCCATAATTATATTTTATAGGTTTGACAAGAGAACACTTGCAAAAAATTAATTCAGAATGAATGTAATCTAAATATATCAAGATGAATAGTATGATTGAAATTTTGCTCTCAATAACTCCTTTGAAGACTATGAACTGCAGCATAAATGAGGAAAGACAGTACAAGATTTATTCCAATAGAGAATTCCTCTTTTTCTCAGGATGGAATTAATTACGAAGTACAGTAACCAAGGCTTATATCCTAGTCGTTCTTGTGAGAGTCGTTTTATATTACAAATTTCATTTTCAGCACTTAAAAGAACTGCGGCTTTAGATAAATCTGAAAAAATTGCCATTAAAACTGGTTCTCCTAATGGACTTTGCCAGGACAAGATACTGTGTGAATATCTTAAATCAGCTTCTCTGGAGGAACTTGTCAGGTCATTGAAAAAGACTAGTGTTACATGATCTTTCAGCAAAGGGACACGAGAGATCTTGCCAGAGTATTTGTGACAGTTCAGGCCAGGGGATCATATTCTTGCCTAATGCAGCCGCAGCTTTTAAGAGTAGACTGGGCTGCTAGGTGAGAAGTTGAAAGAGAGACAGTAACTGCGAATGGCCCTGCCCCAAGAGGACAATGAGGTCTGCTTCCAGTAAGCTCTTAACAGTAGCAGCCTTCAGGAGAGTCAGGTGGTGGAAAAATGAGAATGAAGGTGAGAAAAGATGTTAGAAATGGAATTCATAATTATATGCTTTGAAGCAAAATGCTTTGAAGCAAAATGTTACCAGCAGCCAGAGGGGTTTGTTGAAGGGCAATAGACGAGTTCATCTTTACCTGAACGTGAGGGACTGCTTGATCAGGAGGGTTGGACAAGGTGACCTTCAGAGGACTCTTCCAACCTCAATCATCCTGTGATTCTGTGACTTGTCAACAGGGCTAAGTGACAGAGGGGCTTCCCCCGGGGAACTCTCAGCTCCTTCCGTCCCTCCCTAACACTGGGACAGCCTCTTTCAAGACAGCAACAGGCAATGCTCCCTGCTGAATCCCCACTGGCAGCACCTCATCAGGGAGGGTGAGAGAGGTAAGGCCCCCAGGGCAGTTCTGGCAGGCCTTACATGGAAGCATGAGAGTGACTAGAGTGGGACCAAGGGGCTGTTTAGCTCATGGTGTCCTGCCTCGAGCACTGTCAAGAACAGGAAGAACAGGGCAATACCATAATGTCACTTCCCATTAATACCCCTCCAGCCTCTGACCATTTTAAGCTTAGGGGTTTTCCTGACTCAGTTGTTGTTTGCCTATTTTGTAACCTACAGCGGATTCCCCAATTATACTATGAGGTATGAGAAGAGATGCTAACTTTTCCCAGTTTTGAGCCTGGATCTCATTAGCTTGTGTATTAGGTTTGCATGGCAAGGTTTTGGTAGCTGTGGGGCTACAGGGGTGGCTTCTGTGAGAAGCTGCTAGAAGCTTCCCCCATGTCCAATAGAGCCGATGCCAGCCAGCTCCACGACGGACCCGCCACTGGCCAAGGCCGACCCCATCAGTGATGGTGGTAGCACCTCTGTGGTAACATATTTAAGAAGGGGAAAAAAACTGTGCAACACCACCAGCAGTCCGAAGGGAGGAATGAGAATATGTGAGAGCAACAACTCTGCAGACACCAAGGTCAGTGAAGGAGTGGGAGGAGGTGCTCCAGGTGCTGCAGCCCATGCTGAAGACCATGGTGAGGCAGGCTGTCCCCCTGCGGCCCATGGAGGTAATGGTGGAGCAGATATCCACCTGCAGCCTGTGGAGAACCCCATGCCAGAGCAGGTGGATGTGTCTGAAGGAGGCTGTGACCCCGTGGAGAGAGCCCATGCTGGAGAAGGCTCCTGGGAGGACCTGTTGCCTGTGGACAGAGAAGCCTATGCTGGAGCAGGGAAAGAGTGTGAGGAGTCTTCCCGCTGAGGAGGAAGGAGCAGCAGAGACAACGTGTGATGAACTGACCTCAACCCCCATTTCCCGTCCCCCTGCACTGCTCGGGGGGAGGAGGTAGAGAATTTGGGATTGAAGTTAAGCCTGCGAAGAAGGGAAAGGTGGGGGGAAGTTTTAAGATTTAGTTTTTATTTCTCATTGTCCTACTCTGTTTTGATTGGTAACAAATTAAACTAATTTCCCCAAGTCAAGCCTGTTTTGCCTGTGACAGCAATTGGTGAACAATCTCTCTCTATCCTTATCTCAACCCATGAGCTTTTCATTACATCTTTCTCTCCCCTGTCCAACTGAGGAGGGGAGTGATAGAGCAGGTTGGTGGGCACCTGGTCTTCAGCCAGGGTCAACCCACCACAGCTTAATAAATTATTCCCTGGTTCTTGCTTGGGCAAAGGCAGTGAAACTCATCCCTGTCAGCTTCTGCACTCCATTGAGGATTTTGTAGACCTCTTTCATACCTACCTTACATTGTCTTTTTTTCTGAGCTGAAGAGCCCTATGTAATTTAACTCAAGGTTTTAAATTCATACCTTAGATCATCCCACATGCCCTTCTCTTGACATTTTCCAGTTCTTGTAGAGCCTATCTTTGATGATGAAACCAGAAGTGCACAAAGTAAACAAGGTGTGGGTGAACCATGGATTTCTACAATGCTGAGCTGATGCATGGAATTATATATTATGATTCATCGTGGTCACCACCGAGCAACATCATTTTGTACACAAAGCTATGACTGGATTTCCCCATGTGCATTACTTCACACTTGCCAACACTGAATTTCACCCTCATTGACGCTATCATGCACATCTTCGGGTATATAACACACACCCTAAGCATCTCCTTAGAGAAGCACCACTCAGTGTAGACTTCATGTTATTTTACACACTTTGAACTAGAGAAAACAACAAAAAAATGTTTGAGTGACTTTAGGATGCACTCTGGCCCTCTCATGTATCAGCATAGATGTGGCCAAAGAGACCGTGAACCCCAAATGGAGCATAGACAGTCTAGGGAACGTTTATCAAGGCACCAGCAGCCCTGACTGTATCTGCCCAACCCCCTGGGACTCCCCCACCCTGCCCAGGGCCCAGGACCCCATGTCAGCCCTCCAGGGCCGTCAGCCCTTGCTCCAGCAATGCCCCAGCAGGGCTGGTCTCCAGCTCCCCACAGCCCTCCCCTGCCTAGCCATGGGCCTCCTGAGCTGGGCCCACCCATGGGCCCATCTCCCAGCCTCAACCTGTCCCCATCCCCAGGGAGGTGCCCGATGCCCGGGGCTGGGGCTGCCCCGGTGCCTCTGGCTGTCCTGTGCCTGGATGGGGGTGGGATGGGCCCTGGTTGCCAGCCCCCTTCAGAAATGCATTGAAATTTAAAAATATATGTATTCGGTACACTTGTTGGGCAAGAAGAAGGATTCCAAATTAGCCAACATCTCATTCAAGTATTGCTGCTTTTAAAATTTGTGTGAAGGGTGGATGCCAGTGCCAGCTTCTAAGACATCCATAAAAAAAGAAAAAAATGAACAGGCATGCAAAGAAAAAAAAAATCAGTCTTCAAAATGGTTGGAAAATATAAGAGACTTAAAATGATACAGAAATCTAAAAAAGGCTGAATAGCAATGGGAACCGGATTAATTTTATTTCATAACTTGGTTTCCCTGCCCTCTTCTAAGCTTGGAAGTTTCTCACGCATGGCAGGTGCAAACAAAGGATGTCTTTTTTTATGGTGGGTTTTTTATTATTATATATACAGAAAAATCCAAATACATTAATGGATTAAATTGCCAAACAATAATTAAAACAAAAAACACAAAAAAGTAAATCCCAGAATGAAACATATTTACGTCTTCTATATACATTCATGTCTTGCAGTAAAATCACATTAACGACAGAGGCAATCAAGTAAGCATGTTGCCCAGGACCCGTATTCCCCAAACCAAAGGCAATATAGACATGAACTTCTTGATAACATCTCAAATGGCAATGTATATTTATGTGTATATATTTTTTTTATATATATATATATATATATACACGTATGTCAATTCATACCCACCGACCAAGGAGGGTAGAAGTCTTGCTACCTTGTCGTTCCCCAGAAGGACGTTTTCAGTATTAAAAAACAGTATGTTGGGTCACTTCAATGATTTCTCCTCCTCCTCTCTAAAAAAACGCCTTGAAAACTTCACAGTATACACCATTGGACTCAAAAGACTTCAGTCGTTGTGTTCATTTCTGTATTCTTTTCTCAAGGAACAATCCTGCTGGGATTCCCAAATAGGAATTTTGCCTAATCTGAGCTAACTAGAGATTACTTAATAAAATGGCATGAAGAGGCACCTGAAGGACGCATCCTTCCTATTCCTTTTCAGACAATGATGTCAGAAGAGGAATGAAGGGCTATGAAGAGCTGCATGAGGCTGGAGAGAAGAAAATTTTCAGTCAGTTGTGATCATCGTTTCCCTCTTGCAAAAAGAGCAATTCAGTATTTTTCAAAATATAGCAGTTGGTGTCCAAAGTGCAAAGTTTCTGCCCTTTGGGCTCTGTTTGGTGTCAGTTACAGTTCAGGCACATTGCAGCGCTTGAGGATCAAGTTCAACATAAAACAGAGTGAAAATCTGCATTAGAGCTAAGAGAAGTAATGATTTTTATTGTAAAAATATTTGCAAGTTAAAAAAAAAAAGAAAAAAGGAGATTTCAGTATAACCTCCAAAAAAAGTTTCTGCCACAGCAAAATGCCGAAAACAGTTTTGGTGGTGAGAAAAGTGGAATTCTGTGGAAGTGGATGGTGAAGGGACTTGAACAGCAAGGTGAAGCCACACACTGCCTTTTGCAGTGCAGGTTTGCAAAACATAAGTAAACTAACTGAATTTCTCCCTGACAGCTGTGGGACAGCTTAGGAAGAGCCACCGTTCTTTCTTTGGAGGTCCTGGCGCAAGCAGGCACTTTGGAGCATGAGCGAGAACTGACACAGGAGCTCAGAGCCCCGGGCTCACACAGGGAGGTGTTCAGTGGGCTCCTCTCTTTCAGAACATACAAGGTGACCCAAAGTAGCAAGCCCACCTCACCGCACACAGGCTGGTAGTGCAGGGTAGCTTCCAGGCAAGTTGACAAGAAGGTTTGGACGCGTTGGCCTTGTGGGCAGAAAATGTGCAGATCAATTAAAACTACCACTGTGAAACGCCACAAAACACTTCAGATGGCTTTTGAAAGGTTTTACGAGGTTCACTCACATTTATCCTGCTCCAATTGAATATAAATTGAATATAAATTGAATTTACGAGGTTCACTCACATTTATCCTGCTCCAATTGAATATAAATTGAATATAAATACAATGAAAGACAACACTTCAGCAGAAGATAGGACGTGCAAACATGTCACAGCTGATTTTGTGTTATCCAGCCTCTATCGTGAAGAAATTTGTGGTGATTAGTGGTAGAAAACTGTGTTTTAATCATCTCATATATAAAGGAAAAAGGCAGATTTTAAGGGCCTTGGGTGTTGTCTTTTACTTAAGCACAGGAGCTCAGAAATCAGGATAGCATGTGATGTCTGAACCAACTTTCCACAATGTCAAAGACAACCTCCTACTCAGCGTTGGATGGAGTCACAGCACAGCAAAAGGTCACCATATAGCTTTGTCTCGCTTGTGAGGGGAAACTTGTCTGGCTCTGTCGGGTATTTTTTGGCTTTTCACTGTCAATGAGGGCCAAAGGTAGGTAAAAAGTTGTAAATACTACAGGAAGAACTTTTCCTTTGTCTGTTCCCACTACAGATTCTGTAGCAGTCATCTTTCCAAGCACACAGGCAGTTGTTGTGATGTGAGAAGAATTAAAACATGACCCATGATATGCAAACAAGCTGGAGGGGGATATTTCAGAGAGGAATCCCAAACACAGGACTGCACAATCAACCTGCCATAACCTATTTCCAGGGCATTTGGTACATTTTTCTTCTTCGTTCTGTTTGCCTGCTTGAAAGAAGTATGTTTCTGACATCTGGCCATAGGGACAGGTTTTCATCTGGTTTCTGCTGGCATACAATTACTCCAGTCTGTGGTTGAATTCTCATATACCCAGCTGAAAATCTGGTTAATAATCCACACCATTGCCATAAGGAAGATAAACTCACTGCCCGTGCGTTATATAAAGCTAAATTCTCTGCTGAGGTGGATGGTGCTTCTGCATATAGCCTATAGTGAATTGGTGAAAACGGCTTGTTGATACCAATCACATACAAGCAGCAGCGTTATTACTGTAGTAGGTTGATAGGAGAAAATCTGTCTTCCTAAATGAACCGCACCCCACTGTCCTGAGTAATTAATAACTTCAAGAAATGAAAATATAATCCGCTCAGCAGCTGAAGTAGTCTCAAACATCGTAAGTGCTAGCGTCCCTTTCATTGTATGAGATATTTTCCTATATAAAATTGAAATAAATAATATGAGTCAACCTAACCTTTTCAAAGGTTAGTGTGGTTTGGTTCTGATAAACAGTAGGGTGAGTGTTGTGGTGAATTCACAGTGGCTGTGCATTATGCATTAATGGTAAAATGACAAGCTATTTTTACTCATTCTTTTATAGAGATACAACAGGAGAGAAAGAAATGTATTTAAAAAAACCCAAAAAACAACAAAAAAAATATGCAGCACATTGCTTAGAAAAATAACTACCTCAAATCCAACTTCAGTGTATGCTCTAATTCATATACAGTTTCACATTCAGTGAGAATCACAAACTTTTGGTTAAACACTGAGATAATACAAACTGAAAGTAATTTTCCTTCTAAACTTATCCCTTGGTTTCATATAGTAGGACTAATTCCAGGCCAACCCCTAATTATCAATGTTGGGTTTGCTTCAGTGCCTTCTTGAATAAAATCAGTTCCTATGACACTTCCATTTCTTACCGGAAAGTACTGAAGTAGGATGCGCAATGTAAGTATGGCTTGAGTTCTCTCACTGGAGCAAGGTATTTTGAGGGTAGCCATTCAAAAATAAATGTTTTCTGTGTCTACCCATGGATCTCAAACGTGCCTTTCTTCTGGGGATGTCTAAGGCTAAAAAACGCTTTCCTGCCTTTGCAAATAGACCTTCACTCCCTCTAATCCATCCATAGGTCCACTTGACATCGACCTGGCTGACATGGTCCTGCCAGAGAATAAGCTTTCCCTTCTGGTTTCCAAACTGTCGCTGACCAGTACCTTAGGGCGAAACACTTGCATGAATTTCTGGTAGAATTCTTTGGATGCAAAATAATAAATGAAGGGATCTATGCAGTTGTTGAGGCAACTGAGGCACAAGGTGAGCTTGTAGGCAGGGTACAAACTCCTGCCATAAAATAGGCGGATGATCATATGCACGAGTAGGATAAAGTTATTTGGGGCGAAGCAAGTGATGAATACCAGAAGGACTATCATCGCCAGGTATATGGATCTTGTCTTCTGCCTGTTACCATATCTGTTCGATGTCTGAATAAGCTTCCGAATGATGCCAATATAGCATACAACCGTTACAACAAAAGGGATCAGGAAGAGCACAACAAACAGTGTGAGGAGAAACGCTACCCAAGCTGCAAAGTTGGGCAGCATATCCCATTTGAGGACGTCAAAACAGGTTATAATCCCCAGTTCTTTCACTTCATAGGTCAGATCTGTGCTTTCTAGTGGGTAGAAGGCCAGTAGCAAGAAAATCCACATACCTAGGCAGGCAGCCAGGGCATATCTTTTCCTTCTCCACTTGATCAACTTCATGGGATATACCACACCCATGTACCGCTCGATGCTGATACAAGTCATGGTCAGTATGGAAGAATACATGTTGGAGTAGAACATCACGGTCACAAGGCTGCAAAGAGTCTTGCCAAAGGTCCAGTGATTGCTTTGGATGTGATAAGAAATTTGGAAGGGAAAGCAGCAGGCCAGCATGAGATCTGTGATGCTCAGGTTGATCATGAAGATAACAGAAGGTGTTTTGGGTTTGATGTGCCAGCAGAGCACCCAAAGTGAGAACAAGTTGCCAGGGATACTGATCATTGCCACCAGTGAATACACAACTGGGAGGGTGATGGAGATAGCTTTATTCTGCAGCATTGTCAGGGTTTCAGCATCCAGGTGGGATACGTTTTTAACCATTATTCACAAGGGGGTTGTTGATCCCTCTGAGCCAGCTGGATCATGAACACTTGGCTTAAAAACCTAGAGGACAAAGTCAAGAGAGCAACACACTATGTCAAAACAGAAATTAAGAACACACTTCTTCTATTAATCAAACTAAGAAAAAGCCCTACGTAGTTTGACAGATTATCTCAGAATGAACAGGATCCATTAAAATCATCTCCTCAAAACTCTCTCCTTCTTCCGAATGATGGTAATGTTTTACCAGTCTCACTTCTTCCTAGCTTTGCTTTTTCCTTGCTGACTGGTTTTCTGATACTTTTTGCAGTCTACATGCTGTCACACCACTTATGTTTTTGTAACATAAAGAAAACCACATATCACAAATAGAAATTAAATTGATGTCTGCATGAGAACACTATGCCATAGGATCTCTGTAAGCTAAAGCCATCCTATCTGTTCTAGATGGCATGACCTTGCTTCTTGTAATGCACAATTCCTCTTTTTTCCTCTCAACTGAATGGTGATCCATTCCAAGTAAGTGCTGGGTAATTATTTATTTATTTATTCGTTCATTCATTCATTCAACAGGGTAAAGGAGAACATGCAATCAATTGTTCTTGGTGTACTCATGATGTAAAAAGAATGTAAGGAAAACACCATGTATAATCGAGAACCAGGGACAGATTGCAGTTGCTTGGACTGGTTTACAGGCTGAAGAGACCAGGGTAAAGAAGCAACAAGCCCCCTTCTAACAAAAAGAAAAGCTATTGAGTTTCAATTTCTGCAAGATGTATGTTATTAAAAAACGTTCTGTTTGCAGCTGTCTTACTGGCATCACCTGTAATTCTGCAAAATTAGTTTCAGTTTTGCAGTCTGCAAAGCAAAACCGTGCTTTCACTGTCTGGCCTGTATAGATCTTTCTTGGCAGACACAATAGCTCATGGTTTAGCTTATTTATTTTATACAGCGTAGCAGCATTTAGCAGTTGCAAGCAAGAACTCATTCCTCAACGTGCTACAGGCATGCGTGTTTGCTTTCATTAAGCTGCAAGTACAAGGATTCGGTGTCATAAAAGAATAGGGTCGAAAAAGCAAAGAAATGGCCATGAATGACCAGAAAGACAGAGGATAAAGCAACAGTAAGTTCTGTGAAGAATGGCAATGGGGGCCTGAAAAGGCTGCCAGCCCAAGCCAGCCTGTAACTCTGGGCACATCTGTGCTGCTTAATAAAAAAGGGACAGAGAGTGGGTTCAGGCACACGCTCCTACTTGTGGACTCTGGTCACATACACTGTTTAATCCAAGCATCTCTTTGCAAGACACACGTCCTGTAAGTGGTTAGATTAAAAAAACGTATGTGCCAGTCAGTTGGTGTCACTTAACCTCAGATCTAGTTAAATAAGACTTTTAATTTAGTTGCGTGGCTGTACCCATGAGCAGTGTAACGGGTCAGTCCATCAGACACGTCAGCCCTCAGTGCTAACTAGCTGGAAGCAGCCATTCTGATAACAACTGTGATTTCTGACAGAGGCTCTTACAGGATAACTTGCTACACCTTTCACAAAATAACTGTTGATGGTTCCTGAGACCTGGCAAAGGTGAAGTCTCTGCTGAAGGCTGTAGTGTAGTAGAGAGATACTCCCAAAATAAACTGAGTGCAGGTCCAGAAAAAACACAACTACAGCAGCAAGAAGCTCAGTCAGGGCTTATTTCTGTTGTTTCTTGATCTGATCAATTTGACATAGTGTTTCGAATGTCAGCTAAAAATATTCAGAAGTAGTGAGAGGCAGAATCAAACACGTGACATTAACTAACGTTGCCAGTCTTTCAGGAGCTTCTAGCTGAGCTGTTGGAAGCCCAGAAAAAGGTACAAGAAAACAGGAGTTGCAAATAAGTCAGACATGTTCCTAATATATCAGGCACGTGACACACAGCAAACATGTTCCACGTAATGAGCACATCACATGATCACAACTGCAAAAATCCCATTAAGCCAAATCCATTGCAGATGAAATTCTGCTCTTGCCAGTGGAGCTATATCAGGAATGAAACTAACTCTTCAGTTTTCAGAAGAACTTGAAAAAGCACTCACTGACACAAAGCTCTTGGAAAAAAATAATAGAATCATAGAACTGCCTAGGTTGGAAGGGACCTTTCAGATCACCTAGTCCAACCATCAACCTAACACTGACAAAAACCATCACTAAACCATGTCCCTAAATGCTATTTCAACTCTTCTATCTATGACTTGCATAATAAATACCTATTCATGAACTCCATTGCCTCAAAAATCCTTCCCAAATAGCACCCCTTTATGCCTAGTAACCCTAAACTTCCCAAAACAAATAGAAAATTTCTATCTATGTCAAAGTATCTAGAGACCTCTAATAAGAAGCCTTTGCAAGTGAAAGATACTTGCTCTCACACGCCAAGGAATCTCACCCCTAGATACTGTTCCTATAGAAATTGCATGTACTTGGGAGGTAAGAATATAGGTGAAAATTTCAGTTAAATGTGTCACATTGGTCATAAAGCTATTGAATACCTCTTACATTTGGTTTGTTGTTGGGGCTAACCACAAACATATTTCTTCTAAACTTGCTTTTTCTGAGAGCACATCCTGATAAGAAGGAGATTAAAAAAAAATGCACACATAGATGCTGCAGTACGCAAAACAGTGTCAGGATTCATGGCCTGGCTACTGGCAAATCTTACGCACTTGTGGAACACTACCTTCAGAAAAAGATAAGCGCCTCCTAAATTTAGGCACCTCTTGAATAGGGGCTGAAAGGCACCAGACTTTGTGGTTAAGTGCCTACAAGAGCTCTCCAAAAAAGGGTAGGTCCCCTTGGAACGGTTTTCAAATAAGAAGATGTCCATCACAAGGAGCAAAAGAAGAATTGATGCAGTGGCTCCCTAGTGTCTTCTGCAGGGGAGGGGGGGGCATGCAAAGGACACAAGACTGTTGTTGCAAGTCATTCTCAAGGGCAAATATCCTCTTGGGGAAATGTAGAGTACAGAAAATCCTCCTTCCAGTTTTGCCTTTTGTTTTGACAAATGCTTCTGGGGCTCTAATCCTGAATTCCTTGTTCAGGAAAGCCTGGGCCAGCAGAAATTCCTGTTCTGAGTCACCCTTACTTGCGATGCTTTGCTTTTTAGATGCCCAAGTTAAGCTGCTGGACCCACAATATAGAATTACAACGTACTTTACCTCTCCCAGTATTGCACCTACTTGGGTTTAGTTAATACTGTATTTATATTTTCATCTTGTTCAGGTTAACTTTACGTCCTTCCCCCACTGCAACCACAGTCCCTGTCTCTTGTGGTTTAACTTGAAAATGTCATAAACCAAACGAGAAAGTAATCTTTATGAGGATTAGAATTAGATTCCCCTTAGATTTTATGAGTTACTTCCTTTCAATTTCAGGTTTCCAATGCAATTCAAATCAGTGGAGCTTGTATGCATTCTCTGCATGAGAAACTTTACTGCAGGATAATTTAAAAATATCAACCCTCAGCTAAGGTTTCATATGCATAATCTGTAAAAATATAGTTCTGTTACATAAATATCCCTGTTAGAAAGACATGATTTTGCTTTTATTTTGGGGAGAGCTATATTTAATCTTACAACAGACAGATGGACATACTGGTAGACAGAAACAAAAACTCAGTAAGGATTCTTCAAGTGAGAAGATCCGGTCTTATTGTCATTTACGTCAGTCCTCAAGAATCTGACGCAGAAAGAGAAAAGTTAAGCTTTTCTGCTTGCCTCATTTCTGAAATATTTAGTGGATAGATGTATTTTAGTTTTATATTCGGTACTAAGAGCACCTACAGCCATGAAGTAACCCTCGCTAAATCCAGGCAGGGTTTTTTTGCTTCTCTTTGTACTCACTGGCTCATGGCACTCTGCACAGAAAGCTCATTTGGAAATTCAGTAACGCCAGGTTTTCATCCGAGCTGTAACCATAAGCAAAGGTGACATCTGCTTAGTGCCTTTTTGGCAGGAATGGTGATTCCTTTCCCTTCAATTGGCAAAAGATGACAAATAAAACATTAAAGGGTATACTGAAGGTCAAATGGTAAAAAAATCAGAAGAGGATTGTGTTATTTCTTGGCCGTGGAAGAGTAACAATAGAGATGTGTCTACTTTCTTTTTAGGGGACTACTAAATAAAACTGATGTGTTTCCTGACTTACATCTATTCTCTTCCTGTTGTCAGTGTCAAGTGCACCTGTCAAGTGCACAGGCAAGAAGCCTGTAAGCCAAATGAAAACCAGAACTACCATTTCATAAAAAGTTTTGTGATTTGTTTTGTGATTTGAGGTGGAAAAATAAATCTCAAAACATATCATGCAGCAGAAAGCCTTCCAAAACCTATTCTGGTTCGTAATTTTTGGTTCATTACCTGTCAAAGCACTATTGTGTAAAATAAAAATGTCTTATTTCATAAATTCTTTGATGTTGTTACACTTTTGGAAAGACACCCTTCCAGCTGAAGAAGGTAGGATGGCATATTTCAGATTACAGGAAAACCAAACTGAAATGCAATTTCAACTCAATTGCAAACTGATTCAGAATGAAGCAAAATGAAAGCACAGATTTTATTGTAAGCGCTTAGAGAAGTCATATTCACAGTTTTTAATCAACATAAATGTGGCTGAAGGATGTATTTTTTTTCTCAAAAAAATTCATTTTTTGAAAATTTTTTTTTTACTCGCTCAATTTAATACTGTTACAAAGCAGTAACAAGAGCTAAAGGGTTAGGATAGTTTATATTTACCTAAATGTAGCTAAAATTGCTGAAAACTTAAGGATCCTCAGTGTGCAGTGTTCCTGCTGGGGATTCAACCCCTCCTGGAGTGTCTGAATTGCTAGTGAGATGAAAGAATGTTAGACAAGCACAGAAAACAGACATTTAATTTCGATGTAGACTGAGTATGAGGCGAAGGAGGAGCCAGGAAGGCAAGGAGCCAGCAGCCAGTCATCTTCAGTTGTGAGAAAAGTGACAAACACTTTGATATTTAGATAGAGTAGGGGGTTTTATCAGAGGAACAAGAAGAAAAAGTGCCCTTTTGTAGCGCGTCTCAGTTATTGTTTGTAAAGCATCGTTGATACAATTCAGAGAAACACTTCTGCAAATGTTCAGGTTCACCAAACTGAGGAATGTAAATGAGCGCATCTCTGACTGCGTGTTCCTTAAACTGATCACAGGCTTTACCGAAAGAGGCTGCAGGTTTTGTCTGGATGATTCTTTCTCACCCTTGCAATAAACTTTCATGCAAATTTTAGCTTGTAAGGTTACACGTCTACATCTCTAAAAGCCAAGGGTTTGGTTCACTCAGTCAAGATCTGAACTTAAGTCTTCTAAGAAACTTCTTTGTATTGGGCCTTCCCTGTTCTTTTTGCTGATTTCTTTTTTTTTTGGTATCTGTTGTTTTGTTCTGAGTATTGCTACTGCAAAGATCAGAAACTGTTGCTGAGCCTGTAGTTATGTTATCACAAAGGCACGATTTCACACTAGGCTTTAGCTTATCTTCTTTTAAGAATAAACACATTTGGGAAATGAGACTTCTCTGTGCACTTGCGTGTACAAGTATTTCTGAGCAAACAAAACAACTCTGAAAATATCTAACTAGCTGCCATATTCCTGACCTCCTATGTCATTAAGCTTTAGAAAAATAAAACTGTTCTTTATTTCTTATTTTTCACCAAAGATTATTCAACTCAAGGACATAAGAAAACCATATGCAGGCCTTCACTGCAAAAGATGGTGTAGATTTTACAATGAAAGGGTTATATTATAATCACTGTGTTAATCAAAAACTCTTGCGGAGACAAACTTCAGTCTTTATCTCAGTACACCTAGTCAAAGTAAACCCTATGGTGGTTATAGCTTTGACCTCAAAGAGTTAGGGCAAGGTAAAAGAAGAGTGTCTTCTCTCCACAAGGATTTCACATGGAAAGGTAAAAAACCTCTCTATTTTTTCAGTAAGAAAATGTAGAAGCATTACCAGCTGTAGTGTCACAGGGGTACGTGTCTGTTGAGCTTGTTTGCTATATCAGTCTAGAAGAAAGCAGCTTTATTCAAAAGTGAATAAAAATAATCCTATCATTTCTGCCTGTTAGAGAGTGTTTCCCTTCTCCAGCCTGAGAGAGTGCAATTGGGAGTTTCCCAGATTCAACCAAAGAAGTCTTTCTAAGTGTGAAATCTAAATATACAGGTGAGAGACAAGGAAACATCAAAAGGAAATACTGTACCGATTCTTCAGAACTAGGTAAGTAGTAAAATTAACTGTACATAGCTACCTTTGCATTTCCTGTGTCTGTCCTGGACTATGCAGTTTTGCTTATAGTTGAATTTTCGTGCACTTGAACCTTCATCTTTGCTAACCATAAATTAGCAAAGTCAGGATTCTGTCCTGGTGTTAGCAACGTTCATCCTAATTTAGATAAGGTTTGCATAAACACAGCCACTATCATCTGTGTCAATAACCCCATTCAGACTGAAACTAGTCAATGTGGTCTTTAAAAAGTTCATTTCTGCAGTAGTCAGGTTTATGGAAATAGTAAGGCTGTGGGCCAGTATTGACAAAAACCTCTCTGCGTCTGAACTGTGATTCTATGACTTTACGTGCTAGTTAGACTACAAAATGAAGCAGTTTGCACTTTTCTTTATTGGTGAGCAAGATACTCAGCTTTTAAGAATTCTGTGAGCAAAACCTTAGGTCAATTGAAACCCAACTTGTGTAACTCCACTGATCGATTTTCTAGGCAGGTTGAAATTTCAGTCAGAGTCAGCATCCTCAACTGGATTTAAAGAGGTTCCAGTTTATGGGCTAATAGCTAGACTATTATATATGTATGTTGGTCTTTCCTACATAGGCAGACTTTATTTTTTTCCCAGTCTGATATTTTAAAAAGGATTAGCAAAGCCAGGGCAACCCCTTTTAAGAATTCAAAATAACAGCCCAGGAATTCATTCTATAGGGCTTACACTCTTCTGCGGTCGCTGCCCATGTGTGTGCTCTTATTTCCCAACAGCACAAGGTAACTTGCCTCTCGGTGAAATAATGCTGTCTTGCACGTATCATGGAGGAAGAGCATGTGTGCAAGCCGTTACTGAAATATTGCTGACGCCTGGCGGGGAACCTTGAACTCATTAGACCACGGTTTTTTGTCAGGTGGTGCGTGGCCATGGACAACCAGCTTGCAAAGCTCCTTTTAACCATTCTGGCAGACATACTGGGTAGTGTGGAGTTCCCCTGTGCCAGAGGGCCCTCCTGCAGGTAGCTTGCCCTTGAGTTATGGAAAGATGGTGAAGATTTGTGGTTTTGTAGAACTTTGACCACAGAAAGTGCCCGATCGAGTATAAATTTAAATAACACATGAATTGATTTCCTTTATAACTTTAAATCTTTCAAATATTATCTATGTTCAGGATTGACAGACAATGAGTTCCGATCTGCAATTATTTCCTCCTACAAGTAATTGCCTCACATAGCTGTTGTGAAAGTCAGAGGAAAAAGCGTAGTCGATCATTTCCCTTCTGACCTAAAATGCCAGGAAAAGAAGTAACAGTTTGTTGGCACAAGGTGTTTGTGGTGAACAATATGGCAGATCCCCAACAGGGAATCCCTCAATCTTCAGAAAACTTGATGATATTATATTGAATCTGCATGGTCTGATTGGAATTTTTGAGCAAACATATACATATATTCTATTTGAAATCTGTACTTTTGATCTTATCATCTCTCTCTTCTGTGAAACTCTTTCTGAATGTTTCCTCTCCTGTTCAGTCCACAAAGGAATTGAGGTAGAACTGTGTGCATGTTTTTTAAAGATTATCTTTAGAGATTAAAAAAGAAAAAAAGGCAAAAAAGCTCACACATTGCTTTTTATTGCACTTGCACTAAGGATTTGACAGTCTGTAGCTGTTGATTGATTTAACATGGAGTCCATAAACAGGACAGCCAACCAAGATTTGCGGGTGTAGCTGAAAGGATAATTTGACATGGCATTTGGGAAATGTTTTGTGCAAAGAATGTAGGGTAATTCTAACCTAATTCATGTAACGTACTGAGGCCAGAAACTGGAAACAGTATTGTTAGGAGTGAATCAAAGAACTTGGCTGTGCATGTAGGCCGTCTTCAGAAAGGCCTTCTTCCACTACTTCCACTAGCTGGTCTCAGAATCTACAAAACCTCTTACTACCTCCTAGATAAATAGCTATGTCCCCAGAAAGCCCATGCTGGATCCATAACAACTGGTGACTTTTAAATACAGGCTGAATTATTATTCCTCTTGTTAAGTAAGATCTATACGGATATGCAACTCTTTTTCCAGAGCAGTATCATGAAGTAGCAGGATTCACTGGTGCCTTTCTTGCCTGATCTTTGCTACAGCCGTGGATTTATCATCCGTAGAAATCTAAGTGTCTGTTTTAGGGTGAGTCGGAAAGTGTGGATGCTGCTGACTGTACTGGGCAGATCTCCAGTGACTGCAACAGGCTCATGTATAGTCATTTCCATTGTAAATGCAGGTGTTTGAAGCTGAATCCAGCCCATTCAGATCCTGGTTTCGTGGAGGCTTGTAATTGCCTGGGTTCTGCCAAAATCTGAACTAGTCCACTAAAACATAATTGTCCCCTTTCACACTTGGGCCTCTCAGCTGCAACTTTAAAATGGCCAGGCTGGCTTCCTGAAAATCATGTGAAAATGATTTGGCACAGAATAGGACCAAATGCATGATTTTACCTGTACCTGTCTTCCTCCACCTGTGTGTCAAAACCTACAGTCAGTTTTACATGATTGTAAAACCCTTTGTGTAGCAGAGGTGCCACAGCTTGGACTCAGAATAAAAAAATATTTTATCTTCTGTTGGTGCTGCTGCGGTACTTGCTGAGCATATCTAATTTAGCCTTTATTGACAGTCCACCTACAGGACTGACTGCTCTTCTGTCTCCCCAGATGCCTTCTGCAATGTACTGGTGGTGAACTCCTGGCAGACTGGGCCTTTTCCTGGCTTACACATCAGTTAGAAGCGATTCTCACATCAGCACTCGTGAAAACGGTCTTTGCTGAAAAACACATGAGACCAGGGGCTCTGTAGGAGCTAAATTGACACACACTTGGCAGCTTTCTTGTATATCCAATTCTCTGCTTCTGAAAGGGCAAGAAGAACTAGACATACAGAAAGAAGGAGCCTTGCTTCCTGTCAAACTGTGCCTCTTACTGGAAGGCTTTGATACAAAAAATGGGCTGCTGGAAGCACTGTTGCGTGTCTGGAATGGATATTGTGTCCACTCATTCCCCTGGACCCCCTGTCAACAAAATAGGTGGCCACATGTATTTCAGCAGAAGAGTGCCCAGGCTGACGAAGGGCCAGTAGGCAGCGATGTATGCAAACCAAGACACTGGGAAACATGTCAGCTCTGTGGTTGTCTCCTCATTCCTGAGCACTTTGGACAATGCTTCCCAGCCTTGCCTGAAAGGAGGAGCGGTTGGGGCTCACCTCAGGTGATCTCCATGAGAGATCTTGCACTGTCACAACTCTTTCCTTTGCACGGTGTCTTTTACTGCTTATTGTCACAGCTCTGAGCGCGAACCTTGAATTGTATCTGTACTCCGGAGCTATATATCACTGTATTTTTTCCTGAGTGATGTTCTGTTGCCCATGTATATGGTCTCAGAAGTGGTTGTTATTCTCTGCTAGAGAAAGTTTCTTCATTTTTTCAACATTGCCATCAGCAATCAATAGTATTCAAGCTACAATCATGGGGTACCCTGGCTGATTCTACCTTTAATTGTAGTCATTTCATGACCAGGGCATGTTTCACTAGGACAGCAATGTATCGTCTGCATCTGTCTTGAGAGGAGCAACATGCAGTACCGCTACAGAGCTCAGATGGCATGACCAGGGTTCGTTTATTTTGGGACCGGTCCTGCAGGTCGGGTATTCAAGCAACTCCCAGTGAAGTCTGAGGCAGCTCTGTGTGCTGCGTGCACCTCAGAGCTCTTTGCTCGGTAGATAGAAGCCAGCTCACCCTGTCCGAGCTCATGCAAACTCATTCACATGCTGAAAGAACCGAAAGTTGGCTTCTCTGCAAAAGTTCAAAGCTTATGTTGAGCACTGATAATTGTAGCAGTGCTGCTCGTGGCCGGCACAGGGCACAGTATAAATTCACATGTGCCTGAACGATGCTGAGCAGATGTACCCAAAGGCACAGTGCACAGGTAACAGAAACCTCAGAAAGAGCTAACTACAGGAGCAGATATACTGTATGACCTAGTTTTAAAAGCAGTGCTATACATGCACACAAAGGAAAAAGAAAGAGCCAACGTAATTATTATTTTTTCCCTGACTTAACACTTAAAACGTTTTTTCCTGACTTCTCTTCATCTTGGCAATTTGATACCAGTTAGAGTTATGACTGGTAACATATAAGAAGTGAAGATTACAAAATGGGAAAAAAAGAAAGAGATTTCTAACGAAAGCTTCATCTTGTTCAGTTTCTTTGTGACTACTTAAGCTATCACACTAATACAAAGAGATACAACAGGAATAGCACCCTGAAACCACATCTGCTATTGTTTCATTATTCTGAAAGTCCTCGAGTGCAGGTGACACTGTAGGCCAAAGTTCAGCTCTTCAGCTGAACCAAACTGCAAGTGCCTCGTATTCGGGCATAAATAAGACCAAAATTGGATTCTTTCCTTGTCTAACATACTCCTTCTGCATTGAGAAGTATGTAAGTGCCCTAATTATAGTCAAGATACATGCTGATATTTTCTTATGTGAATGTTACCTATGAAATAATCACAGGCAGAAGTCAAACGTGTTCAGCAGCTGTTTTGGTGGAGGAACTAGTCTCCGCTCTTATCAACAGGCAATACATTGCAACAGCTTGTTATTGGCTTTACTTGAGTTCCTCTTTATTGCTAGCAAAACGCCCTGAGATATCTGGATCATCACTGCTCTGCAAATCATTACTGAAGTCTTGACATCTTCAGAAAAAATAATGAAAGTGAAGATGCTGTGCTTTGAAGGGTGTAATTTGTTGACCTGTGCACTAAAAATTAGTGTCTTAACTATAATTTTTAAGACCTTGGCATTTAGCTCCAACTTAACAGAGCATTTGTAAAAGGTCTGTGTCTCACAGTGTCTTCTGTCATACTGCATCTGTGGTCTGCTATTTTTAAACGTATGGGCAAACAAACATTCTTGCAATGTATGTGAAGGTGTGAATCCATATCTCATCAGACAGTCTATGTATTTGATCTCACTCATACAGACAGAGGAGGCTGCTTACCGCTCTGGGATAGAGTTTTGCAAAACAGCTCCTGATTACCATGTAAGAAAGGGTATTCATTACTATACCATAGGACATATTATACCACAGCTGATATACTACTGCCTTATGCCCTGCTTTGTCTCTGCCGTGAGTTGTCTGCTTGCCCACGTGCTTAAGGTAAATAAACATAGCTGTGAAATTTTAAATGGTGACCACATGAAAGCGGCACAGGCCAGTCTGAGGCGAGAGCAGCCTTAGCGTGATTCTGATGCAGGCAGCCCTCACGGCAGCGTACGCCGGCAAAGTAAAGGAGAGGTGGGAAGCCATCATGAGGACACATAAGCATTCTTATTTATCCAGCTTGTAAAACAAATATTGTGTATGAGATATTATTAGGATAATGTACTAATATAATATAGTATATTAAATATTATATATTAAACATCATTTATGATGATATATGTATGCTATAAATATTTTTCACTGGTACCACAAACTGAAATACCTATAAAATCCATAACCAACATCCCAAGCACTAGAATTTCTCTCTTTTTCATCAGATGATGTTTTAGCCTGTGTTACTGATTCATCACATATATATGTGTCTGTGTAAATATATAGGCACCCAATACTATATATCTTATATTATATTGTAGGATCATATATAATAATATATGATATTATTTTCTTATTTCATAGTATAGCTACGATTGATAACATTCTTCTGTTTTAAAACTTTTTTTCGTGACTACAAGGGAAATTTCAGCTATTTGGACATTAAGTGTTATTAGGATAAACCTTTACGTGAGAGGAAAGCAATCCTACTGTAAAGGAGCTCCAAGTCCTAATGTAAAAAGTGCTCGGACAACATTTAAAGTTTCAGTTTCACTGGGTCCAAAACACTATAGAGCAAAATGTGGGCTCCAGAGCTCAGCCAGTCTTAAAGACAATTTCCTTGTAAGGTGACACCTAAAACTCAACCACCTGGAAAATTATACTAAGTCTGTGAAATGCAGTGACAAGGACAAATATACAAAACCGCATTAGTTTTTTAAAATTTGTTTAGCTTCACCCCCAGACTGGAGAACTTAGCACTTTTAATGTTCTCTCATAAAACAAATGCGCAAATTTAAATGCAAGCTTTCGCTGACTCCAGACGTAGCTATATACATAAGGTCTGGTGTGACTCAGTCTTCAGTGAGGTGCCACACACTGTGACAGCTAATTAATTGCCCTTAATTAATCATCTCCTGGCCGTGGATCAAACTATTGAGGTTTAGTTGAGGTCTAGCTGAGGCTGGGATCTAACCTCAAGCGAAATATATGGCTTTGTCAGAACACAAAGGGGGGCCCTGGGTGGCATGAGCTCTCAAAATGAGTCTACAGGACAGAGAGGAACTTGACTGTGGTACAAATTCAGGTGTGGGAAAAGCAAACACAATATTCTTACCCTCTGGCACTTGAAAATGACAAAACAAATACTCTTGCCTTCACCCAAGTAGTTTAAAAGGAAGAGGAAATTAAACTCCTCCAGTTCCGCTAAAACCTAATAACACAGTAAAACGAATGTAATAATCCTGCAGAAAAAAAATACGCTGAAAGAAAAGAAAGAAAGAAAAGAAATCAGCCCTTGGGGAGCTGATTATGGGCTTTATAGATATTTCAGCCTGCGTGAAAACTGCCCATTGGAGATGAAGACTGTGAGACTCATGGGATACGTAAAGACAAACTGTGAGGTAGTTTTGAAGACTGGCACAATTATGCACTGATAAGATACTAATAATGATAGAGCAGTCAGAGACACTTCTTTGGAGGCAAAATTTGGGTTGTTAGGAGTCCTGGAGACCTCTAAGTGACATGTTCTGAAATATTACTGGATTCCTGCAGCTTCAGTGTGAAACTTGAAAACAGGTACATAGGAAAATGATACAAATGTACTGAGAATAAAGGAAAAGTTCAGTGCAGATGGCTCCTGTTCAGGAAAATATGGTTTGACCTGGACCAAAACAGGGAAAGGCTTCTGTTACTAGAAGTTAAGGTTATAGTTTTTAAACTAAAAATTAGAGAAAGCCAACTGGCACAGAAAAGCATGTAGTTCAGGATGACACATACTTACGGGTGGGAATGTTATTAAATCCTCTGTGTTCTTAGAAAAAAGGACAGGAAAAGGTATTAATAAAGTCCAGGAAGGAACCAGACAAACAGTTTCTACATGAGAAGTGTATGAAGCAGATCACGTAAAACAGTCAGCCAGAAAAAAAACCCGGATATTTGTGTCTCTATAGATATGTAAAAATGCTGAGGCTGATTGTCCTGGTTTTCGGCTGGGAATCTGACCTAATTTAGGCATCTGAGAACTCTGATGAAAGAAAGTAAGTGTTAAAAATGGTACGGCCAGGGCACATGCTGATATAGCCCTGCTGAAATAGGCCATGTCGCTGAAGGATCGGAACTATCGTATTACAGGAAGCTTTGTGTCACATCCAGTAAACAATTCAGCTGCATCAACAGATGTGAAAGAATTTCCATGGGTTGAAGGCTGTAACTGCAGGACTGTACCATTGATCACATAACGAGGATAGTAAATGTGGCAGCGATGTGCTTGGGGTAGAAAGACAGCTGTGCGAGCAAACAATACAGAAATAACAAAACCCTTCAAGTACAGCTAAACAAACGGGGCAAATGTGCCGAGGTGTGAGGTGTGTGTTCAGGCTCCACAAGTGTGACTCCTCATAGAAACCACGCGTTCAAGATCCAGAGGGGAGCTCCTCGCAAGACGAGGAGAAGCAGCTCTTGACTCAGGCCTGTGTCATCCTGAGCCTCCGCAGCAGGGGTCTCCTGGGGGCTGGGGTCTCCTGCTCCCCATCAGGACACCCAAGAGCTTTGGCCTGTAGCCTATGGCAAATAACCTTCTACAACTTCAGCTGCTTAATTAAAAAAGTAATATTGCATGTCTGTGTGTGAGGTTTGACCCTACCTGTGTTTAGTGGATATGTCTAAGGAGCTTCTCCTTTGCTTTTTTTTTTTCTGGATCCTTAAGTGCTCAGCTGGAAGACACGCACCAGGTTGTCCCAGCTGTTGCTTTGGGCCATTGACACAAGCAGCACCAGATACTGGCACAGCCCAGCAGAGAGGGGAGCCTACGGGTGAGCCTGGCCCTTTGCTACACAGCTACAGAATTAGGTCTTGGAGAAATACCATAGGAAATTCCAATATCGCTGAAGAATCCCTTTTCTTTTTTAAAAACACCTTCTCCTGTCCCCAGAAGAGCAGTTGCTCTGACTGAAAGTAGAGAGGGCCCTTAGCTGGTACTCCAAGTGTTGCTTGGTACTAATAAACCACATGCACTTGGGGCAGTTCTCTGCTGTGGAGGTCAGCTGGCCAGGGACAGCCTCTGCCCACACCACCAGACCTCTTCATCAGGGCGACGGCATGCAGCCTGCCTGCTCGCAGTGGTCCTGGCTGCTGACCCATGCCTGGGAGCCAGTGGGGAGAAGTCAGCTAGCACAAACCAAATCTGCACCAGGGAGCCTGCTTGTGAGTTAGTGGTGAAAGAGAAACGCATTCCAGTGACCAAAAGCTTTCCCTGGAGCTGATTAATCTATTAGCACCGATGTAAATTAAAAATACAACTTGTTGGCCCCAAAGGAATGCATAATACATGGAAATATTTGATGAGAAAACGGCAAGCTTGAAACCTGGGCTCTCGTGAGGGCTTCCCTATCGAAAGGTTTTGGTTCCCTTTTTCACTCTCTTGCAGTGCCATAGATCTCGAAGGAGAATTGCCGCTGGGAGCTCCTTCACTGGCAGGTACCTGGTGCTTTGGCAGAGGCTGAAACATGGTTGCAGCCCCCACAGCAGCCACCTTCTCTTCTGAAACTCCAAGGATGCCCTCAGCTTCTTGGGAGTAGGGATGGGATGGTTCTTTTGAAACCACAACCTGCCCCCCGCCCCCCTCCCTTCTTCTGAAGGAAGATCAGCACCAACTACGTTCTCGCTTCTCATTTTGAGAGTAGCGGAGGTCATTTAATGTTTGCTACTACTTAGTTCCCAGCTCTGTTTCGGGACCCATGGCTCATGCTTGCTCATGGGAAGTTCAAGGGCTTGGGGACATCTCAGGGTTTTCCCACAGACCTGCCAAGCCTACACTCTCCCCAGTGCTCAGCCCAATGGTGCCCAATGGAGTCACCAATGGTCATGGTAGCATTACAGCCCGTGGGGGCATTAAAAATGTGGTTCAGCAAGCAAATAATGGAAAAAGACAGTGTTTTGAAACTCATTCAGGGAACTGAAGGAAACAGGTCCAAGTCCTTTCTATTTTAACATCTCAGCAAATCTTTTATAAAAACATAAAGGCAACATAAATTCCAGGAGAGCAGCTTTAGTATTCTTTCTTTTTCTGTGTGTGTTTCTCTGTCTCGCTTTGCTGCATTGTCACACACATATACAGAGAGGGAGAGAGGAAGAAAAGAAAAGCAGAGTTTGACGCTTCAAATCAAATCCATTTTCTTGAGGATTGGGGTTTGGTAAAGGTCGCGCATTACATTTTCACAAAAAAGCCTGGAAAGGTGAAATAAATTCTCACAACCCCTTCTAGCACCATCCAGCCAGCCATGCAGGTGAGCGAAGGCATAGTGCTCTAACATCTCAGATACCAAAGATAAGAGTGCACTGATAAAAGACGTTTCATCACATGATGTGGGGAAAGTTTTGTACAAGTTAGGACTAGCTGCTCAGTGCAGGTTCCTCTTTCAATTCTCTGAAACGCTTTAAAAACAAAATTATAGACACACAAAAAAAAACCCAAATTTCAAAAGTGGTTTCCTCAGTTCAAACCTCCCACCACTCCCACACCATCTCTATAGATGTTACTTCTAAGATGTAGTATAAACTACACATAAAAGTTACTTGTGCTTGCACGCATAGACTCGTAGTTGATAGTTTTTAGAGCATTCTGTTATATCATGTTATAAACTACCCTACACAAAAAAAATGAGGCTTGTTATTTTGTTTTGTTTACTTGTTTCTTTAATGTAAAAGAAATCTTTTTTTTTTTTACCAACACTAGCAGAAAGAGAAGACACCTAGCAATTCATCAGCTAAAACCTATCCTTTCTTTTTAAAGGCTACACAATCACAACAGGAAATATTTTGAAATGGTCACACTAATCACAAGACAGACTAGTCTTTTAGGCTGAACATGTGTTTATATTAGTCTCCTATTTTTAGGTCACATCACATGCCAACTTTTTGCCATTGCTATTTGTATTTTAATTATAAATGTAATAATTTTTTCAGCCTTTATGAATAATAGGATCATACTTCATTCTTGCTTCGTTTTTACTTGCTATACTCAAATTCATAATCTGACAGAAGCAAAGAGTGATAACTAGCTAGTTCACATTAAATTAAATGTCTGCCTTTTGTTTGCCTCTTAGTTATTGCCTTTTTTTTCCTTGTTTCTTTAAGCACCTGCAGCAAAACAATATTTGGGGAAGATGCTAATTTTGGTCTAAGTCCTCAAAAGGAATTAGGCATCCAATATTTTTGGGGAATCGGTCCTTAGGAGGAGCATTCCTGACAGGTTTCCATGCTCCTTTCTGCAAAAGCAAAAGCAAAAGCAAGCTTGTCTCCTGCTGCCAAAACTGTCAATGAAATGTAGCAACGATACTTTGACCAGGAGATCAGTATGTCAGTGACCTCTCTGCAATGGCACAATAGCCAAAACGCTCTGGCTTTCTAGATTAGAGCAAGGATCCACCTTCTTGAACATGCCTGTGTAAAAGGATGGCTCTGGCACTCCCAAGAGCACTTCAAAAGTGCTGGGATGAAGTGGCCTGAGGACAACACCCACAATGAGCTTCCTCGTTATGACTCCTGCAGGAAGCCATGTCAATAAGGAGATGAAAATGCTATCAACTTCTCTGTATCTTTTTGTGAAGAAGTCTCCTTGCAATAAGATGATTAAGAAGCAGGACTTTTCTGAGAGCTGACAAGACTGTGGGTGTGTTCTTGAGGATGATAATCAGATCATCTTCAGTTCCAGTGCGCTCTCTCTCACTTGCTCAATGCCTTTAAAAAAAGTCACTTTCCTACTCTGGTTTAATTTTCTTCTTTTTTTTTTTTTTTTATAATACGAATATGTTTGCACTGCTCAGCTACCTTGCTGATGATGGTTTAAGAAATATTAGTGTCTTGCTTTGTAAATGCTCCAAGAGTTAAAAGGAGAACAAGCAGCGTTTGAAATTGCCAACATAGCACCTGCTTTTATTTAAGTGAAGAAGCAATCTGTAAAAAACATACTTGCATGCTTACTCTAAGGTGAAAACTGTTGCTGTAATGGACTACCCATTTACTTAGAAGATTTTCCATTCTTTTTCAGAATGCTTCCAGAAGTTAGATATGTTCTGTGTCCAGTTTTACAGAAAGTATCAATCCAATTAATTCACATTAATTTACTGGAATCAGTGGACTTGTTCTCATGGTCCTTTAACTACGTTTTTCCCAGACAAAGCAACAAGATCTCTTATGCTATCATCTCTGCAAACCTTTCAGTGATTTCTTAAAACAATGAAGTAAGCTTGATGAAATCATTCAAAAGTTATGACTCTTGAATGAGTGAGGTTTTGTGCCTTTTTTTTGAATGTCCACTTCAAGCCATATTCAAGGGACTGCATTTGTCAAAACTGCATCCAGACATTTTTCTTTCTAAATTGAGCACTTCCTTGTACCTTAAATTGGGATACCCAAATAATGAGACTTCCCAAACCTATTATATTATCCAAACAGAAAATTATTTCTTTACAGGGAGTGGGTTTTTTCTGCCCAAATTACGCAATAATACCCTAAGGGGAAAAATCTCCACAAACTGTAAGGTACAATAGGATTTTCTGGTTCTCAAATGACTGAATAGCTCATATTATGAAAGACAGGGTATGGCTTTGTACACTGGGTTTCTGATGTTTTGTTCTTGCTACTAGTCAAGCTCAAGAAAGCTACAGTTCAGCTGAAAACCAGTTAAGAGTTTCTTTAGAAACTGGGTGTAAAATGAGATTGTGGTTAGTTTTGCTCAATCACAAAAAAAGACAGAGACACAGGAAAGCAACCAGTACCTAGAAGCAGTCAATACAGAATGCAAGCCCACGGAGAGAGCCTAGAGCACACACCATCCACACCTCCTCTACTCCCCGGGTTGTGGAAACACAAGTAGACAGAGGCACCTGCCTGCCCAGGCGTCTCCATGACCCCAGCTGACAAGTCCCATACCTCGCTGGCTCACAAGTAGGCATTTTAGAATGAGATCCAGAAAGCCAGGACACCAAGCAGCAAGCAAGCTAGACAACAGGAAACACCTTGGTCCCCGAGAAAGCTGCAGCTTTTGACATTTTGCTGAGGGTTTCAAGGAGGCCTCTAGCTATAACCATGTATTACGACTAACATTTCTCCTGGAGTGAGGTGCTTGCATCAGTCTTATCTCACAAAAAATGGAAGGATCCAAACCAGCAACAACAGTACTGCTCACATTCTCCAAATATCACTCAATGGGGATGTGGGAGATAGGAACTTATTTCTCTCTTCAGAGTCATGAGATTTGAATCTATACCTCCCACTACGCAAAAAGATTTTCTATTAGTTGCTTCATCTAAAACATATAAATTACATTGAAATAGGAACTGCAGTTCAGATGTCTTCTCCTCTCAGGTACTGAACAAAACACTACAGTCTTTTTTTCTCACCCATGGACTTTATATCCCAGTTGCACCATGCAAACTGGAACGAATTCAGGTGCAAGAGTAAAGATAAGCTATAGATAAATAACTTCAACGTGGTGGTTAATGCATTTCTGCAAGAATGGTTGATTCCAATCAGATTAGATAAACATCTCTAGTCTGTAGAGACCGCTCTAAGCATCCACAGGATTAAAGGGCACATGGAATTGCTACCTTTCTTCTGGCTGTATCCCATGCAGGATCTACTCCAGTAAGTTTCAAATAAGTGCTTTGACTATTTATGGTATACTGGGTCCTCAAAATGATACAGCATAAGGAACAGTATTTCCCCACACCACAACTGTGGATCATTTCAGGACTTCACTCTGAGTTGGGTATTAGGATATATGTGCTTATGAGCACTTAGTGACTGGGCTTCATAGTTTTGGTATTGGGCACCCTTAGCAAAAACTGAGCAGTTGAAGGCCTCAGTCTTGAGTTTTAGCACTTACAGTTACGACAAGAGAGTATTTAGGCTCCCTAAAGCCTTTTTTCAATGCAAGCATTAAGGTCGGATATTGGAAATTCCACCTTTTCTCCTTTAGTGTGAGGTTGGGGTGAATGCCAACAAGTAGGTCAGGCATATGAAGATGCAGAGGCCTGATGTTGGGCATATTTGTGGTGAGCCACAAATACACATTTGCCTTGCTCTGCCTTCTGGGATTGTGCCCCTTTTGCAGAAGAGTCTCCTTGGCTTATACAACTAAATCACCCTTTTGGTGAGCATAGTCCGACCCCAGATGGATTGCCGGCACTGTCTGTTGTAAGCCTCAGTGGCAGTCGAGTAAAAGTACTTGCCTTTCCTGCTTTTGCAGCAGTACCAATGGCTTTTCTCTAGGTCAAAAATCCTGGCAGGTATTCCATACTGTAGTGCCACTCAATCAGCATCCCAGTCTTCCCAGATCATGGTATGTCCACAGACATTTTAACTTTTCGCTTGCCAAACTCCTTGAGAACACATATCCTGTCCATATATCCTGTCCCAGCAGACTGGGGAAGGAAAAAAAGCTACCTGGCTCAACTCTGCTTTTTTGTAGCATTCTTCCAGACACAGTAGTCTGGACATAAGGGATTTGTGGGGGTGGACGAGGGTGAGTCTGGCAGGTGGGTATGGTGCCTTCACTGCTAATCACCGGGTCGAGTGCGAGTGCTTCCTTTCCTCCCGACAGCAGGAGTGAAGTCAGGATGTTTCTTGTTGCACAAACGCACCTGATTTCCTGGGTTGTTTAGAGAAGGATGATGCGCCTCAGCTCACAGGGCTATAGGTATCTACTTGCTCTACCACTTACTGAGGTCCTTTACATATCCAGCCCCCCGCCCCGGCTGGGATGGGAGAACAATATAAAGATCCTGTGCTTACATTGACTACATTTACCTACTAAGAGGGGCAATTACACAGGGAGATACCTAGGAAGCTGTTTTTCCCACTTGAAGATCAGAGAGAAAGACTTCAGTAAAAATGAAAGCTGGGCTCATGGAGTTACAACACGGGGCAGGTTGGCCTCAGAGCAGAGACCAACCTAATGCTTTTGTAACATAACTAGGCTCACAGGACATACATGGAGTAGTTTACTCCCATCTCCTCACCCCAGCACGAGACCTCAGCTCTCTCTTGCGACATCCTTTCATTGCTGGTATGACTGAATCACATCAGTGGGTCTATGGATGCCTCACTGTGAAGGACAGGGTTTGAGGAAAGTAGCAGATATCAGGTCATTTTTAGTGTTGTGTGGTGTCAGATAGCAGGAAATCCTGATATTTACAATCAATGTGTGATGTTGGCTTCTCAAAATAAAACTCTATCAGAAGGATGAATGAGAAGACCATAAGATTCTGCCTGACAAAACCACTTCTACCAAACTGTTGTCACCTCTTCAACCCTGTCGTGCTTTTCTAATGAGAAGCTACCTGAAGGTTTGCTTGGCTTTCATACTCCCAGTTGGTTGGAAAGATGGATAGATCAACTTATTCATAGACTGTAAATGAAGAAGAAAAGCACGAGTGTCTAAAAGATTGTGTATTAAAGAGTTAAGAGGAAGGGAGGAGAAATAAGGAAGTAGTGGTTGAAACAATCTGCTTTTAAGCATACAAAAACTTAAAAAAGACTTGATAACATTTTAAACGGAGTGTATAAACAACACAGAAGAGCTCCAAACTAGGTGTTTTTTTCTGGGGGATGGGGACATCCAGAGCTGGTGGAAACTGTAATGGGAATTTCAGAAATGGAAGTCTGCACTTTTAGCCAAAGAACAAGCACAGGTTTCTCACCCACCCAGACTGAAACATGAAGTGAAGTGACTGTTTCTAATAATAAGGGAGATTGGTTTCTGAACCTTTCCATTGTAGAGTAGCGCCATTTTTTCTACCCAGTTATTTCGTTGGAGATCTATTAGATCAAAAGTACATAAAACACAGCAAGTGCTGTGAAGTACTGTATCTTGGGGTTTGCCACTAAGGGCAGCTGGACTGTCAGCGTCACAAAGAGAAATACAAACTGATTTGCAAAGAACATTTACATACTCTCTAATTCTGATCTAAGAATGCTATGCTGGCTTTTTAAAAATTATACTATATTTTGCTGTCTCGCCACTGGGGAAAAACTCTTGTCATTTTTCATCATTGACAGTAGTGATTGACCAGCATTACAGACTTTGTAGCCCTCACATAGAAAAAAAGTTCTAACTGTAAAGTCACTGTGTCTTGCAGATGTGTGTTCAAAAAAGTGCTGTCATTTGCAACTGTCTGTACAAAGGGTATTGCCAAAACGTACGGCACCGTGTTTCCCCAGTGTGCGTGGTCGTGGAAAAAGACTTAGTTTAAGGATGTTAGGGGTGGTCGAGGATACATTTATTTCAGAAGTGAAATAAATATGTACAAAATTAATATAAAATAAATATATATAATTGAAAATATTTCATCTTTATCTTCAGAGCTATTTAGTAGTTAATGGTTGCAAGCTTAACTTTCTGTTTCTATATAACCCCATTTAACATTTGTGCATGGAGCAATAAGACAGCATGTAACAGTTTGTAAGATTTTTATTTACCAGCATCACTGCAAGTTGTCTATCTTCGCTGCCTTTGATGGCTACGCATCAAGAGAATTAAGCTTTGGCTCAGATCTCGAAAAAGGAAATAAGCACCCACAAGACAGTCTCTAGAGCGCATTTCTCCTCCGGAGGAGGAGAGCATTGAGGCATTAATGTTGACATAGAAAGTGCAGACTATTTCAGGGGAGACTTTGATGTTTGTCTTCTTCCCAGAAGAAAGTAAAAGGGCACAATGGCACTGGGCTGCAGAAAAGGAAGGCGAAGGCCAAGTCTCTTTGGACCGCCATGGGGATAATGTGCGCCGAGATGCTGGGCCAGGCAAGGCTTTCTATGAGCCAATCAATACATATGGTTCATAGAAACACTGTAGGCTGCTTGAATTTAAATGTGAGATTCTTTTTTTTCACTACCTGTTCTTACCTGGCAAATGAGGTTTGTGGATGGGCATGTGGCCTCATCTGGAGGGGAAGGATGTGATATGGGAGTGATGCGTTGTTCACTTTATCATTAATTTAGAGGCAAGAATATAAAGAAAAACCAAACAACTGCTGAGCCCAGCTGCTGTTCAGCTTTGTTTGAAAAGGATCTTTGGTCTATATTCACAGGTCTGTATTTCCCCTCTCTCCCTCAATAAGGTGAATGTGTTGGTTAATTCTTGCCAAATTCGATAAAGGGTGAAGGTTAACTAAGTTTCTGTGCGTTGCATAAAAATATTTGGATGAAAGCCTGGGATTCAGGCATTTACAATTCCACCTAATGTTTTTAGTTCCTTTCCCTGATTTCTGCAACTGCATATGGTTTTCTGTGCATTATGGCCATAATAACACAGGAGAAGGTTGTAGACATGTGCAATGACAATAATGACAACCTTCATTATATAGTAATCCACCACAAGTCACAGAATTTTAGGAAGAAAATAGACTACTGTTTTCTACTGCCCCCAGAGCCACTAGAGAACTTGTTGGTGTTATCTCCCCTTCTGGGAAAGTGTCACTGCCAGTCTCATGCTAACTGCTCAAAATGCCTTTTTCAGCCTGGGATCAAAGCAATAAAATTGTACCTCAGAATAAATGGCAGAGTATTTCATGTGGTTAAAAAAGACAGTCTGCAAATCCTACACCAAATCCTGCTTGACTCAACACATGACAGACCCAATTTATGAATGGTCCAAGTCCCGGTGAATACATTTATCTTCCATTGAAGGCAACAGGAAGTGAGAGCATTTAGCATTCGGCTCTCTTGGGCCCACAGGTGGACACCAAAATATCTTTCATCTAGAAGCATGACTTTATTTCTAACACCTGGCATACTTTGAATTTCTGGCTAGTCCTTTGTGAACAAACCTCTACTTATTAATTTCTTTTCTTCAGATTTATTTGAAAAGTTTAAGCTGATGATACGTGGAAGATGAAAACATTTTTCTTTGCTGAAGCAGGTGGGGGTAGAGGAGCATTTACAGCTCCTGTAGCATGTTAGCCTGAACCGTGAAATTGTTGGCAATGGCAAGATGCAACAATATGTTTTTTATTTCAAACGTGAGGAAGTCAAATCCCTAGGTGCCCCCATGCTCCTTAAAACTAGGCAAAGATGTTTCTGACCACCTATTTTTCCTTCTATACTCATGACTACACTAGTCCCTAGACAAGTTAGAGCAGCCAGAAGAGCAGGAACAACCAAAGGAGCTGGTATTTCTGTAGTACAATTTGTCTCTCTCTCTGCTCTCCTACTGCTAACTGGCATAGGAATAATGTTTCCACATGCTGGTGTTCCCCGTATAACAAAGTGATCCCCAGGCACTGCTGTGAGAGACTTCAAAGTTTATTTTTGCAGTACTGCAGCAGCAAAAACTGGGAGGTGCTGAGAATTTACTCCACTCAGTGTAAACATTTTCCAGCCGAGGGTAGACCAATCATCTATGTTACTGATATTCAGATCGGTTGTGATCTCTGCCTCTCTCATGTATTCATGTACTCATATTCATGTATTCAGCCCACAAACATTAGCAGGAATAGACACGTGAGCTGAGCAAACCTATCAGACTACTATAACATGTAAACCTGTGACGTGTCCTGTTAGTTTCTTTGAGAAGTGTTGTTGATGGAAAATTTTTCATTTAAAAAGCTGTAAAAAAGTTTTCACAGGTATATATGATTTAAAATCTCAAACATTTAACGTATGCTCAACCTGAAATGTCTCAGTGATGAGTTTGTGAGGCTAATTTATCCACCAACAGCAGATTTTAAGGTTATGTATCTACACAGCAGAGAATTTCTGAGATCACTAAAGCCAGGCACTTAGCAGGAGGTGTTAACACCTACAGGTGTTAACAATACCTTTATGCCCCACGCAAGAAATGCGTGACCAAAAAGGCAAGTCTTCATCTGAAAGAGTGGGTTACAAATATTTTATTTGACAAGTATGTACAGACTTAGGTCATGAATTGGGCTCATAAAGAGATGCTGTACGCAATGTGTAAAGCAGTGTTTAGCTCAACTTGAGGGCTTGATCTTGCTCCTGCTTAATTCAGTCTCACATTGTCATACTGGCAGTCAACTTCTGTTAGCTGCAATAATGGATAAGCTGCCAACTTTTTGACTGTGTATTTCTAATGACCACAACAGCTCTGATCATCGCACTGATTATTTAAGCACTGAATAACTGAGACCATCAGCTTTGCAGAGACTTGGGATTGAGGGGAGGGGAAGGTGTCCATAATGAAGGACTAATAATAATTCCTTCCTTGCCAAAATACTCACAATGCTTGTATACCTCGGGAAGGTTACTGCTCTAGCATCTTGGACAAATAAACAGCTGAAGAACCTGGGAGCCAGAGTTTCATCAGCATGTTCCCCTGGTTGCTTTGCAGTTTAGTGATCAAACTAGTGAAAAGCTGGAAGTCAACAAGCTGAAGAGAGCCAGCTGCCAAGAAACTTCACAAGTCATCTGGCTGGAAAATGGACAAGTTTAAACCCGCCCATTTCCCTTTGATCTTTGCTGGAACCAATGCCCTCCCATCAATTTTCCAAAGGCAAAATACCCCATCAGAAAGCTTTAGCTCTTTTCTCGTCATTGTTCAATGAGTGACGCTATGCCCTACGTACAGTGCATTGTTCAAACTCTTGTCCTCAATACCAAATAAATTATTTATTTATGGGCATTTTTGTGGCATCCAAAAATAATTTATGTATGGGCATTTGTCGTAGCATCAAAGTGCTTCAAAAAGACCCACCATTTTTTTTATTTGCAGCCCTCCTTTAATATGAAGATTATTTAACCCCGTATTACAAACAGAAAAGCGAGGAATGGAGGCCCTGAGTTGCCTAGGACCTGACTTCTCAGAGCTTTTGGCATTATGTAAAATGTTACTGTTTCAAAGCCACATTTCTATTGACTGTATCTGGATCTGTGAGTACTAAATACTTCTGCAAGTTACACCCAGGTGTCTTTTAATAAGCATTTGAAAATGAGGAACTCGGAGTTGGCGTCTCTTTCTGAAAGCCAGAACCCCTTAACCCCTTAATCTGAAACAGGATTTCAGGCTGTTGATAAAATGAGCATCACATGGGTGAAAGGATTAAAGCACCAATGATGACTTAGGTGTCTCAGAACGGGATCTGAAAGAGTCAGCAAAATGCTGAGATACAGTGTGAAGTCAGCACTCTTCACATGCTACATACCTAAGTCATCCAGAAGAGATTATGGATGAGTCTTGGAAACATGAAAACTTGGAAAAAAATATTATTAAGTCTCACAGAACATCTCTCACACAGGAAAACTACTGGGAGACCTGAGCCTTGAACCTTCCTTTTATGAAGATTCCCTGTTGCCTTTTCTTTCTGGGGACTGAATATGATTTGCTAGAATCTTTTAAGATGGTTGATATAAGAGAAACACTTCTCTTCCCTGTCTAAATGATAGAGTAGCGGTTAAGGTCAGGAAATAAATGCCTTAAGTTGCCTCCCAAGTCTGACCATGTAACTTATTATCTGACCAGCAGGTTGTTTTAACCACAAAACTGCTGGGTACTACCCATATTTCACATCAAAGATGTGCAATAAAAATTATAGATATGACAGCTCAGGGAAAGATGAAAATGCCATGCAGGAGGGCAAGAGATTCTCTAGCCTAGTGACAGGGGCAGTCATCTGTAAGGGAGTGGACATGGCCTGGTCTCTACTCTTTTGATTGGCCCTTGGGGCTATGCAGTGACTACTTAATGCGAAAGAGTGTCCTTGAAGACGAGACTATAGATCAGGTATTTTGCTTTCTAGATGAACGATATTTCAGGCGTCTGCTCCTTTTTTGTCCAATGACCACTGCTTTCTCTTCCAGCTTCAACTGGCCAGGTGCAAATCAGCCCAGACTGTGGTAGCTGGCATACTAGCTATCTAGCAAGGAAGGAGGTGGATAAGGCTTTAAATACTTTCCAAAGAGAGTGTTGAATGGGCATGCTCTTTCTCCTAGGAGAGTGGTCTAGAGAAGTAACGCTATGTCCTCCTCCTTCACTGTGTTTGAAAAGAAAGCACTTGTATTACTAAAGAAGAAACCCAGTCTTACTGATGTGCTTTAAGCATGCTCCTTACTGGCACTAGGCCAGCTCTCTCAGTCCTGTCAAAATACAATTGCTCTATCATTACAACTGAATATCTGCTCTATACTTGTCCTTAAGTATCTTAAGTACTGCTATCTTAAGTACTATTATCTTGTGTTATGAGAAGCAATGACTAGGGTGTAATTCCCTAGTAGACAGACCCTGTATGAGAATCGCCCCCACTTCGAGCTGAAGCTTTGAAGTTCCACCCCACCTCCATTTCAGGCATTTCTCATGTATCTATTTCTTAAGGAGAAGCCCTCTTCTCAGCATCACACAAGACTTTTAGATGGAATCAGTGGCAGGATCTCATTTCCCAGGACATCACTCAGTCACCAAAATCACAAGGCTACTTTGCCTTTTCCTGCAGCCCTACCTCTCAGTCAGCGTGTGTCCTTCAGCAGCAACAATCTCCCTCTGAATTAACTGTTGATTGATATTCTGTGCTGAAGTTTACATCTGTAATATTTACTCTTAGATGACTGAAGGCTACACCATAGTCCACATGCACAAGGGAGCTGTTACTACACAAAGGATATGTCAATATTAGTAAATTAAATGCTGTCAGAATCTAGGCTCAGGCCATAAAATTCACTTCCTTGGGCTGTTACAATTCTGGCACAGTTTTGATTCCCTCTCTCAAGCAACTCTGTGCCCCACACAACCATCTTGTGCAGTCTAGGAGTTATGATAGACCAAAGACCATTCCAAAAAGTATTTCAGAGGCTAAGAACAATTGTTGTTACAGATGTGTCAGATAAGCTAAAGACCAGAATATGACAGGTCCCAGCAAATGAATGCAGTGCAAAATTAGTTGGGTAAAAACGTATTTTCTGTGTAGACCACTAGAGGGTGCAGACAAACCTACTTTCCCCTGAAGATTATTTTTAGGTTACTGAGACCTGGATATTGCAGGTTTTTTCTCCAGAGTCTTTGAGGAAAAGAGCTGAAAGGATCATGCCTTGCTGTCCTCTACAACCCACTTACGTCATGTGTAGCATGTAACCCAAAGTCTATCTTCCTTCCCTTAACTGCTGTCCAGACACCACCCTCTGTCCTCATCTACCTCAATTTCGTACTACCATTTTTCCTCTTCTCTTCCCCCCCCCCCCTTTCCTTCACCATTTCTGTTCCTGTGTATCCACAGTTTCCTACTCTCCGCCACTCCTCTGTGCTCCAGGAGGACTTCCCTTTGATCCCAGCACTGCCTGACTGTCACAAGATGAAGCAATAAAAGTACGAAAGGCTTATTCTCCCAGCCTTCAGCTGCTGCACCATTGTAGCCCAGAAGTAGTGTCTACTCAGAGAACCCAGGATCCTGGGAGAACAAGATTTCAATTGGGCATGCTTTAGAGAGTCTGAAAGACCGATCATATTTTTGAGAAGTTATGGGGGGAAAAAAAAAAGAAAGAAAAAGTCTTTACAAGATGATTCCTGTCTTTGTGCTTACTCACCTACTCAAAGCAAAGGCTTGTGTTCCTGAATATTCCCTTATTGCCTCAGCAATTGCCTCATACAGCTAAACTCTGCGTGTAACATCCTGCCAAAGAAAACGCAAAACTTTTCATCTTAAATGTTGATCAGACTTACAGGCAGCTCCCTAAGGAATTTGTCACGCTGTGGTCACCACTGATGTTTCCGTGCTGCAGCAGATCAGATTTCCTCTATGAGTAAGAGCTGCAGAAAAGACCAAAGAAAAATCTTTTAAGGATCAGTTGTTATAAAAAAAAATAAAAATTAGAAGAAGCACATCTAAAGATAACGCCAAACAGTGATAACTACTGATAACGCTGCCTTTTATAGCTTTAAAACACAGTTTACTAGCTGTAATACGTACCTGTGTAGGTTTACTAAAAATGCATAATATCCACATCTGAAGACAAAGAGAAGATAAAAGACCACATAGTTTTTGGTGACTTGATGTTTTCCCTTCTTATTTTTGCAGATCTGAATCAGAGGCAGTGTTATCTAGCAAGTAACCCTAGCTGCTTCATAATGACTGTACCGGTGCGTAGTTTCTGTTGTTATTTCAAGACTTAACCAGTAGCTGGGAGAGCGAGGATGTGAGGGTAAAATTCTTTTCAATTCATCAACGACTGAGACTGAATTCCTCATGCAGCGGTGGGAAAATGTGACAAAAAAATGTGCAGCTTTTGATGAACAAGCTTATAGATGCCTTGCCCCAGACTGATCAACGCCTGGGCCCTCATCAGTCTGTGCGCAAAAAAGGCAGAACGTCTCTGTCACGATATCAATGAGAGCTAAAATCCAGCATTTTAAAAAATTGAGCTGTTTCATGAAGCTTGTGCAGATGTCTCTCTCTCTTCCTCTCCCTGAGCTTTTGTTAAATACTCAACACTGAAAAATAAGACTAACAGTGGAAAATTTCAGCAAGGGCGGAAGGATTCTGATCAAAAACGTGTGAAAAGAGACCAGATCAAACTGACATTACCAGATTCAAAGGATGTAGAAAATTAACGCTGTGTGATATTTCTTATTGATTAGCACCTAAATTTAGACAAAAATTGGATTATATTACTCATTTTAAGCCTATTTTAAACTAACAACCCTAACTCTCAGGCTGAGTCCCTCTCAGGTTTCCTGCATATAAACAGTAAGCCCAGGAGGAACACCAACTTGGCCTTCCCATTTGAGAGCTGTCAGTAAGAGAAAACAAGCCCAAACAACAGTCCCAAAGACATTTCCTTATAAAATGAGCTCATTTTGTCCCGAAATTTTTGAGGCAGTTGTCAAGGACCAAGCTCTCCCATTTCTGTAAAGTAATTTTTCAGGGGAGAGCTCCGTTTTCAAGCTCATTTTTTCTGTGAAAAACATGAGAACAGTGTCAATAAATATCCTGATACAAAAAATGTCCTTCTGTCCTTTTGAAGGCTTTGCAAAAATTAGATGCAGCAGTGAAACCCCCTGGACTTCTGCTTCAAAACAACTTTTTTTTTTTTTTTAATCTGGAAACTATGCAAATATGAAATAAAGTTGTTAGACGGCAATACATGTGCAAAACACCACCACATCTTTTAAGCACATCGAGAAATAGTCTCGCTGCCCCTCCATTTCTGAGCAGGACCTAGGGAGCCCACCACAGGATAACTTCTTGAGGCCAGATTGTGGGCTGCTGGGTTTCTCCCCTCTAGCCACTCGACCAGAACACAGCAGTTACTGGGGGAGACCACATTTACCATACAAGGAATGGCTTTTCTAGGGTTTGTTTCTTTTCCATCCTATTATGCCGCTACATATAACGTATGGCTCCCTCCGACGGAGAGCTGAGGAGCACACCCTTTTCCCAGACCAAACAAAGATACTCATGCTGAAAGAGAGTGCTGAGGGCAAACATTTTAAATCACCTCAGCTGGCCTTTTCTGCATTCACAGTCATCAGTGTGAGCAAAATTGCCTGCACAGGCAGATACATCTGAGTTGAACCCAAACCCACTCTGAAAGACAGAAGATGAATACACATTTTTCGATAAATGTACCTGTAGGGAGGCTAAAAACTGAAGGCTGAAGCAGTGGGTGAGCTGCTGGTTGGTGACGGGGGAGGCCTGGGTTCAGTTTGCTCTTCCCACACCAAGCTGGTGAGTACTTTCCCTTGAGCTGTGCCCCTGCAGAAACGGGGAAATGTGACTGCAGGATGAGTAGGCACACCTCAGCCAGCTTTCATCGGCAAGCTGTGGCACAGGCTGCAAGTATTTAGCAGCTCAGGCCATACAGAGCTGTAAGGAACAGCAAATTGCTGAGCATCGGTACTCCAACTGAGAAGACCAAGGCTGATGTAAGTGCTCCTACCCATGCCATAGCCTCTTCCCGAGCAGAACGGTGACATGCTCTTTGGCTGTATCTAAACTGACATACAGCTGTTTGCAAGGGAAAACTTGGGAATTTTGATCAGATCACCTGCACTGTTGAGCTGCGAAAATCAGGGCATAAGTCTGGCATCAACTGGGATTCATCCGCGTTCCCCACGTGTAGGTGACTGTGACAAAACGTCTGTGGCTCACAGCGTCTTTTAAGGGTGAAATTCATTACAGCGGTCTAAGGGCTGCCGTAGTAGCAATCTCACAAGTAAGGTGGAAGTGATTTAGGAATGGAGTCCAAACATTGATGGGGCTTAACGTGTCTGAATCAAACGAATGCTTTTGAAAACCCTAGCTAAATTCTCCCACCCAGTATGAATAAAATCCAGAAAGTGCTTATAGCAAACGCTGGGCACACTCAAGCAGCCAGTGTCCAAACATTAAAACTGATTACAAGCAAATACTTAAAAAAAATTAAATGCCAAAAACCTGACTCTCCAGTGTATGACTTCACCCAGCGATCCTCATGGCATGTAGAATTTCACTTTCTGTAGGGCAACCTGGTGACAGCACATTGTTACAATAACTGCCCTACAGATGGCTATTTTGTGCTTGTTTCTGAACTATTAAAAAAAAACTTCACGCAAATAGTCTCTCTCCCTGTCTATTAAGAGACAACAAATGCAGTATGCAAGAGTGCACTGTGTTACAAGACTTCCTTCTGGTGCCTGTCTGTCTGAGTTCAGTTTTTATGCATCAAAAGACGCCGATAAAATTACATCGGTTTATGACATGGTTCCACAGTCACTCCTGTGTGTATGTTTCCTTGCTGCAAACCTCAGGAACAGTCTCAGGATGACTACAATACGTGACTCTGCAATAGCTAAAGACAGGTATCAGGTCCAGATTTACAAATAAAACTGTTCCAAAATGATCTGTGTTTTTTTTCTCTCCCAATATGTAGAAGCTCATTCTTCCTCCTTTTAAAAATACCATTGACGACGCGCTATGATTTTTACTACTCTCCTTACTAAAGCAAGCTGTACCCCTGATAACCCCTTATTTTGATAGTGGTTTGTGCAGAGTGAACTCCTTAAAACTGGCGGTAAGGGCTTTCTTTCTCTTTTACTGCAGTATTTGCTGTAATAATTCTGACTACATGTAACATAACTTCTTCGTTATCATTGCTCTATTATTAACCCATACAGTTCGTTCTTTATTTCTACAGCTTACAGTCGTCTGGCACAAAGACACACATGTACTTCTTTGATTGCAGTGAACTTTGTTCTCCCTTCAGATGTAAATAATAGGAGGGAGAACAAATCAGTCCTGACTGAGTCTGACTCCACTGAAAAACAATTTTGAATAAACAATCAAGAAGTGAAAAGCTGTACTCCTTACCTGATCTGGGATGTGCACCTTGAAAGCCTCTTAAATGACAGAGAAGAATTAGAAATAGTTGAAAGTTTGTACTCATCCAACCACAGGGCTCAGGAAATGACCGCGTATTTTTGCAACGATTTAACTCCTTCCTTACTTCTAATCGTCTCCGCTTTTTCAAGTACAGTAAAAAATCCATCTTACCCTTCTACTGCAGTTTGGCACCTAGTGCCATGCCCTAGGCATGATTTCTGTTTCACACTGAGAATATGCAGGTGGCCAGAGGAGATGACTCTGATCGCCTCTATGGAAGAGAGAATTCGCAGTGGCTTCTACATCACTGTGGCCAAGTACATTTTACTGTTGAGTGAAGCTTCTCTGATGAAGTGTAGAAATGACTAAGTAATGGCTTGAGCACCTAACCCTCATTTTTAGAAGAGGCTTAGAGCAATATTCTAAGCATGATTTCGGTGTTGCAGTGCCCAACAGAGGAAAAGAAAAAAAAGTTATTTAAAGGAGCAGGATCCATTGCAATCTGGACAGGCATTTGATGTACATATGGTGTATGCACAGGGAGTGTCTAGGTGAAAGTCAGGCATGCTGGAACATCAGGAGTTAGGTTTTCTGCACATGAAAACCCTTCTGCCCCTAAAAGCCTATTTCCTTTGGCTGGATGTACCCATTCAACTGAAAGGCATTTCTGAGCCTGAGCAATATATAAAACCATTAGCCTACCAAAGCTAGTAGAGGCAAGTTCCACACAAGAGCACAGGCAAGAGGACAGGCTGCCTTTGAGGAGCAGGCATCTCCACGCGGAGCCCCAGGTGGCACCCGGGCTCTCTGCATGCAGGTGAAGAGGGGATTGGCACCCCAAAGTGGATCCCCTCCAGCCAAAACAGCAGGCTGAGAAAGAAAACACTTCCAACCATATGGACTGCAACACTGAATACAGACCTGTGTTTTGCATTCTTGTCCTTCTATCATGATTTAGAAAACGAGTCCTAGACATATATGGATACATGTCCTTTCCACAGCCTTGAAGTCTCTTCCCCTAGGCATGTGTGTGTTTAATTTTAAAAACCTTATGGGGGAGGGAAGTGTCACTCCCTGCACTTGGGATGTTGGTAGCAGAAGAGGAATAGAAATGTCACCAACATGCACTTTTATAAAACAGTTTCATAGCTCAAGCACTCAGCTATGATGGTTTGGGCTTAATCTTCTCTATAAGAGCTAAATCTGTGTTTTGAGCACAAAACATGTCAAAAGTCTGCGGAAGCTAGAAGAGATAGGAATCTAATCCATTCTTCTCAGCAAAGCTGAGCCGAAAAAGCAGGACTTGACGTGTCAGCGAGCCTGTGCTCCATACTTTTCCATGGGAGATGCATTGTATGAACTACATAAATGACTTCAGTAGCAAGGACCAAAGCTCAGCATTGTCCAGCTCTCAGTGGATAGTGGGTTTCAGAAATAGGTTTCTTCTTACAAGACCTGGTCACTCAGACCTTGGTCTCATCTCAGCAGAGTGGTCCAGCTTCACCAAAAGGACAGGAAAGGGTACACATTCCAGCTGTGTGCTTAGAGGATTATCCCAGAAAGTGGGAATAGGGAGACTGAACCTGTCCAGACTGAAGGGTCTTCCACTGTCTGGGCCAATATTCTGTATTACTGCACCGAGAGTGGCTAGGACCTCCTCCCCCAGCACTGCGCACAGCCACCCTGCTGTGTGCAGAGAGCACTGTTGGGCCCGTTCAGGTTCCTGGACAGGTTTCAGGTTCCTCCGGGCAGGCAGACATCATCACAGGGTGCTTCCTCCCTCCCCCAGACGACAGCAGATCTGATAGCTCAGCCCGCAGCCTGCAGAGCTTCTGGCCCTGTGGAGAGACCTCATGTTTGGTTTATCTGAGGCAGGGGTGGGCTTGTCTTACCTAGCTCTGGGCGTTCGCACTGCGGATGTCTACACCAGAGCTAGTCATTCACAGCACTCTTGACCTTAGGCAATGGAGAGAAACAGACCTTTACAAGGTTCTTTATCTGTGAGTTTTAACAAGGAAGAGTTCCTTTTGCTATATATGTATGCTTGCATAATTTTTTATGCAGTCAAGATTTTTTAGAAACAACAAATAAAATCCTTATTCTCTTGAAGTTAAGTTCTTCCATTGACTTCCCAGGGATTATTTCCAGGAATAATGACTCCCGAGGCATGCTCCTGAGACAATGAATGAGGAGTGTGATCTGCACTTGATGTTCATCCTTTCAGAGTCTACCACAAAAATAATGGGAATACTCAGGATGCTCAGTGTAAGCAGGTACTTGGTTGCTTTTTTTTTTAATGGTGGACAAAACATTCGGGTGATTCCTCAAGCTAGAGCTACTAATTATATTGTTTTATATGCAGAAGCATTGGGGAGTTTTATATTAAACATGGTTGCAGGACAGAGACTCAAGTTCTTCTTGCCCTGACTCCTCTCACTTTCACATACAAAAACTGAATCAACTGTCAGTCCTTGTCAGCTGCCGGAGTCACTTCTCACCATGAGCCTACAGGTAAACAGGAAGGAGTTTCAGTCTCACAACCTCAAAGCATGCAAAAACTATTGAATCAGGCCTCCTAAAAACTAATGACATTTGGTTTGCTTCCTAGATTGTTATTTTTTTAACAACAATTGCCTTTCAGTTCAAATATAGCAGGTTAGAAATAGAGCTTTTTTTCCACTTTTTGATCCTTTAGGCTATAAATATTTAAAATTTTACCACTTTTATTCACTACCATTTTAAAAGAACCTTTTCCCTCAAAAACTGGGGAAAGGAACTTTCCGAACAAAAAAAAAACCAGCATTCACTTTTGGTAAAAAACTATGGAATTTGACAGTCCTGGGGTATTTCATTATATAATGAGTATAAGCAGTAATTAATGCTACTGTACAATATAATATGGTATAACATAACATAATAAAAAAAGTTGTTGTTGTTGTTGTTGTTATTATTATTACCACTACTACTACTACTGCTACTACCACCACAAGGTAATCAATTTGATGGGACTCAACTGGCCATGTTAAAATATCCTCAGAAAGCAATTAGGTGCTAAGAAAATGTCACTCTGAAGACTGATCATGTCTTTCAGAATGATTAGGAGCAATACCGTGAATTTTTGTAGATCATTTTCCTTTGGTTGAAGTGCTATCCCTCTCTAAGTCCATAGCTAGCTTCTAACTGAGCTCAGTAGGGTCAGGAGCTCATCTTGCCAGTCCTCCCTGGAGCCCTCTCAAGCAGTCTATGAGTATTTGGATTCCTACTTCTGTTGGTAAGAATCTGCACTTTGACTATGTTCTTCCTGGGAAAAGGACATAACATTTGTTTAAGACATTTTAGACTACTCTGGCACTATTTTAGACTTGTTTGTTTGTTTGTTTTTTTAAAAAGTGATGTTAGAAAGCTCCTCAGTAAATCTCCAGTGCAGAGATCTTCCTCTAGGGTGAATCTACACCAACCTTGAGGGTGACCCGAATGTAGGTCTGGCTCCTTGTGCCCGGAGGGAGCAGATGCAGATGGGGATCTGATTTGCACAAGGCCCTGAGGGCTCCCCAGCCTCCAGATGGACCAACCCCTTGCACAAAAATAGAGAAAAAGTAAATGATCTCGGGGAGCTGCACTAAGGCTAAATGTGGTTATTTATTAACAGCAATGTTATTCCCAGAGAAGCAAACGCTACCTTCTCTTCTGCAGCTGAGGAGGGGCTGAGGTAATGCACAATTGCAAGGTAAATACAGGATCTGCTTTGGGTGCCTCTGATGGACCCATCCTGGCAGCCGATGAACAGAGGAATGCCTAACCGCTGGAGGGCCTGACACAATGTTAGCTGTAACATGAAAACAAGCAAGAGGTGCAAGCTGTCATTGCACTCTTCCTACAAGGTTCTTCATCTCAGCTTGAAGTGCATTGGGAGGCAAAGGGAGCTTGCACACGTGGTGGTGGAGGGGTCTGTAAGGACAGTGATATAGGAGTGTGAACAAGGTGGTGGAGGGTGGGCAACCTCAAGAAAGAGGTCCTGTGCTTTGGGAGTGACAAGATGGAAAGGTAAATCTGTATGGAAAGAAGGAGGAGATGGGAGGGCCAGAGAAGTAAGGGAAGGTGGTAGGAGCGAGGGATGCCGAGAGAATGAGTCCCTTAGCTGTGGAAGGCAGTCAATCAGAACAAAGTGGAGGAAAGAAGGTCTGGTGCTGTCCATCTTGTATCATAGCAGATGGGAAGGGAAGGGAAGAAAAGGAGAACAGTGTTCTGTGAGACTTCTGCTTCTCTGTCATCCAGCACCAGAAGGTCTTAGGCAGGTCTCCAGGGCTCAGGCACTTGGTCCGTTCTAGGCAGGCAAGATCACTATGGCATGAAGTGTCCCACAGCAAGGTGAGCTTTGCAGAGGGATGGAGGGAACGCAGGCAACCAGTGAAAAGAGCGAGGAGACCACTGCCTCACAGTCAACCTCATATCTCCAAGCTCCCTAACAGCCACCCACCTCCAGAGCTCAGAACTGAGTTGCAATGCCAACAGTGACAAGGACAAACAGAATACATTACTTCAGCACTCATTGTCTGGGTGGCAAAACTCATTTTTGCCCATTCCATTGATCTGGCTATGATGCCATTACACATCTGATGAAGCTCCAGACTCCAGCTATGACTGATTGTCCATTTCAGTGCTAACATGCAACCACCTGTGGAGCTCTCCAGAAAGAAGACACTTGTCCTAACTCTCCAGTGAATAAGCAGACAATCTCGGTCAATTACTTCTAAACTTAGACTCAGTATCCAGATGTCCTGGGCCCATGAAGGGATGGTATGATGAGAAAGAAAACCTGCCTAACAGTTTTTCTTTTCACAAGGAGGTGTGACCTGCTTCCTTGTCCAACGGCACGGTCTTCATAGGGTCAAAACATTTCAACTGATACTTATTCATCCCCAAACTGCAGGCTCATGTAATTCTGTCCAAGAGAAAACAAAAGGAAAAAAATCAAAGCCGAAAAGATTCTTTTCAGTGTTCTCAAACTGACATATTTTCATTTCAGCATAGGAAATTTCTGTCATAGGAAAGGAGTGCTGCCTAATTCGGTGGCCGTGGTGGTAGTACATGATATGGGTCTTTGCTTTGCTTGAGATGGACCTTGCATTTCAGTCACTGGACTGCAGTGTAGTTTGGGGTCAGGATCTCTCCAACTAGATCTGTTCTGTCACATCCAGGGAAACTTTCTACTTCTTACATTGAAGTGAGTGTCCTGGTTACAACCCAGAACCAAACTGTCTCAAAACTTTGAGACTCTCAACATCTCTTCCCCCTCCAAACACACTCACACATGTCCCTTGGTTTCTGTGCAAAACTGGAGGCATTCTCCAAATGAGACTCCTGGCATGTGTTTTTCTTGCGGTCTGAACAAGGGCTCCTGTTCTGTGTGGAGGGAGAGTGTGACCTTACTGCTTGCAGGGGAGTGAGACCTTACTGCAAGCAAGGGGTGAGGAAAAGTATGGAAAAAAAGAGAAGGAGAGTGAGGAGAGATGGCAGAGGGGAGCGAATACGATGTGCAAGGGGCAGGGAGAAGCAGGAGAGCAGGGAAAAGGGGAAAGAGCCCTCAGGTAGGGGTTGGCAGGAGGCGCAGCCTGCCCATCATGAATAACCAGGCTCATCAGATGCACTGTGGCATGCAACAAAGTGCAAGTCCAGATGCAGAATTTGTCTTTCCTGTTGTATAAAATATTGAACTATTTTCTGTGCAGAACAAATCTGCAGTCTGGTGACAGTTCCTGGGAGGGAAGTGATGCTTGGATTGAGAACCAAGAAGTGCCTCAGTTTCCTGCAGCTGAAACTAAAGCCCACTTTGTGAAGCACCAGAGCTCTGCTTCAGGTCCGTGGCTGCCACCTCACAGAGCCCCTGTGAATCTAGTACTGACTTTTTAAGAAAAAGATTCCCAAATAAAAAAATGTATTTGGGCAGAAAATAAAATTTTCATCAGCTCAAAATAAAATACACATTTCTTGATTCACTGAAAATGTTTTTTATCCCCGATCCCCAGTATGCCAGGGGTTTCAAGGTTTTGACTACCCCACCATTGCAGTTTTGATCACTGCCTCCTTGCAGGCTGTAGTGAAGTGCAGCAGTACACAAGCGCACTCTGAAAAAAACCACCTGCAGAACACAAAGTGGCTACAGCCTTAGCTTGAATTGACTCAGCTTCGAGAAAACTAATAACTGCTTTTGAAATCATTTAGAAAACTGCGTGTTTTCTGACTGCTGGTCTGACTAACCCCCACTAGGCAGATTTCAGTTTGATAATCCCAGTACTCAGTCAAACTTTAAAAGTGACTTCCCCTTGCTAGTATTTCTGTTTAAGGGTATGATCCCCACATAAGTGGGTCTCCGTTTATTTTTCCAGGCAGTGTAAATGGGCCATTAGGCAAAAAAGAAATAAAGCAGGGATCAGAATTTCTTCCTTTGTATTTAATTACTGGAGGTATTTTTCCATCAGTCATATAAAGCCCAATTCTATTTGCCATTTGTCTTTGTTAAAGATATATTTAAATTTCAGCCTAAGGACTGGCCTCAGGACTGAGCACCATGTTATTTCTGTGGGAGAAGGGTTGGGAGGAGGCAGGACCCAGACCTCAGTCCGTCAGGTTACTGCATTTTGCAGAGGGAGCTTTCTCCTGAACAGAGAGAAGCAGAGTGATCAGAAGCTCAGGTCACTTGGTTTGGAGGAAAATGCACTCACTTGTTGCCATTCTCCAAACACTTGCTTGAGCTGGGCCCCCAAGATTAGACAGACACGATGCTCTCTGCTGACATGGCCACACATCCATTTCTCTGAAGCTCTCTCAAGGAGTGGGTCAGCTCAAGAGAGAAATCTCTATGGTTCTTCAGGAGGCAGTGGCCTGGTAGTCCCTCTACACTCTTATGGCTGAAGCAATTGAGTGTTGCCTCAGAACTGAACTCTGTCTTGGTCCTCTGCCCCATAGTTCTTAGGAGGTGCTAGTAAGACAACTTCAAACAAAGTTCTCCCAAAGCAGACATTCTTGGTTCTCAGTTTCTGGGAGCATGCCTTGAAACACCTGGGAACCGACAAACTGAAGTCAGCACGGGCAAGGCTTTGGTCAAAAGCTGTTTTACTAGGGTCATATAGGTTCCAGCAAAACTTTTGCTGGTGGTCATCAAGGTTGTTTACCTTAGCCACAAGCAAGGCTTGTTTCCTGACAGACCTCAGCCAACCCAGACACTTGAGTGACTGGTGGGCAGACTGGCAGGAAACCAATGCTTCCTGTCTGCCTGTTCCCTTATTGACCAAGGTCATGGATATATCACAGAATAGTTTGGGTTGGAAGGGACCTTTAAAGATCATCTGGTCCAACCCCAAATGAAGGATGAGCAAGTGGGAAAGCCTTTCTTCAGACTGCCCAGCTTCCTAGTTCCTTGTAACCATGCTTTCTACCGCTTGGACAAAACAGGAAGGAAAATGGTCAGCTCCTGCAAAGGTCAATGTACTCATCTTATGGAAGCAAAGTGTTTTTCAGTGGTTAAAAATAATAGTTTTTTAATGCTTTGTGTTTCTTTTTGGAAAGTGGATTTTTTTGCTTTTGTTGCCCAGGTGTAGGACATGACAAATTGGAATATGCCAAGTAGATGTGTCAGAGCAGCCGTCAGCTCTAGAGCAGCGCGTGCTGAAAAATGAAGCTGTGGCTGTCTCATCCGGGACGGTGGGATCCCTGGAGCTTTTTATAGTTTTTTGTTGTTTTCCCGCCCCCCCCCCCCTCCCCTTCTTGCATCACACAGCTGCCGGGAAAATATATTAACCCACGTTTGGGTAGGCAGATGCTGTCAAGTCTTGACTGCCACCAAAAATCCCTTGAAGACACTTTTACCTCTACCCCCAACAGTAGGCGTGCAAGAAACAAGCTTTCCTACTGAACAAGAAGGGGAAACAAAAGATGAAAGAGCACCAGCAATTCCACCTGCCGAGGCAGGGAGACCGTCATCCAGGCCTTTAAGAGGCCTCAGGATTAGGCCCACCTGGGAGGTAGGAAAGCCTCTTTTTTTTTTTTTTAACTGTAAAAAGGTTGTTTTTCAGATGTTATGTAAGGCGTCCTATTTGTCTCTCAACTTCTCACTGATTACAAACGGATTACAGGAAGGAAGCACTCCACCCAGTTTCTTAATTTATCATGCACCATTGCTTAAAGGTGTCATCCGTGTCTCAACAGAAATCTGTATTTCCCCCTCCTTTTTAAGAAAGAAAAAGGGCAAAAAAAAAAAAGTTGATCTTACTGATCATTAATTATTAATGGTATGGCGGTTACACCCAGAAAAGCTTTTGATTTTTCCAGACGCATATTTGCTAAGAAATCCTTTCAGAAAGCTACAGAAAGATTTAGCGTTATTTCTTGCAGAAAGGAAATGGCGCATGAGATAACAAGAAGTTAGGAGGTGCGTATGTCCAAGAGGGGTCTGTATTGCAGCTCAAATCAGAAACCTGCATCCTACTCCTATGATAACGAGAATCAGTCAGTACTTTTCATCTTGTAATTATTCCTGCAGACCACCAGGTAAAAAAAGCGAGGGTCTAATTGTGTTCCCAGTTGTGCCGAGGTGGGAATAACGCTGTTGCAGCTCCTGGATGGATTCCACCCTTCCTGCCATCCCCACGGGGCTACAGCTTAGCTCCTTACGTCCTCCTTGCTTTTGCTTGCAAAGCTGTCCATGCAAAATGCTCCCGCTCGGGGCAGGGAAGCTGTCACTTTGGGGTGACTCGGGGAAGAACCCCGCTCACACGTGGCTCTTGGGATGCTCAGGGGCTGCAGGGAGCCAGCGAAGATGGAGTGTGAGGGGTGCAGCACTTCCGGAGGTGCAGTGAGCACCAAGGGCGATGGAAGGGGAAGGAAGCAAGGAAGGAAGCAGGAGGGCTCGGGAAGCCTCTACAGGAGTGCCCAGGCAGCTGGGGGAGGAGAGCCGTCCGGGGTGTTTGCTGTGGCAGGTGTCCTCTCAGCTGCAGCTTTCCAGAGGAGCAGCAGCCTGACACGCAAACCTGCCGGCTCAGCGCTCCAGCTGCGGCACCATCGGGCTCCCACGGGGCACGGCCGGGGCCCACGGCCCCGCTCTTGTGGCTGGTGCTCCTGGGCAGCGGGCACGGACCCAGGGACAAACTCTGGGCAGCAGGTGAGGCTGTCAGGGAAGCCTGGAGTGTGGCGAGGATTCATGCTCCAGTGCCTGGAGGGAAGAGAGAGGCGAAGCACCAGGTTGATTTTCTGGTGCGCTATGCTACGCCATACACCTCAGACACCAGGGGCTACGTAAGATGATGGGCCGTGCCCGTAAACCGCTGATAAAAGCACCGACACCGTCAGAAAAAGCACCAACACTGTTAGAAAACATACATACAATGTGTTAACACTGGATGTGTCAACAATGCAAATACTGATTGCAAAGAAGAAACCAAATTTACGCAAATTTACAGATTAAAGCTAATCTATGTGTCTTTCTGCCATTCAGTTTTTAACTGTGGGCTCTGTCAACCCATCTGTGCTTACCCTTGACCCAGGCAACAATGAATTTTGCACTCAGTCTACCTATTTCTTTGCTGCATGACTGAATGTTTATTGTATTGTCTTCAGTCATTTCCTTTAACAATGCGAACGGGAAAGAAGCTTCAGAAGAATTTTTTTAAGACCAAGAAATGTAGTCCAGCAGGGTGCAGGGCCCCTGCACTAATGTATGCCTTGCATTTCTAATTCATATGCCGGAGTATCCTGATGCCAAAGAAGATCAGTTCCTTTCTTGCCGTTCACACTGAGCTGTATTTAGTGCCAATAATTGTCTCCCAACAAAGTTGCAATCATGTTCTGGCAGAGAGCAGCGTGCGCTTTTCTGTGGTTTTTGCAATCTGAGCTCTAAAATAGCAGTCTTTTCAGGTCCCAAATAAAACTGTAATGTGTATCTATTCCAGATTAAATATATTTTCAGTTCTACAATTCTTTCAGGAAGTTCTTGGCATATCTTCATTTCCATTGCACATCTCAGGAATGCATCTGCAGATCTTCATTTGTGCCTTTTGTTGAAACTCTTTGCAGCACAATAATAAACAACAGGATCAAAGTGGAGACTGCTTAATGCCAGGAAAATCATATAACTCCCCAAAAAATTTTCAATTTGGCAATATAGGCTAACTGGATTACTGTTATCACTGTATCCAGCATATAGCACGTCATAAAAATCTTACACAAAACAAACTTGAAAGCACTAGTGCGCTTTTTGGTTTCCCCAAATTGTGTACGAGGGGAAGTAAGAAGTTTTCAGTAAGAAGTTTTTGACTAATTGCGGTGCCATTGCTAGTGAGGGGAGAGAAAGCACAAAAAGACCTGTGAGCCAATGCAGCGTCTCTAAGGTAAGCAGTGTTTCTTAAGAAAAACATCATTCAGGGCAACAAACACATCAAAGTCAGCTGCTGTCTGCCATTCCTGCGCTGAAAAGCGTGGTGTATCTTCCTAAGTGGAAGTAAAGAGCTGAAGAAGATGTGCACCAGAGGAGCAGTCCTGAACATCTCAAGCGTTTGCAGTATCGAGCGAGCAGTTCCCGGGCAGCATCCGAGGCTGCTGCCCGTGGCCAGAACTGGAGCATCGCCTCTTCCCGCAGAAGGCACCCGCCGCAGGGGGACAGAGCGCAGGGCCGAACAGCCCGGGGATGTTTCGTGGAGACAGCAGACAGCGTAGCCTCACGTGCTGCTGGTCAGGTTAAGGGGGAATTTCGCAGAGGGAGCCCAAGGCATCCAGCAGCTGCAGGGGGACCTGCCAGGAGGCTGGGCTGGCAGGGCAGCGGGCAAGCAGAGGGCAAGCAGAGGGCTGGCAGGGCAGCGCACAGCATTCGCTGTTGGGCATCTCCCCTGGTTTATTAGCTAATGCTGCCACGATGGTAGAACGGATTTGGTGAGCTCTTCTGAAATTACTCATCTAGATAAGAATAGAAGCCCTTTTCTTTTATGGAAGAAGGCCAAATGGGTAAAGAATAAACCCATTTGATTTCTTCTGAAAATCTGTTTGTTAGATATATTTAATCAGCAAGTTCCTTTACATGTCAGAAACCTTTTAACTTCTCTATTTTCATCTTAGTAAATACTACGCATTTTCATCCATAAATAAATTTTTTTAAAAAGCTATTTTCTGCAGTGTTTAGTATGTCTCCCAATTGTAATAGAATTTAGGCATTTGTACATAATGCATCAGAAAAGGATGTTATCTTAGGTACTCTGAATAGCTGTTCCACCAAATAATCATTTCCATTAATGTATGTTTTTACCCCCGCTCAATTATTATTCCTCTCTCTTCTCTGAATCCCACCTTCTCTTGTCACCTTGGATCCAGTCCAGTTCTTGCTAAAAGGATTCTGGTTAGAAGGTTCTGGTTAGAAGGTGCTCCACGTGTTTAGGTTTCTTAAATGTAGTGGGATTTAAACCTATGCTTTTTTTTTTTTTTGGAGGGTAAAAACCCGTTTGTTTACACAGGAAGGGATGGTTTGGATCACCGGGCACCAGTGCTGCAGGCAGCACTGCAAGGTGCCTTTTCCCCCCTCTCCCACCTGTGACTGGAGTATTTGCAGCTTTGCCGCTTGAAAAATGGCGTGGTGGCAGCGGGGAAACACAGAGCCCCATCACCAGCCTGTTCTGGGGTCTTGCCAATTAACGTGCTGGTGGGGAAGCACTTCCCAACCCACCTGCTAGGAATACCTTTGCAGCACCTACCTTGCTTTATGCTAGAGGTGGGCAACCAACCTAAAGACAACCTCTGCTTTTAGCCCACCAGCTGCTCGTTTTCAGTGAACATCTCAGCCTCACCGATTCCCGTCACCCTCGTGAAGGTTGGGGGGGGGGGGGGTGTCACTGCTTGCTGCTCCCCACCCCACAGCCTGCCAGGGTAGAAACCGGAGGAGAGGGGTGGGAGGAATTTGGAGGCCGAAATGCACCTTCCATGCATGAATGCAGCGAAGGTCCCGCCTCCCCCCTCCCGGCTTTCCTCCCTGTGCCTTGTGTGGGTTTCCCTTTTTTGTCCCTCCTCCCAGGAGGAGCCACTCGCCACCTCAGAAAATTTAATTTTGCACCTGCCACGGCTCCTGCTGTTGCAAACTTAGTGAGGCGTGAAGTGAGCCTCGGGATACAGCTAAGAGTGCCTCCTGGTGACTTCTGCCATGAGGCCAAGCTCCTGAAAACAGATGATGTCCTCAATTACTTGATGGGCACTGAAATCCTCCTGCAGGCTGGATGCTGTCACACGCAAAATATCACAGGCCTGATGGCAGCACCCAAATGCCAGCTTGAACTGTCTTCCCACTTCACTGAAGGCAAGGGAGCAGGTCACCGAGCGGGACCCACAGCTCCTTGACCGGCGGCAAGTGTGGGAGAATTTACCACAGCTGCAGTAAAACACACCCACGAGTGAGCAAATGAATCTGAAGACATTTGGACGAAGGCCCCAGCATATTTTCATAGCTCTAACGCAGACACCGAAAGCAGCAATAGCTATCCCAGTTAAGGTGGCCAACCTGCTGGACTGCTGCGAGCCGCTTCTTCTCCTACATGACCCGGACTCCTCTGGGGAAGCTGGATCCAGTGGCAGAGAAACAGGCCTGTTTGGCTGACTGAGAGTAAAAATTCAGTCCAAAAGCATCTGCAGCAGCATTTTCCTTGGTTCTCACTGACCAATTCAGCACTGAACAAACTCCTAAGAAGGAGCTAGGAGCCAAATAAGAAAAGGGAAAATAATAATAATAATAAAAAATTAATTAATTTTTCAGGAATTCTTTGTTTTCTACGTAGCCTGGCACTATGGCTTTCTGAAAAGGCCCCTGCTAGGACCTGAAGCAAGCTTTTCTCTGTGTTTCTTTTTCCCAATCTGATGTTGAAGGATCTTTAACCTTAACCTTAAGGCTTTGTTGGGAAACCTAAGAGTTTTGATTTTGAACTTACAGTGGCAGCTAGATGGCAGGTAGATTTTCAAGCCTCTGAGCAGATGTAAGCCTCCAGATGATCAAAATATTTTGTGTTTCCCCGGTTCCCACAGCATGAACTAATTTGTACTGGATTTCCTATCCTGCAGATTCCTCCTGCTTCACCACAGATATGGGGGATATTATTCACCTTCCTTGTCGACTCCCACACACATAGATGAGGGGTAGCCTCAGCTTTTATTAATACGCAGTGACCTGTTTATAATTTCTGATTCTAGAAACATAGCTGCAACTGTGAGAGGCTGAGTCTTTAACGAGCCCGTGGCTGGGAATGATAAGGGATACTTCCTGTAGGTTTCAGCTCCATCTATTGTTTTTTGTAACAATGGGGAAAAATGAAATGTGTTTTCTAAATCAGCAATTTTATGACACAGTTAGTTTGGATTCCCTAATGAGGAAGCATTTGCTGATTTCAAAGTCTTTGCTCCTTATCCCCCCTCATCCCAGCTTCTTTCCCTGCAGCAGGCTCTGGCTGGATGCAATTTGGGGCTCTGTCCCGGGAAATACATTTTCCAACTGCTGCAGGGCCCGCGCTGCCCCGCTGCCCCAATGCAAAACCGAAGCGTGCGGCTCCCGGGGCAGCTGAGACTGCGACCGGGGGAGCCTGAGAGGTCTTCAGGAGCCTGTCCAGCCTCTACTTTGGCTGTCAGATGCAACAGAGAATAGGGAGCTTTGACCACCATCAGGGACCTGCCGCCTCTTGGCCAAAGCCTGGACACAGGCTAGCACCGAACTGCAGATGCGCAGAAGCAATCACAACCCAAACACTTCCCTCGGTCTCCTCTTCCCTGCCACCCTGACTTTGCTTGACACAGACTTGGCCAGTTGTACAAGGTGGTCACATTATCAGTGAATGATTCCTCTTAGGCTCAGCTACAGTTTGTAGCTACCTTCACACTTCTCTTGTTAGCTAAAATATCATTTCCCTTTCATCTTCCCCTGCCCTGTCAGGCCGGATAAGTGTGAGTTTGAAGCTCCAGTGCTAATCAACTGACACTGCAACAGTTTTGTGGATAAGAATCCACAAAACACTAGCTGTATAAAAGCTGATGACCCTCGTTGGCTAGATTTCTATCCTTGAAGAGACAGGCATGACCCGCAGAGCAGTCTGTCCCATCTCCCTGATATAAAATGAAATCTCTTTCTAGAAGTGCCCATCTCTCCCCAGCTGACCAGATTAAGCCAGACACCTGCATTTTAGACTGTTTAATTTACATGAGCTGAATCCCATCCTTTGTGACTTACTCCAGAAAGGCAAGTCTTAATTCATGGGTATTTTAGTGAGTTAAACTCATTACTGCCATTGCTGAGCATATATTCAGCTTGTAGCTTCCCAAAACTGGCCTTGGTATACTCACTATATGAAAGTAAATTATTGTAGAGTGAAGCTTAAATGAAACGTGATAACAGATGAGTATAAAAGTGATTTTCTCCCCCACCGTTTCTCATAAAGAGATATAACTATTTCATTTCTGCGGGTGTACAGGTTACAACAATTGAAAACATAAGTGCAAGTTAGTACCAGTTGGAGCAACTGATGGTCTACCAGATTATGTCTAGGGTATTGCTAGCTATGCATATAGATCTTTAAAATTAAATGTGGCAGAATTAGAGCATAGGACCAGAAAGTAACATTGTATTTTTATTCTTTAACACTTTTACCTGGAGGTCCTGCTGCCAGTCTCTAAATCTAGAAATACTAAATGTGAGAAATACTAAGAGATGGTTTTAAAAATCAGATTATTTCTCAAATACTTGCTTTCTGGGTTATCATTCACTGAGATTCATATCTTCAAGCATTTTTCTGCAACTATGGGGATGAAAAACTTTCTCTTGAGAGCAAAAAAAGGGGAAGAAGAAAGTTCAAATTATAACTAAAAGGAACGAATTAATGCAATTTAAAAAGGATCTGAGGTGATCTCAAGTCGAACCTAAACCAGTTCCATTTACCCACAAAAAAAATCCCTTCTGGGAAAAAAGAGAAATCCAGCATCACCAGCCATTTCGAATATGATCGTGTGGAAGAATCCCAGGCAGCTGCACTGACACAGGAGGAGTCGCGCTGCTGCTGCAAGGTGTAGGTGAATCCTTCTCTGAAGGATGTTGTTGCAGCTGCAGCATGGAGATATAGGCCGCTAGCTAAATGTTTCCAGATCAACAGGAAAAAGCCAAAAGGAAGGCAATAATTTATTAAATGTAAAATGACATTTTAAAAAGTAGTTTGCAATGTCAAACTTGTGGGAACTAGGAGATAATAGCATGAAAATCACTCTCCCTCTGCACAAACATTGTGAGAAAGTTTGTTCTTTGACTACAAAACCATATTCCCCTTTTTCCTTTGTGCACCTGGCTCAGTCGGAGGGTGGCTACTGCTAGGCTACCTCGATTTTACTTGCCTGTAAGGATATAAAGGAATATTAATGCCATGCATTATGCCATGCATGCCATAAAACCAGGTTTTGTTGATAGTGCTCATCGAAGCAGGAGCTGGGTTTATGCAGTCCCAGCCCCACAACCCCATTTCTTTTGTATCTGCATGTTAGCACAGCCACAGTTCTGGCTCCGTGTTTATGGATAACCAGACTCAAACATCAGCAAGGAGATGAGCCTGGAGTACACTTGACCTCACCTCTGCCCCGTCCTTCTGAAACCCAGAGAAGGGAGGGACACTGGGATAAAGGCTTGAGGACTCGGCTATGCCCGTGCCTGTCCATGGGCTGGGGCGTGGGTGCATCTGGGATCGAGCGCAAGTCCAACTGTAGACAAAATGCAAAAAACTTGTCCAGCAATTGCCATCACGCATGTAGGATTTGGAAGCTGTAGTGATGCGTAGCTACCCACCAGGTGGTGCCATGCAAGCACAAGAGTTATCATCGCTGGTTTACAAGGTCCAGCAAAGACCTTGCGCTCGTCCAAACTCTGTGGAAATCTGAGTTATTCCACATATAAGCACTTTTTTTGTTGTAGTAGAAATCAACTCTAGGAGTTAATTCTTCCAACTGCATTGCTTCCCTGCTCTTTGCAGCTGTATTCTATTTTTCAGGGAGCAATGTAAACGTGAAGGAAAGAACAAGAAAGAAATTCTTGATATAATTAATACATTTTTTGACACTATCTCCATTGACTTTTTTCCACCCTCAGTGTTGAAGAGCGTGTATTCAGTCCTGAGATAAAAGCTTCAGTTGATGTTTCAGTGTTGACAAGATTGTGCTTATCAGCAATGAGCAGGAAAACTGTTATAATAATGAAAAAGTTTTGGGTTTTGGTCAGCAGATACCAAAACTGACAGCGCACAGCCTGGAAACATGTATATCTGCTGTCTTAGAGTGGGAGGTGATCTCTGACATCCAGTAATACTCTCTTTCTTCCACTTGTCCTCACAATTACTTTTACTAACATGCCCTTCCCCCCCCCCCAACATGTCTTAACAATCTTTTTTAGACAGTAGGAAACTGAAAACGTTATCTTTATTCCTTGCCCTTCCATCTCCTTCCTGAACTCCCTAAGAAGGATAGTTTACTCATCTACACTGAACATTTGACTTCCTTTTGTCCCTTTTCCATTTGACTCATTCCTGCCAAGGTATCTACTGTGTCTGACTTCTCCTTCTGGATAGAGCTCATCCGCAGGGCTGAGGAGCCACAAGCAGCAGGAAAATCTGGCGCTTTTGGAGGCAGGAGAAAAATAATGCAGTATAGGCAGAAGGTGAGAAGGGATTCTCCATACATCCCACTTTTGGGGGACGCTTTGGGCTGTTTGGTGCTTTGACACAAGTGAGAGGAAGAGAGTTGGGAAAAAATTGCTGAGTCCTGATAGCTTTACCCAGATAGCCCTGAAGTACAATTCAAAAAGCTTAAAAAAATTATACGAAAAATCTTAAAGCCCAAGAAGCAATGGCCCACAATACAGTTATCAAAGTTCAGTACTGTCCAATGAACAACTTCACAGTGAGCCAGCCAGTCCTGTTGACAAACCCTACAAGGAGTCTGTCCTCATGAAGGGCGTTGGGATAACAAGAATAGAACCATTTCAAAGCAGGATCCTAAGATGCCCAGCTGAAGGGTGACAGAGTTTCCAGATGTTGGAAGCACCTGCACCTGCCTCAGAGCTCCTGGGACACGCTGCCAAGCCTGGGGCTCAGTGCAGCCGGCTTGACTTCACATCAGAGGAGATCCTTGGAGGAAGGTGCCTGAGACTTGAGGACAGAGGGGCAAGTGCCCTCATCTCAGCTAGACAGAGAGCTGCCTCGGGTTGAGCGGGGTCATAGCAAGAGATACGGTGCTGAGTCAGTTTTGGATTCCCGAGGCTGAGGTGGAAGCACCTGCTGAAAACCCCCATTGTTCATTTCCAGGGAATTGCTGCCGAGACAGGGCAGGAAGAACATCTTTAATGCCATGGCTTTGATGTATGACTGAAATGGCAAGTTTCTGGCCCTCGAATGAAGGGTTGTAACTGAAACCTCATTCCCACATTACTGTACTTGTGACAGTAATAAAGCACCTGAAACACCTCTGAAGAAAGGGACTTTTTTGCTCTGACTCAGACCAGGTGCCATAAGACTTTTCATCTTTAACGCCGTGGCTTCATGCTGATTTTATGCTAAACTTTAATCTCATAAATAGAATTCAAGGCAAAAAATAGTGTTTGTATTTCCTTTTGCTAGGTGTTCCTCACTAGTAAGGACCATGAGTGGTTTTTCAGCTGTTTTACAAACAGATTTTGAAAAATGGACTTTGCATCGCCCGCACGAGAAGGCAGAAAAAAAAGGAAGCACTGAATTGTAAATTATTCATTGCTTTCCTTTTCCCTTCCTTGTGTTTTAGCAATGGGGCCCTTGACCTCTACAGCTATCTCACGACTTGTCTATAAATTATAGCCAGGGCCTTGATTTACTACCAAGTCAGTTCAACATCCAACAGTCAAAAACTTCAAGCCATCCTTATCTCTGAGCAGCTTCACTGGCACAGAACCAGTTTCAAGCTGTTTCAAGCAAGGACACGTAACAATTTGACAAGCCTAACGTTCAATCAGTTTATTTAAGACAGGACTTATTTCCTACCATGTACACACAAAAGGTGGCTTCCACCACACGTACATATATGAGGCAATAGAAAGCCAAGTCGATTGGCTTTCATTTTATGGCATGGCTGGGTCACATTCTCAATCCACAAATGAAATTGCACTTACACCATCAACAAAGCTCTGTTTTCTCCCCGTCGGATCTCACCAGAAACCAGACACTGTTAATTTTTACTTTGCTGTGCCCAGCTGAAGCTAAACCTATCTCCCTGTGCGGAACTGCCAAAAGCAAAAGCCATTTAAAGGGAGTCACCCAGACTATACAGACCAGTTTCTCAACTCCATTAAGACTTTTACTTTGGGATGGTTTTGGCAAGGCAGCTGTTATTGCATAGAAGATTTAGTCGAAATCACATCCCTATGCTTGCCTGTGAATGGTGAGATAGTGATAAATAAATAAAAAAAGAAAAAATCTCCTCTGATGAGAAGTGGAAAAGCTCTACATTGTTCAGATTAGACCTTTTTACCTGTGTGTAAGTTCAGCTACATCACTGCCTAGAAAGACACTTTAATATCTAAAACAAGTATTATGAAGCTCATTTGCATGCTCATGTCAGTAATATCCTTAGCAATATTTTTAGTGCCCTGAAGTATCAAGCAGCGCATTGAAACTTCATATTGATGTACAAATAAGTCCCATTGTTACAAATTAATATGTCTGTTATGATCTAGCCACAACCTCTAGAGAGAGATATTTCAAAATTGTCTGCCTTTATACCCTCCTGAGAGCAGGAAGTCCATACCACACCACAAAAAGTCATTATCTTTGTGTCTGTATGAAATAAATGCAAATAAAGGTGATGCTCTCAGTGTTCAAGGCTTTTAGCTGCTCCAATCTATGCTACCTCATTAAAGCTGTAGACTCCTCGCCTCTACTGTGAAAGTCTTTTTTTTTTTACATTCTGTTCTGAAAAGTTCAGCCACAGCCACAAAAGAACAACATGCTTCCTGAAAAAGACTTGTGCAGAAATCAACTTTTTTTATTCTAAGGAAAAAAATGCTAAGCAACAGAGTTAGTCTCCTTCCAGTGCTAATCAGAAAGAGTTCTGAGATTTCTGGGAAGTCCAGGCACTTTTGAGATTTGGGTTTTGTCTGAGTCAGAACAAAACTATACACAGACAGACATTTTTTTTTTTTTAAATTTCTCACAAACCAAAAGATTCCAAGAAATTATGATGTTTCCTCAAATGAAACACACACATTGGATGCTGCTCCTGTTTCAGGAGGTTTTTTCATGTTTATTTGGTGCAGCAAACCCTCAAGGATTTTGTTGAGTTACTGAGTATGCCCATTGCCTGCTGCACAGACAAATACCTTGAATCCTCTGCTCCCAGCACGGGCTCCTCAGGCCATGGCCACACTGGCCCCTGCCAGACCCTAAAGCTTTTTCACACTGCTGGCCCCACACGCCAGGACCCTGAGAGCCCTGGATGCGAAGCAGCGACTTTGTTGATAATGCAGTACGTTTCAAAGAAAACACTTTAGGTAAAACAACAGCATTTCTCAGTGATATGCGCAGGAAAAATTCAGACCAGCTCTGCTGCTGAGCCCCCATTCTCCAAGGCCCCGAGTGCAGCCCCGGGATCTGCTACCCATCCCCGCTCCTGCTGCAGCCTGGCTGGGTAACCTGGGATCACGCCGCTAGGAAAGAGCCGGGGCAGAAAGCTGGAGTTTCACTGGGGCAGCTTTACCTCTCCTTTCTTCAGAACACATTTATGACCAGATCCACAGCCTTCGTCTTGCCTGAGCTACACCACAGTCTGTGCACAACCTTGTACCTGCTGACCGTCACCTACTGCACCCCCAGGGACTTTGCACCAGCCCCATCACCGTGGCCTTGATGGGCGGTTGCAGAGCTCTGGGTTGGACCTGGTCACCATCCCTGACCCATCCCTGCTGCCTCTCTGAGTGCTGCTGGATGGACCCAGATTGGGGAGGGCATGTCCCTGCTGGCCTCATGGCCACCCTTGGCTCCTGACTCGCTCCCATGGGGCAGCCCACCCTCAGTAGGGTCAGTGACATCCTTATGGGTCAGTGACAGCAAAAAGGGTGCTCCTCTGCTCACTTCTCAGCTGCTTTAATTTGTGTACATACTTGGTTTTACAGGCTTCAGCAATTTCCTAAATAAAAGTCAGGGCACAAAACTGAGAAAAAAAACCCAGAATACAGCTGCTATATGTGTGTGTTTGTCAAGATGCAAGCACTTGATCAAAAGAGCATAATCGAACAGAAAAGGAAATATTTTGGAGATTTCTCATTAGGAGTTATCCTTTCAGTAGAGAGGTACAGGTATCAGGCTGTGATGTTAAATTCCCTGGCTATGGCATCATATCAAACAAAGTGGAGAGGAAAAGCCATACGACTTCAGGCTCTGCTCTAATCCTTTACTGAGACTTCCTACAAAAGATATCAATTCCCTTACAAAACATGTCATCCTTCTCAAAAAAGTCATACAGAAACTGGTAAAAAACACTGCACTTTTCCAGTGGCTCCCTGGAGCCACCCAAAAAAAAAACCACCCAGGGAAAAAAAACAACACCAAAAGACCCACTTCTGTAATAGCCTCTCTCTGTGGAAAGAACTTTTTGCCTAATTATAATTGGTTGGCTTTACCTGAAATACTGGAAAAGCTCTGTATATTGTCAACCTGAGTATTCATATGCTCTGAATGCAATAACTGAGTATTAATTCAATAATGTCTTCACCGCCTTTGCACAAATGTGCAGATGTCTCTTCACAGGGTCTAAAGTCACAGATGTCTGTCCGGGATAGTGAAAGCTTTCCACAGAAAAGCCCGTTTTCTCCCCACATTTACCAGCTGGCCACAGCGCGTCGACACCAGTCCAGGTCACCTTCCTCCATTCCACTCCCCTTCCCTTCAGCGCCCACATCTCACCCGCCTTCCCTCACTCACCACGCCAGTTTCACTTCCCTCCTCGGCAGCTCATTGAGCGCGTGTGCGTGTAGATGGACAAGAACAGTCCCTGCAGCAAATCCATGAAGCACAAGTAAAATAAACCCAGCAGCTATCTGACTTTTGGTTTTCGCTGTTACGCCGCCCCCATCCTACTCTTGCTGTTGCAGGCACCTCGCCCGCGTTTCAAGCTGGCAGGTCTTTGGAAAGGGATGCTGAGTAAAACGTTTCTTTTTGAAGGCTAGGTGACTTCGGAAGGCAAAATCTGATTTGGGCTCTTAAATCACACAAGCATTTCTGAAAACTCCAGCCTTTTCCTGGGATGGATATATGTATGTAAAGTACTTGGCGCCATAAAACACCAGTGGAAATACACCACTGAGCAAGAGCTAAATACATCGTTAGCTAAATAAATTAATTAGATCAGTAGTTATAACACTGAAACCCTGTTTTCAGAAAAGACCTGTTGCCTTAAACAGGAAAGTTTTTCACACCTTTATTTAACCATGGTCAGGCCTGAATTCCATACAGACATTTTCAGTAAAATGTGGCTTGTTATAGCACTCACTTCAATACATTTTTATATAATTATGCAATTAATATAGCAAAATAAAAGCAGACCACTCATATTCCAGGGGATTTGTGGGAATTTATAAATCAAATATTGGTTTGGGGGGTTCTACTGTTTTGGAATTTGTTTCACTGACAGACAAAGTAAAGGTACTCTAAAACCTGGATTTAGCCTTGTATAACTCCAAATGCAATATAACAAATACCAATCACAGATTCACAAAACAAATAGGGCTGGATGGGGTCTTACTTGTTCATATCCTTTCCCTATGGCACAATCAGTTCAATTTCTGACATAAAATGTTTATCTAACATCTTCTTAGAAAGAATGATAGGGAGTATAATGTCCTCAGGCAATTTGTTCAAGTGCCACCTTTAAATTAGATAAAAGAAAAAAACTTTCAGATGTGACTTTTCTTTACTCAGTCTGGAGCCTGGGACTCCTGGCTTACCCACCCTGAACACAGAGAATGAGCTCCTTCCTACGCAAACCCTCCGAACACTCCTCTTCTCCAGGCTAGACAAACTTAATCTCTTCAAACGACAACGACTGAACAAATACTAGCACAAACTAAACACTCCTGTCAGTCAAACTGTGAAGAGAGTTACTTCTGCTCCTAATGACTTTATAAATTCGTCAGAAATAAATTATTTTCCTACCTGATTTTTTAACACCCATTGAATTTCTTCAGTCTTTTCTCACCAAATGCATTTCTGCTGCAAGATGCCAATAAAAACATGTGTTATACTGTAACACCTACTTCCCCTTTTCATTTCTTTTAATCACTGACAAAGCTATTTTAGAATATTTGCTAAAAGGATACATATTTTTTCCCCAATTCAAAAATCTATTTTTGGAAGATGAACCCATTACTCATGGAGCACTGTACGGCTGCTTCACTCACCTTGCATCACAAATGCTGGAGTCACCGCCAGAGGTATTTTTCCAGAATGGACATATGATTTTGCAGCTCTGACATTCCAATCTATATCTACTTTCTCTTTAAAGCAAGGAAAGCTGCAAAGAATTTCTTAAAATATTAAGTGCAATCCAAGTAGAAGATGAACACAAGTATGAGGGAAGCAGTATGTTTTGTCTCCATGTTACCAGCCTGGTCTGTCTCTCATTCACCCATAAGATTAATTTTCCATAGTGGAAAAAATAGGTAACCTGTTTCAATAGTGCTAGTTATTTGAGATTAGCCACATGAGGATATCCTAGACTGTACCAAGACTCATGCTCTGCAGCTGGTCAGACAGATGTCCAGTGCAAAGTGGCTCAAATATGACACAGAGCAGGGGTCTCCAAACTTCTTTGATCATGCACCCCTAACAGTAAAATATTTTTGAGCACACAACCCCAATATATGTATGTTTATTTATAAATAAGTTACATACATGTACTACTGTATTAATATATTATGTCCATTATTATAAAACCTACAAAAAATAGAAATGAGAAAGGATGAGATAAAGATGAAATAATTTTTCATTATTCATGTGCCCTAATGAATAACTTTTTTAAAAAATTATATTTTATTTATTAATGGTACAAATATATTTTCTTCCTGCACCCCAGTGGATTGTCTTGCACACTCCTTGGGGGTGTGCACCCTGCTTTGGAGACAACTGACATAGACATCCCATTAGGTAATGCCAACAGTGGCGTCAAGATCCTTAGCAGACCTCTGTTGGCCCTGTAAAATCCATTCCTATGCTAAGACTTCTATAGTTGTTTTCCTCTTTCATTAAACCAGAGGAAACTTGTCTGCATTAGCAGTAGTGCCCCATGCTAATCACATCAGGTAAGAACCACTCCTAACTGGTGCAAACGTCTGAGATTGGGAACGGGATGTCCTGTTCAAGGTCTAGCTGGGATGCTGAAAGAAATTATTACCTCAGCTATTCATTTGCTCCTTAGCAGATCGATCGTTTAACATGAGCTCCTCTAAGAGATCTTCATATATTAAGCAGTAGAAGATAGCAGCAAAATGGATTTGGGCAGTAATATACATAGCAGCTTTCACAGCATGAGTAAAAATGAAAAAAATTACATACGTCCAGCTTGGCTTTGGTCATGCTGATAGGAAATACAACAACCTGAAAGCATCAGAGGTGAGGAGATTCAGAAGTGAGAAGTAAGATGGGGCTTTCCAAGAAGTAGAAGTCAGAAAGTGTGATGGTTAAAACCCATAGTTATTCAGAGTTCTTTATACAGAATGGAAAACTCCATATTAGTTTTAGGTGTATTACTCCTAATAACAATTAGGAATACTTGCTAAAAATATTGGTAATAATAATAATTTGCCCTAATTAATTCATTTATGATTTAGTAAAAGAGGTGCTTTGCTTGGAGATATGCCCCTCTCTCTTTCAATGGGCTAGTGTCTATGCTACAGTGCCCATGCCTAGCACTTTGAAGTTTAGTCTCTCAGCCTAAGTTACAATCAATTTTCCCGCTATTAGGCTGTTCTCCTGTTACGGATCCTCCTGCTAGAGATCTTCAAGGTGAAACTTCAGTTTTTAATATTAATATTTATTTTCTTGCTTGGTCATTACCTATATAAGCTAAATTTTATACTACTGTTGCTATAAATTCTTAATGTATTGCCTGTATGTCATTAATCTTCACTTTCTTGTTTTTTCATAAGTCAGATACAGCTCTTTTCACCTTTTCTTATGAGACCCTAGTTACTCTGGGGCGCGCTGCTTCAACTCTTGTGGTTTTTAGATTACAAATGAAGGTCATCGAAAAGAGCAACACACTCTATGTACAGAAACCTTCCTAAAAGACAATGATCTATACAGGCAATTGTCTTTGCTTTGGTGCAACATTAAAAATTGCAGTCAGTTTCCTGGACAGATAAGTGATGAGAAGGAGATGGAGAAAAAAAAAAAAAACCCAACAGGTAAGTTTTGTCTTTCTGCTGTTTCTCAGATCTACTTTAAACTATCGTGTAATTTAATTAGAGTGATTCTGAATCTGGCAGCAGTGCAGAACCCAAAGTCACATAGAGAAGCATTGACCTCAATTGTTCCATATACGGTTTAAAGTGCTTTTTGTGTCAAGAGTTAGAAATGACCTTTTGCAGCGTTGGCTGCAGCAGACTAAAATGTAATACTTGCTCCCAGCTCCTGCACAGTTAAATAAGCTGGGCTGTGCATGAGGGCAGCAGAGCTGTAAACAACTGTCGATTTTTCCTGCCTCTGCCTGTGGTATTTAATCTCCAGCAGAGAAGCCAAACAGATAGGTGCCACTGACAACATCTTAAACTGATGCAGCGACTTCTGGCTGATTCTGGCTGGGGAATTAGTTACCATCTGCCCACTGCCAGTAGAAGGCGTGGGGCAGGTGTCCCCATTGCCACCGATAAAATCAATTGGGTCAGCTGGGCTGGAGCTGGCTCACTGGTGTTTGCCTTCTGCGTGGGAGAGTGCACATTGGAACTGCTTCGCCAACAGATAAGCGGACATGGTTGTCTTTGACTACAGACTTGGTCTAAAATGAAATACCTGAATAAGAGATGAAGCCTATGTGAAAATAATTGAAAAACACTGTGTATGCAAATTAAAATTTCCCCAAGTACTTCTTGCAAGTAGCGGTGCACAGACTTAGACCTCAGCATCACACAGGCTGTAGAATTTCACCCACTGATTTATGCCTTGAGACAACAGACCTTTGAGAAAAGCATTCACAAAAAATTCTGCGTACTGGGAAATTTAGATGCTAAACCCAATTTTCTTTATCTTTTAAACTCATCAGTTTGAACAGCAGTAAACACTGTCACATTTCTGGTGCCTAGAGCCTGGACTGAAAGGTAGAGCTTGCCAGAAACCAAACACCTCAAGTGCTTAACAGTGGCAGTTGCTTCTGTGTTAAGAATATGCTGTTTTAACTATGTTGTAAAAATGCACCCTGACAGATTTGGTTGTGGGCTTGATTCCCTCCATACTGAGATGGGAAATGAGCTTAGGTTTCCCACCTCACCTGAGGCAGCCCATGAATTGTGAAGGTCCTGTGATCCTCCCGCTGGAAGGATCTCAAGGAAAAAGGAAACTGCTTGATCCTTGGGAGAAAGAGCTTCCCTACTTGCCTCCTGCAGGCAGCTGAGATGAAGACCCAAAACCTGTACCTTACTTCAGTTTTGACTAGTTTAGGCTTCTTCCAACTGGCTTTTTAGAACCTCACCTAAGGTGTTTGACTCCCTCCATGCCCTGTATGCAGGAGTGCCCATATGGAGCAATGGCTTCACGCTTAAAATTTAAGTATCACGGTACTTAATTCATTTAGCCAGCATGGCTTTACACAGAAGTTTTGATAGGGAGGGAAATTTAATTTCAGTCTCTTGGACAAGCATTTCAACTATCAAATTGCTTTCTTCTGTGTACTGCAGAGAGTTACTATCAGCTGTTATGAAGTTGGACTTGGCAGGCCTCAGGAATTTATTCTTCAACGATACTACTTTACTCTCAAACTGATGTGCCGTATCTCTAAACACACTGTTTCAGTAAGAAAATGCAAGAATGTCAGTGAAAGACAAGCAGAGCGCAAAAAGGGTGTCCTGAACTAAAAGTCAGGACAACTGCAAGCGCCTAAAACTTTATACTTTCCTGCAAGCTTGTGATCAGCAGAACTTGCTTAAAAACAGTCATGGTCCCTGATAAACTGTCGCTATATCAGAGATTATTGTAGCCCAAAGATATTAAATATAAGGCAAGCTATAATAAATTCCTTCTCCCTTTGGCTGTTCTTCCTATCATGCCTATAATATTACTGCAAACAGAACAGGAAAATGCAGGTTAAATAGAAAACTAATGAAAAAAGTTTTATTCCATTCACTTGTTGCAGAATCAACAGTTAGAAAAAATAGCTCACCTGCAGTGATGATGGGAGCCTTGCAGCCAGAATACTGGAAACTCACAGGATTTATATGAGTATCTAGACATTGGCAGAATAAGTAAATTCTACACAGAGATGGTGTCTCAGATTTTCCTGTGATGCGGGTCATGACAAACTACATTATACCACAAGCTGATGTCACTAGAACAGAGTTGTTAGCCTTATTTCTCCTTATTTTTACATTTTCTGCCACTTCCTGATAACACATAATTTCTTACTCAGTTTTTACAGCACTTACATCTTTCTTCATAGTTTTCTTCCATGATAAAGAGGACTAGCAATTAATGATTGATAGGCTTCAATGGATTTCTGACTGATTTCTCATGCTCTATCATCTATCTCATGCTCTATTTCAGGAAGAAATTCTTTACTGTGAGGGTGGTCGGACACTGGAACAGGTTGCCCAGAGAAGCTGTGGCTGCCCCATCCCTGGAAGTGTTCAAGGCCAGGCTGGATGGGGCTTTGAGCAGCCTGGTCTAGTGGAAGGTGTCCCTGCCCATGGCAGGGGGATGGAAACTAGATGATATTTAGTGCCCCTTCCAACCCAAACCGTTCTGTGATTCTGTGATACAAATCTTGCAGAAATGCATTTATCTGTCACAGGGATCAGCATTTTTTTTTAAATGTTAGATACTCTTTTTTTTTTTTCATTTTGATTATACAATTCAAAGTAAGATGCAAAAAAAATACATGCCTCTGCCTAGCATCTTTGAGGTCTACTCTGGTTGATAAAGTCAGTAAGAAACAGTGCTCAGATAGGAAAGTATTTTGCCCAAAGTCACGTGAGAGTCAGTTGCAAAACAAGGAACAAAATCAAAGCTGCTGCTTTAACCATAGAAATGAGCTATTTAGGAAAACCCAGACTACAGTTTCTGTGTTCTTTGGACTTGTTACAGAAAGCTGTAAGTGAAACTGCAGAGATTTGAATCAGCAACGGTAGTAGTACAGAAGAAATTGAAAGGAAGAGCCTTTACAAGATCTCAACAAAGAAACAGCTCACACTATGGGTACCAAGGACCACTGTACTCACCTGAAACGCATCCTACAATATGCTTTTTAAGCACATCAGTGATGACTTTTACACTAGATTTGTAATATGAGCTATTTTTCCCATAGTCTTTATTGAACATCAGCCACAGAAAGAAGGAAAGCAATTTGAAAACATAGAAAGGAAATGGAAGATAAGTTTTTCTTCTTGCAGAAAATTATGTTGCCTGATGTTGCAGAAGGAACACTACTACTGTTTAAAAGCAAATAAAAAAAAACCTGCACACCAAAACCAGATGATAACTAGTAACTATATTCTAGTCATTGGGATTTAGTAGCATGCGTAGGAACTATTTTATGTACAGAGACTTGGTAGAATACTACCTAATCTTTGCAGAATCATTTGCCACTTTCTGTAAATGTCCTTCCGTGTTGCATGATGCGTGGTGCCAGTGTCTTAATTTGAAATCTTCAAAAAATGCCACAAACTGACTCAGAATGAAAAACCTGCATTTCTTTCCTTTTGAAGTTGAGGTGGCCAATGTTAACTCAGACCCCACAGGCAGGCACACACCCTCACTGTGTTGTAGCACTTGAGCAGGGCCAGGCTGGGGACAGGTTCCTTCAATTGTTGAGTGATCATCAGACAAAACAAAGTGACAAACCAAATCTGAGATAAATCCAGGACATCCTTTCTCCATCTGTCCATTCATCTCTGGGTATTTCAAAGTGATTTTGCTCTGTGAGGAGGCCCCTGACCTCCTAAAATGTGACTGTGAATATCTGAGAGGACACAGCATCAAAGTGTTGTAGGAAAAATCAGACAGTTTACGGCAACTTCTTGGGGAGGTGGGGGTGGGAGGTGAAGTGACCCACCTTGATGAAATAGGATGACTCCCTGCAAGAGGTACGGATCTGCTATGGAATCCATCGACACACAAGCTACAAAGGACAGTTGGGAATGGGGAGGAGCTGCGAGAAACACTCTGGTGTTTGAGGGGGCTGTTTGGTACAAGCACTGGAGTCACAGGCCCAGATGAACTTGGACACACCTGTCCATACTACGGGTCACCAGCAGGTCTGGCTAATTAGGTGCTGTATCTTCCAGCAGCTCCCACGTCCAGCTGCAGGTTGATCACAGTATCAACGCTTGCAGTGGTCCCATGGGGATGTTTTTGCAGGCTGATGGAAGCTGTGCCAGCATGGATGCTGTACAAGATGCAGGTTACTCAGCAGCCTGGTGAACTTCTACCATGAGCTCATCCTCTGCTGTGAATCAATTATAGAATCATAGAATGGTTCGGGTTGGAAGGGAACTTAAAGATCATCTAGTTCCAACCCCCCTGCCATGGGCAGGGACACCTCCCTCTACACCAGGCTGCTCAAAGCCCCATCCAACCTGGCCTTGAACACCTCCAGGGATGGGGAATCAACAACTTCCCTAGGCAACCGGTTCCAGTGTCTCACCACCCCCCCAGTAAAGAATTTCTTCCTAATATCTAAACTAAATTTTCATTCTTTCAAAAACCTTTACCCCTCATCCTATCACTACACTCCCTGATGAAGAGTCCCTCCCATCTCTCCTGTAGGCCCCCTTCAGGTACTGGAAGGCCACTATAAGGTCTCCCCAGAGCCTTCTCTTCTCCAGGCTGAACAACCCCAAGTCTCTCAGACTGCCTTCATAGGAGAGGTGCTCCAGCCCTCTGATCATCTTCGTGGCCCTCTGCGGGACCCACTCCAACAGGTCCATGTCCTTCTTATGTTGGGAACTCCAAAGCTGGACAAAGTACTCCAGTTGGGGTCCCCCGAAAGCAAAGTAGAGGGGCAGAATCACCTCCCTCAGCCTGTTGGCCATGCTTCTTTTGATGCAGCCCAGGATGCAGTTGGCTTTCTGGGCTGCAAACACAGACTGCCAGCTCATGTCGAGCTTCTCGTCCACCAACACCCCCAAGTCCTTCTCCTTAAGGCTGCTCTCAAGCCATTCTCCACCCAACCTGTATTTGTGCTTGAATGCAGTCAAGCATCCTAGGTTGCACATAAGAGGTGTACCTCTGACTCCAAGTCATCCTCCATGACAAGGCATTTACCTTGCCTTTCTGTATGTGAAAGTGAAGGGGAACTGTGAAAAAGAGGAGGCCCAGCAGGCAAGGTGGAAGCGGGGAGAGGCACTTCACCCCTTCCTAGCATTCCAGCTTCTGGTAAATGGTCAGCACCACTGTGGATCCTTCTCCTTCTTTGAGAAGATGCCACCACTCAATCCTCATCAGCAGCTTTGACCACCAGATTTAGAAAACTGTTGAATCCTGTTTTAACTTACCTCTTATGCGGAATCACCTATATGTGGGAAATATATCAAAGATCCTAATGGGAGTTGAAGAGAAAGTAGTCTATGAACTTGTTATCACAAATAAGCATTTAGCAGAGTCATTGCTTCATGCTGTTCTCAATAAAAGCTCAGAAGACATCTTCAGCTCACAATTTTCATCCAGTTCTCTGTAGAGCTTAAATAGAAGATTATCAGCACTTGTGAAACTCAGCAAATGGCCACCTTTTCTGACACAACTTATTTTGAGAACACTTACCAGAATCTTTATTTATCTATCTCAAATGCAAGGCTCGAGCCAGCAGTCAGGGAACAGCAAGACTGGGGTTTCTCCATGAGGCAAAAGGACCAAAGGTGTCTGCAGCGCTGATGGAGCAGCACCTTCACCAGTCAGGGCACTGTCCCACAGCACCCAAGCAGGGCCAGGCTGGTGACAGGGACAGGCTCCTCTGACTGCCTGGTGATCATCAGACAGGGCAAGATGCTAAGTCCAGTACAAGGTCAATCCATGAATCCAGACAGCAAGTTATGACTACTTATACCATGGCTCAGATGGGTAGAGGATCCACCTGTGAGGGATCCAGGTGATGCTGGTCAGTGCAGTTAATGCCTGCTGGTACACTCCAGGCCCTTGAAAAAGACCATCTGAATTTCTTAAATTCCTGTGTAAGGTTTTTCACTTGATGGCCAAAGCTGCATCGCATTTCTTTAGAGTCTTCACAGCAGCCTTTTATATAGACAGCATTGCTGATGGCTTCTCATGAGAAAGTATGCAGACCAAAAAATATGCAAGAAGCTTTGCCCCAAATTGAATGTCCCAGTTCTCCTATAACCCTTGACTGAGTTTATCCTAACCCCTAAATTGCTTACAAAGAGACAAGTCGCACAGACTTGTATGTATTTTCACTCACGAATCCTGATTCTTCTCCTGCAAAATTTGCCTTCCCTAAAACTGTCCACTCTCAGGGTATGTAGCCTCAGTTACTACGTATTCCTTCCCATGATTTAATGAGAAGACCTGGAACAGGAAGGTGAATGAGGATCTTTGCAAGTTCTCATATTGTGGTGGCAAATAGATCTTCCATGCTACTTTGAGCATGGCCCAGTGTAGATCTGCGCTTCCAGCGTCACATTTACCGGCCTGATCTGGCAGTTGCTAAAATCCAAGGGAGATATGAAACTATATCAAATAGCTATCACGGGATGAATGTCTGGAATTAACCCACAATTAGAAGACTGCTGCTGAAACACGTGGTCTGAACTCCGTCCAGGAGCGTGACGGAGGTTTTTCAGTTATAGGCAATTTAGGCTGCCTGATATCCACTGAGATGTGTTCAAGCAACAGTACCTGAATACCTGCTCGTTTGTGGCAAGTTCAACAATCTAATCTTTTGGGGAGCTTTCAGTCTCTGGCTGGAAGTTGATCGCTATCCAATATTAGCTATATGTGGGCACCTACATAACTTGAGTTTCGTTCTGACTACCAAGGCTTTTTTCATATCTTAACACTTCAGAAGCAGTCCCTCTACCTACTGACGTATCTGAGGAGAGAAGGGAGGAGAGTATTTACAAATTCATCCTAGGGTGAGTTGTCATCCCTTAGCACAGAACCACCAGAACACCAGAGGGTTTTCCCTACACAAACTTGTGTGTCTCCGCTGGCTGCAGAGGGACCTTAGGGGGGAATCAGTTTGCATAGCATAGTTTGTATACATACATGTATGTGTGTGTATATAGAGACAAATGTATAGAGATAGATATAGAAGTATATACATATTATGGGCCAGAAACAAACTTTGATAAAACTTTGTTAGTGGTTTGGGACACCTGATGATTATTTCAGCTGTCTTAATCTGCATCTTAGTATAAACCCACTATATGGTCAACAGAAATGACTGTGTTTTTTAAGATACAAAGCTTAAAATGAATGAGCACTGGCAGCACTTTCTGAGACACATTGACATTATCTGTCGGTATGAAAAGGGCAGTGTTATGAGCGAATCAAATGTGATCTGGGTTGGTCATCTTGCCTTTGTTTAGCTTTTCAGATTTCACAATGAGACCCTGGAAAATGAGGAAGAAGGATTGCCAAGAGCAAAAAACAATAATAACAAAAACTCAGCACAGCATTCTGTCACCGATTCCCCTGACATCCCTGACGTGTGTGTTGAGAAGCAAGGCTGGGCTACAGGCATTGCTTATGAAACATGGAATTGATGCCACAGTCATTTATGCCAGATCTATCAAAATGTCTCTGGTCTTTCTGGATTACGTGAAATATAAGTGAGGAGGGCAGGCTGGACCTCCAGAGGGCATCTTGTCTGCTTAAAAGCTCTTCAGAAATTCATAGTTCTACAATTGTAATAACGCAGTTTCATGTCTTTTAAAAAACGTCTTTGGGGTATCAACAGTTGCCCTGGTACTGAATCTTGTGGAATTCTTCCCTTCGTCAAAAGAGAAAGGTACTTCTGAGGAAGGTTACTGGTATTAACCCATTGCTCTTCTCTGCTTTAGAAATAGTTGAGGAGATACGCCAACTGCTCTTGCATTTCACTCCATAAATTGCTAAGAAAAATTTTGGACTTAAAACAATGAGGTGATTTTATGATTGATATCAATCTCTAACATATAATATTGTGCATGAAATACTTAATTTTCAAATGCTAATTTGAATCACATTCAAATATTTTCCCCTAAACAGTTAATGGAAAAAAAAGTTGGAAAAAATCTTGATCTTTTAGATTTGGACTTATTTTAAGTGATAGCTATTGAAATCTGTCACTATGTGAAAACATCTTATGGGTGCCTGTATAAAAGCTGAAATAATTAGTGATGCATCTGACAGCATGGTACTACAACTATTTAAAACACACATCTTGCTAGAGAGCACAGTACATGTCTTTGCAGTTTAAATCTAATTTTTATGTTTTATAGGCTACAGCACACTATGGTTTGACCAGACAGTTCATAAACCAGTACCGCTACAGATGCTAACTCCTCCTCGGTGAAAGCAAAAGCAGAAATTTTGCCATTTGTTTAGTGTAAGAGAGATGGCAGTGGGCACAGTGCACCGAGATAAATTAGTAAAAGGCCCTGCTCTGCATTGTGTGCTCCTAATCTGTGACAACAAGACCAATTTTCTGCCATTAGGATGAGTGAGGGAGCACGAAACTGTCTCTGTATATTGTCATATTCTACCGCTTTAAACAGAATACAGCAATTAGGCATGTGGAGAACCAGCCACAGGAAGTGATGATTAATTCCAGTTAATCGAAATTGCCCTGCATCAGTGCATATATTACTTCTAATGTTATCTATTCTTTCCAAGGTAGACAATCTGTCACACCCACACACTTCGCTGACACGCAGCATTCAGTTAGATAAAAAAACCCCAAAATTGAGTAGAGCTAATGAAAGGAAATTGAACGATTTGTGGAGCTGTTTCTTACCACGGGAAATAAATCAATATATTCCAGGTTCACTGCCCTGTTGCTGCCCACTTCAGGGATTAATTTTCCTTTGTGGGGAGAGGCTATTTAGAGTCTGAAAACAATATTGTAATGGTTCTTCAACAGTTACGCAATCTCTTCATCCAAGAGATTCTTCTGTGCTGCTGCCTCCACCTTCAAATACCATTCGTAAACTGATTGCACAGTGAATCATTTTGGTTTTCCTCAGTGTGAGAGAGAACAAAGAGATGACCCCCCTGAACAAAGAGATGTTCAGTGACAACAGAAAACAGAAATCACATTGAAAGTAACCACAGGGTGCCACATACTCTGTTTCTAAACAGATACTAGGAGTATTTCTGGATATTATATAGTAGAAAAGATTTAAATGAGCACAGGAGATAAATCATTCTCCAACAGATACAGCTAAGTTTTAAACTAAAAAGACTATTTTCTTCTCCTTCGCTGTGTTTTAGAGAGGAAGGAAGATGGAAGGAAAGGAAATGGAATTATACTAGATTGTTGTTTTATTTCATGTAAACACCCACGTAACATCTTGCATGCATTACCACAAATGACCACTAAGGTCGAGAAAATGGTGCGTTTCAGGAAGAGCAGAAAAAGTACATATACAAGACCATGCGTAGTTCGGAGAATTATATCCTCTCCCAAGAAAAGAAGAATGGTTTGTATTCTGGCATGAATACAAAAACTAGTATCTGCTGTTTATAGCCTATTTTAACTGTGTTCATGAATAGAACTATTATACATATGTAAATAACAAGCGCTCCCTCTAGTGAACTTCTGTGGGATTCAGTGTTGTAACTACTGAAGGTACGGATGAGAAAGTTTATAGGCAGAAGTGATATCTTCTATTAGACTATCTGTTGAAGTCAGAAAAAATGTACAAGCTTTTAGACATGCTACGTGTTTTTTAAGGTCCGTAGGGCAATGTATTTGTCAGAGTAGGGGAGAGACAATGTCTTACAGTAAAAAACAGATTTACATATACTGTTGCACTTGAATACTGCCCCTTACTAATGTTTACTTTGCCTTTTCATACGGCCCCTTCCTGGTAGGTGTGATACCCTTGTTTTACTGACCTTCACTTCAGATTCTGAAACCCGAAGGGAGACATTTCATTTGCTCATTTAGGTATCTCACTACAGCGAAAAAACAATAATAAAAATGACACATCTTCCCAACGCAGAGGACTGCATTTGAGCAGAGACACTGTTTACCCTTGCCACACTGCAGTATTGATGCTTGATTACATCTTTTAAAAGTTACACACATTATCACTACTTCTTCTTGCCTGTATGTTTTATAATATTATTAAATGTAATGCTTGTGGCAGTTCTTTCAAGTATATCAGAAAAATAACCTATGAAAGCTGTCACGGTTGTGGCTGATGTCGTGGCATGGGTAACCTCAATTCTGGCATTTTGTAACTTCTCAGAGCATTAATTTACTCTTCAAGTTTAAAAATACAGAATACTTATTTCTGGCACGGTCTCTGGGGTGGGGCTATCATTGTGCACAGGATTCAAAATCTTTGCCACACACAGTGCCTCACTGCGCTGCTACTGAAACTCTCTGGGACGTAACTAGATCCGCTTTATGCGCTCCCACGTGCAGGTTCGTAGGAGAAGGTGTTGCGTACTATGCAGGGGCTCTCAGACTATAACGCACGAACCATTTCAAACAGTTGTGTGGTAGCAGCAGTTCCTGATTCTGCCTTTCCACTAGTATTAACTAAACCATAAAAGAAACAGAGTAGGGCCAGCAGTTACCAGCATCTGTGCTGCGAAGCAGCGCCTCTGCACAACAGCTGTGGTCTCCTTGCAGCTGCCTGACTGATGGCGACCTCCTGCGCAGCTTTCATTGATGCTTCAAAATCAGTATTTCCACACAGCGGTTAGCATGAGCCTGCTGCTGAATGTTACTGCAGTCCCAGTTTCTCAAGGGGTGGGAGTTTATCCAAGGTGGGACTTGGGTTTAAAACACTGGAGCAGGGGCTGGAAGGTGCTGTAGTGGGTGGGTCACTGGGTGCGGGCAGGAGGTTGGCAGCAGCAGGAACAGCTCGTAGGCTAGGGATGAGCAGCAGGAAATTGAGAGAGGTAGGCGGGGACATGCAACTACAGTCCCAGTGTTGAAATCGGGGTTCTCTGAGAATGTAGGAGCACATCTGTGGAGGGTGGTGGTGCAGGGAACAGATGCAGGCCTTCTTCTGTGCGTATGTTAGGCAATTGTTCGCAAAGCTTGTATGCCCACAGAAGGCACAGACAACTTTTATACATTTAGCTTATTGGCAAAAAACTTCATTGATTAATTAGCTATTGTTCAAGATATTACGTAACTACAAACTACAGCACATGTGCTAATTAATTCCCGGTCATTAGACAAATGCAGTCTAACATTAGCATATGTCCTGGTTTGAGGTAAAACAGAACCGATTTTCTTTTCAGTAATTTTACTTTTCGGCTAAGCCTCTTCTAACTAACTAACTCTATGAAATTAACAGCATATTCTTCAGACAGCGTCTGCTACCAGAGTGATAAGGTCTGATGTTTATAATTAACACCAAGGAATGGTGCGCAGAGAGGCTCTTGCTTATACTTATCGCTATAACAACCAAGGTCAGCTCACTTTGCTATGGGCCATGCTGGGGCGTCGGAAGCGGAAGAGTGTAGAGGAGTCCCACCTGCAGGGAGGAGCGGACAGGACAGGTGACCCAAAACTGACCAACGGGGTGTTCCATCCTATCTGCCCCATGCTCAATATAAAAGCTGAGGGATCAATGGAGTCAATGTCTTTCTTCAATGGCCGGCGTCCAAGGAGGACCCTGTCTGTTCGTCTGCCTTTGATCCCAATCCATGTGTTCCTGACTCCAGATCTGGAATACAGCTCCTGTCCATCACTGAGTCCAGTCTGGGACTTTCCCAGTGCCTGCTGGTGACGTGATTGTCATCTTGGGAGCTTGATACGGTTTTGTATATATTGTGTCATTATTTTCTTATTAATGTTGCTATGTTTTCTTTTTATTATTTTTTATTATTTCATTAAATTAGCTTAGTTTCTTTTTCAACCCAGAAATTCTCTCTTCCTCTCATTCTCTCTCCTCTTCTCTAAAGGGAGAGAGGTCAAAGAAAGCATCTGCCATTCATTCAGTGGCCAGTCCAGCCCAAAGCACAACAGCATATCAGATCTCTTCCCAGAAGTGTGCTAATTAGGCTTAGGTTACTTTAGGTTGATGGAGACAGGTAAAGTTGGCACTCGCTCCCTTCCAATCTATCTTCTATTGTTAGAATTAATTATTCTGCCTACTTCCTAATTTTGTAGTTAAACACTCTGTCTACCTTCTTATCTTATAGCTAAATGCTCTGCCTGTTTTCTGTTACAGTTAATTACTCTGTGACCCCACATCCATCCGTCCTCCCGTGTACTTGTCCATCCATGGACACACTCATCCATCCACCCACAGGCTTATCCACCCATGCCACCACAAGGCGACAGTGCAGTCATGTTTCCTGTAGGTCTTGTGCCGTATTTTCCAGACCCGTGTATATAGCTTGGATATCTTATGGCATATTGCATAGCACTAGTCACTCATGTTTATGCAACTAAATTACGTCTTTTTGATCTGGGCCATTCTTTCGTAAATACAGAGTTTGGGGTTTTTTTTCCAAAAAACGCGTGAACTGTTGGAAACGTGCGGTAAGCAGCAAGTTGGAGGCTATCTTCCTGGGTAGCTGGTGACTGCAGAGGCTCTGCTGCCCAGGCGGTGGGGTGGCTTTGGGCAGGGTGAGACCTTATCGATCTCCACAACTGCCCGAAAGGAGGCTGTAGCGAGGTGGGGGTCAGTCTCCTCCCCCAAGTAACGAGCGACAGGACGAGAGGAAATGGCCTCAAGTTGTGCCAGGGGAGGTTTAGATCGGATATTTGGAAAAATTCCTTCACTGAAAGGGTTGTCAAGCATTGGAACAGGCTGTCCAGGGAAGTGGTTGAGTCGCCATCCCCGGAGGTGCTTAAAAGACGTGTGGACGCGGTGCTGAGTGACACGGTTTAGTGGCAACTTGGCAGTGCCAGGTTAACGGTTGGACTCGATAATCTTGAAGGTCTTTTCCAACCAAAACGATTCCATGATTTCGTACCCGCATGCCCCAGCCTGTTGGAAGCAAACGGTGAAAATCACCTTACAGGGAAAGAGGCCTGTTCACACACGCCGGCTGCCGGCGCGCTGACCGTCCTGTCCAGCATAAATCCCCGTGGGACGGCAAAAAAAGCAGAGACCTCCATCCCGCCGCCCACCGCGCAGCCGCCACCGCGGGGTCGAGCCCCCGCCCCTCTCCCGCCCCGCCGCCAGGGGGCGCCCTGCCGACGCTGCCATAGAGAGAGCGGGCGCGCGCCCCGCCCCGTGCCGGCCCGGGACACTTCCGCCACGCGGAAGCGGAAGCGGCCCCGGCGGCGCGCGGAGAGGCAGGGGCCGGGGTCGGCGGTTGTTGCCTGTGGGGCCGAGCCGCCCTGCCGGCTGCGGGTGAGGCGGGCGCCGGGAGGATCCCTTCGGCAGGAGGAGAAGCGTGGGGAGGCTGGCGGGGCGTCGCTGGTCTCCGGCGGCCGGGGAACGCGTAGGGGAGCTGGCGGTGGAGGGTGCGGGTAACCCGGCCCGGCCCGCTGTGGGCCTTCCCCGCTGGCGTCTTCCCGGGGTCTCTCCCCGCCGCCCGGGCTCCTCCCGTGCGGGTCAGCCGCCGGCCTTCCCGGGGGCGGGTCGTGGTCGCTGGCTCCCGCGCGGCTCGGGGCGCTCCCCCGCCTCGTATTGATGAGGAGGGAGGGCGGCGGGGCTTCTGGCTTTTAAATTAACACAGGGCGGTTTTCTCTCGTTACAGACGTCTTCCAAGTCTTTCCGCTGGAAAACGTGGGGTTCGCCTCGGCGCTAGTCTGCTGGGGTTCGCTGCTTGTTAAGTAGACTTCAAAGCGGTGTGACATCGCTCTGCCAGTCCTTTCCTTCCGTAAAAAAGGGTAGCTGCTTTCTGAGCCATCACATACCAACTTCATGTATTCCTAAGATTGTCATCAGCTTCTTGGGTTTTTTTCTGAGGCCTTACTGAGGTTTAATTACTTATAGGCTATGGTGGTTATAAAGTAATTTAAGATGTTTGTACTACCTGATTTTAATTTTCTAATTGACTCTTGTATTAAGAGAGATTGTTTTAACTTGGGAATGGTTAAATGGCCAAAGAATTCAGTTATTTGTGGATAAGGGCTATTTTATTTGACTACTGTTGGCCTGCGACTTAAACTTGCGTCTTTTATTTTTTTTATCCTATGCTTTTTCTGTGTTATGGCTGCTGCAACAATAGTTCACGATACATCAGAAGCTGTAGAGCTCTGTGCTCCCTGTGGGTTGTATCTTAAACCCATTACAAAAATGACCATCAGTGTGGCACTTCCTCAGCTGAAACAACCGGGAAAATCCATTTCGAACTGGGAAGTGATGGAAAGATTGAAAGGGATGGTGCAAACTCATCAGTTTTCCACTCTGCGGATTTCTAAAAGCACAATGGATTTCATCCGGTTTGAAGGAGAGGTTGAAAACAAAAGTTTGGTTAAGTCTTTTCTGGCGTGCCTTGATGGCAAAACAATAAAGCTGAGTGGCTTCTCAGACATTTTAAAAGTCCGTGCTGCGGAATATAAGATTGACTTCCCTACCAGACATGACTGGGACTCGTTTTTCCGTGATGCAAAAGATATGAATGAAACTTTGCCAGGGGAACGGCCAGATACTATTCACTTAGAGGGCTTACCTTGTAAGTGGTTTGCAGCAAAGGACTCTGGCTCAGAAAAGCCAAGTGAAGAAGTCCTTATAAAAGTTTTCCAGAAATTTGGAGAAATACGTAATGTGGACATACCCATGCTGGACCCTTACAGAGAAGAAATGACTGGCAGAAATTTCCACACTTTCAGTTTTGGAGGCCATTTAAATTTTGAGGCTTATGTTCAATATCGGGAGTATGCAGGTTTCATTAAGGCCATGAATGCCCTGCGAGGGATGAAGCTGATGTATAAAGGCGATGATGGCAAAGCAGTGGCTTGCAATATAAAGGTAAGAACCTGGGCTTTTTTTGTGGGAACCCATGTGAAAGACCAAATACAGATAAATGTTATTTCCCTAGTGCTTCAAACCTACATCTACGTACTGTAGTGATGACAACAGGTGATATTAACAGCACTAATGTAGTTTTATGGAACAGCCATAATAGAATTTTTGAAGGAAAATGATGGAAGAGAAATGTAGTCTTAGACTATGTGAACAAAGTGGATGCACTTTGCTTTTTTTTTTTTTAACAGGACAGTTCTAGAAAAAAGAACCACTTGGTGGAAGGACCAAGTATATGAATGTAACCTGCTAAATAGTTTTTAGAAATAAATATGTACTTATAAATCTTGTCATTTCATTTAAAATTCTAATTCTGAACAAGTTCAGACATATTTCACCAGAAGGCTGACTTTAAAGTGCATTGTTTTCTCTTGTGTTCGCTACAAATAGAAATTTTGGGGGCGAATTTCACAGCCTCTGTATTTGGTTCCAGCATTGATAATGCGGTCTACCACACGTGTCAGAACTGGAGTTTAATAGCATGTGGTCTGTACGGCCAGGGGAGTACACGGTTAATCATTAGTGTACTTCACATACAGAAAGGTACCACAAAAATGTAAATGGCAATGTTAATCTGTAGCAGTTTGCTGTGAATGCAGTGTGCTTAATTCATAATATTTACATACTGAGTTTTCCACATTTTTTTTTCTGTAACCTCATTGGCTTAGAAAAATATAACTGACAGGAGAGAACAAGACTGGCTGTTCAGATCTATGAAAGCATGACCTGAAGAAAACTTATGTATCGGTTGAGTGAAATGTTTGCAGATGTATTTCAGTATGCTCAATAGTCATTCATCAAATCAGAAAGCGTATTTTAGGAAAAAGCTTTGAGTATTTCTCTGTGTAATGTGGAAACATGCAAATATTTATTCAAGTTTTAGTTTAGTCGGTGTAAGTAAAATACTGTAATCTTTTATGTTGTTATCTAAGTTTGTCAGTTGGAGCATAAAAACTGTTTGTACCTTGACTCTCAAGGTTTTCAAGGGGATGTGAAATTCAAACTGTCACTTACATGCAGGGAATCAGGGTTCCCAAATTTAGTTTGGCTGTGCAAGAGGAAGCATGCCTTCCTGGCAGCTGCCCTGGGGATTGATAGGAAAGAGAGAGGGCTGTGTTTGTAACTGAGCTGTCAGGATAGATCTCCTTCATAGAAGGTCACAGCACCTTGTCTGTTTCCACCTGTCTGTCCTTTTAGCCTGCTAGTGAAACACGATTTTACATTCAGCCTGGGTGAATTAAACTGCAGAGTATGTGCTTCTTGTTCTCTGCCCCATGGTTCACAACCATGGGCCTGCAGGAACGTGTTATGGACCCCTGCCTGCCTGCACAGGCATTGGTATCTAGAATAGGAGATTAGGATACCAGGGCTGTGATCTCTGCTGGTGGTCTATTCCAGCGCGCAGCTGGACACGGCCAGGGGGTGCCCATATGTCTTGGAAGCTGAGTATTTTCCCAGGTCTCGTTGCTCAGATGTGTGTAATTTCCCTTTCTCTTGTGTTCCCTGTCTCAAACTTGGAGCTTCAGCCCAGTGTACCTCAGTTTGGGAATCTTGGTCTTAGAATTAGTGAGGATGCACTTCCTTAAACCAGGTGCTGAATGTTGCAGAACTGTTTCTTCTGCTGAACTTAAGGATCACAGTGTTAGAAAGGAAGGCCTTTGTTAAGGCCCATTTCTGCCTAATGCTGTACAGTCCCTAATAGCATACATGAGTTGAAAGAGTTCTGTATGTTCCTGTTCTGACAGTTTGAAAACATTGGACAGGCAGGGCCTAAACTATGCTAGGATTTACTTCTGGATGTCAGACACACAGTAAAGTGTAAACTGGTACCTAAGTGTGCTAGTGTGCAGGCATTTAGTTCCCAGTTATCTGGTTATAGTACTCTAGTACTTCCTCTGGGCACATAGAGAAGTTCCATTTGTTTTGGAAAAGGCTTTGTATTTCTGATTGTACTTACGCTGTGGTTTGGATACCATTGTGGTATGTTAAAATTGTTTGTGATTGTGTCAGTTGTTGGAGATATTTTTTTTTAGTCAACTTAAAACTGTTTTCAATTGTATCCTGTAAAGGTTTCTTTTGACTCAACAAAACACCTTAGTGATGCATCAATTAAGAAGCGTCAGCTTGAAAGGCAAAAGCTTCAAGAGCTTGAAAAACAGAGAGAAGAACAAAAACGTAAAGAGAAAGAAGCTGAGGAAAAACAAAAAGAGGAAGAAAGGTATTTATTGTTTATTTCTCAGTTATATGTTTAAGAATCAGGCATAATAAACCTGTATTTACTTCTTCATACCAGCTTCAATAGATAGAAAATAACTAAACACAAGTTTAGTTTCAAAGTTCAACTCCTGTAGCTAAAGTGAAGCACTCAAAATGCTGTGGTCCTTTTCAGGAAGTAGGATTCAGGGCTTGAGGTTTGGAGATGAGTGTTTTACACCTTCAGTTTTGGTTTTTTTTGGTTGAACTGTAATTCCAAGAGCTGGGAATGGAACATTGTAATGGAGCATTTCAAACGGAGAATAGAAAATTTTGCACTAGTTATACTAGTAAGTCACTTCGATATTATAAAGCTTGTTCATTCTTAACATCAGTATTTTTCCAGGAAAGGGATGGGATACAAGCATATCTTAACAGTGACATTTTAAGAAAATGTATATAGGTGCAAATGTCATAAGACGGCTATTCAGAATATAAAAGTGAATGGAGCAAATTGTTTCAGAGATTGTATGATGTCCAGTTGCCTTCTTGTGTAAAAATTCTTCGTGCTTAAATGTTTAGATATTAAACAGTTTGTGAAACTATAAGGTTATTTAGACTATCTCTAATGTTTATGTTCAGTTCAAGATACTAAATCTGCAAAATATTAAATTTCCTAAAAATTGTGCCATTAGATACCTGATCTCAGAAACCCTTGGCCTTTTAGCTAAGCCATCATTTTGTTCTAATGACTGAAATAAAAGCCACCAACCCCTGCACATAGTAGTTCACTTGGTAATTTTCTTCTCACTATGATGATTGACTGCCCAGCTGCCTGATGCATTGTTATGGTGTCTGGCCGAATTGGTTTAAAGGTTCAAAAAAAAAATTGTTGCAGCCATGTTTTGGTTTTGGATTTCAACTTGTTTTCAAATATTGACAGGCTAATGATTGTTTGCTTTACAACTAATGGTTAAAATGTTCAATGTTTTCTACTTCTGTTTTTCAATAACCAATAAGACTTACTTAGAAACAAATTTACTCAAAGTAAAAAAAAAAAAAATTTACATAGACTAGAAGTCTAAAATTGTACCTGTCCTAGATAAGGTAAAAATATTAATTTCTTTTTTTTTAGGAAGCAGAGAGAGCTTGAAGAATATGAGAGAGAGAGAAAAAGAGAAGAAAAGTTGCGCAAGAGAGAACAGAAACAGAAAGATCGTGAAGTTCGACGAAACAAAAAACAACTTGAAAAGCTTCAAGCTGAAGAACAGAAAAAACTGCAAGAGAAGATAAAGTTAGAAGAAAGGAAGCTCCTATTAGCTCAGAGAAATCTTCAGTCAATTAGACTAATTGCAGAACTGCTAAGCAGGGCAAAGGTAACTTCAATATTTATTTCAGAAGCTAATGAAGAGCCATCAGAGCCCTGTACTGATTTGAGAGGGTGTGGAGATCAGTGTTCATTAACAACAGATTTAGTACCTCTCCAGATGCTAATTTTTGGTCCTTAGACCAAAAATTAAAAAAAAGTGCAATGAAACAGGGTTTCTTCCTCGGTAAAATACACACATATAGGTAAATGGAAGAGTGAACTTGAAGTCCTGAATAGCGTTTTTTACCTGTAAACTAGTTGGCAGGCTTGCTCTTAAGTCCAGTAAAAGAATGTGTAAGCATGATAAAGTGAAGTAAGCACAGAGTATAAGATGCAAGACTCCTTATTTCTAATTCCATTTTTGATGCTCTTTCCCTTCTGGCTTTCAGCAATTCCGTTAACTATTCTTTGCAGTTTCAGAGAATAAGCTTTCATTATTTGATGTTTGAAAATGTACGAAATGATTTCTCTGTAGGAAAAGTACCGTCAGCTTAAGGTTTTCAAATGTTAGATCTTGTCTCTCTAGCAATATTTATATTTTTCACTGAAACAGGATGTCATTTGCTTAAGACTTGGATAAAGTCACATTAGGGTGTAACATAATGTATGTTAAGTATTTTCTGTAGAAATGAAAAACTGTGTGGCAAAGCAGTTTGCCACTGCACAACAAACACAGTTTGTTGTTTTGTTTTGTTTTTTCCCCTGATGCCAGTGTACCTTAGGAGTGTTTTTGAAGTCATGCAGTGCTATGTAGTGAGTTATATGCTAGGAAAAGGGAGCAGTACTTCTTGCAGGCTTTGTCACTTTGCAGCTGTGAAATAGAAAGGTTGTCTGATAAAACAGGACAGTATGTTTCTTTCACTCCCAGAATTTTGAGGTCTACACTAAGCTGTTTGTCTGGGTCAGAATTAAAAAAAAAAAAACTTTGAATCTTTTTTTTCAGTATCATGACAAAGTGCTTGACAAAATGAGAATCAGTTTCTACATAATATGTGTGGTTTTAATTATTTGCTGTTTTTTATGGACTCATTGCAAAGTCTTCTATGAATCATAGATTGCAATTATCTAAGAGAAATTAATATTTTAATTTTGAGTCCAACTTGAAATGTTGACCTTGATAAATGTATTTTAATAGCTCAAATTTCACATGTTGTTCTAGCTTGCGTGTTACTCTCGTATTAAGGAGACACAAAGACCAAGCTTTGGTTTTGCCTTGTGAAACAGCTAGGAGAAATTAACACTCAAAAGAATTTGTGGATTAAGACTAATGTTTCACCTTACAAGAGTTGTCTGTTAGTGGGGCTTTTTGGTTGGTTTTGATTTTTTTTTTTTTCCTTCAAGAGGGAAGCAACTGTCTTATTTTGGGATGGTTAAGTTCTGTTTGTTAGACTTCATTTTCTTGCCATATTGCTGCTTTTGTGTTATGGTATAACTTGGAAGCATGAGCTGGTCTATATGTATCTTCTTGTTTACTCTTATCTTCCCTTTGACTATCTTTCAGACAGTAAAGCTTTTGGAGCAAGAACATAATGAAGAAAAGATTCGTCTTCAGCAGCTAGAGGAGAGACGAAGGCTCCAGGAGGCTGAGCTCAAACGTGTGGAAGAGGAAAAAGAGAGAGCACTGGGGTTGCAGAGAAAAGAAAAGGAACTGAGGGTGAAACTACTGAACAATCTTCTGAGCAAGAAAATGGATGCAGTTAATCAAAACAAAGAAGAAACAGAAACATCTCAGTCTGACGTACTGAAAACCCCTAGTGGTGTTCCGCACACTGTGTCATCCAGCTGCATCACTTCTACCTCAGGACAGGCTGTTACAGGCAAACTGCCTCCCGACTCTCAAAGGGAAATACCATCCCCTGAGAGTGTAAACGCTCAATGCAAGTACTTGAATGGCAGCATTCATGACAAAGTTAATGTCAAAGAAAGTCAGAAACTTCATACCACAAACTCTGAGAGGTGTTCTGAGAAAAGAAGTTCAGGGGTACTTTCATGTATTCCCACCAATAACCAGCAGCAGAAGAACCTCTCTAGCTATGACCAGAATACCTGCAGGAAGGACTCACACTATGAGCAGCGCAAACGTAGCACAGAGCCGAGGAGAAGAAAGAGCCGTTCATGTAGCAGCATAAACACTGATGAGAGTAAGGGTAAACGAGAGAGGAGCAGGCACAGGAGAGATGTGAGTTATCTGGATGAAAAGCGCAGGAAAGAAAGGAGGTATTATAGACACTCAAGCAGAAGTTACAGTCCTCGTCGAAGCCATAGTCCTCGTCGAAGAAGTGTAAGCCCCAGACGTTCACGTTACAGAAGAACGCGGAGCATTGAACGTAAACGAGACAGAAGAGAAAGAAGTCACAGTCGCAGAAGTGCAAGCAGGAGACAAAGGCACCGGAGGAGATCACTGAGTAAGCACAGGAGTACTTGGAGTGGGTAGTGGAGGCTTTGGCTCCTTGGAAAGGCTGTGGTTGGACAAAAGGGCCAGAAGGTTGTAAACAAGACCTCACTGGTGTGACTGCTATAGACAACACGTTTGTTTCAACCAATGCTTAACTTGCCTCTGATCTCTGAAATCAAGAAAATAGATGTCTGATTTTTTTTTTTTTAATCTTCCTTTGTGCTTTGTTGTCTCTTTCTAGGTTTCTGCCACAATGTAGGTATAACCACCTGTGCTTGCGCTCGAGTTCCTACAGTGCTAAAACCCAACCTGATTTCCTGATTTTCAGTTTTCTAAACCTTAATTTTGGTTGGTTTAGTTTTTATCTCTGTATCACCCAATTTGGCTTGGGAAGTACATGGGAACATCTGGAACTCCAAATGTGACAAGCTATTATGTACAGATTTGATTTTAAATGCTTTTTGGTGCATTCAATGAAATCACATTTAACAAAGTAGAATTATTGCTGATTGAGATGTATAGCAGGACTTTCGTATAATTCTTAAAACTTATTATAAAGATATGCAGGATATCTTTTAAACTGCTATGATTCCTTCATATGTCTGTATGGTGCCAACCTTTGTGGCCCGACTTATTCTGGCATGTAATGCCACTTGTGTAATAATACTTTCCATGTAAGAGAGGTGCACTGATGTGGGAAGTAAGAAGCAGTGGTAAAATGGTTGAAAAGTTGTTCTGTTATTTTGTTGACATATTTGGCATTGTAATTATTACTTCAGGTGGCATGGAGCTACTTGAAATATTTTTTCAGGTACAGAGGTAGCCATTGTCTTTTGAAAAAGGGGCCTTGTTGCTAAATTATTTTTACTTGTGGTGTTGGAAAGTAAGGCTGCAGTGTCTCTTCTTAAATCCATTTAAGAATGCTTTTGCTTCTAAAATGCAGCTCAGGAATATTAAAAGCTATAACATTACAGTGAAAGAGTTTATTTTGCCTTTTTATGGTAAAATTAAAAAGAAAACTGTTTCCAGTGAACCGAAGTTGCTGTTTTCATATGTCAGTGTATTAAAATCTGCAGAAGTGTTGTATGAGAACCCATTTGTTCAAAAAAATCACTCAAGACATTTGAATAATGAAGCTCAGCCACTCTTCTTCATGGCCCTGTTGTATACAGCTATGTCAACTGTTAATTCAGCAGGGCGTGTACTCTTTATCTACAGCATTCGGATGCCATTTTCCTCATACTGATGCATCAAATCAAAGTACATCCCATTCCTGGAGTGCCTGAGAAGCACGTTGGTGCTGCAGCACAGCTGGATCCCTGGCTGGCTGTGTTGCTTTCAGTGAATCCATGCGGGGTTTGTTTCTTAATAGAGCATGCTGCTGAAGTCTTTGCAGATACTAGCTGTGGAAAGAAAAGGTAGACATTCTTTTCCCTTCCTGGCAATTCACGTTTTTAAAGATCTCAAATTAATTGTGTTACTTCTCAAGTTTTGGTGACTACTTCTGTGAGTTTCACGACTGTCTTGGGGCCTGAGACCTAGACTGATTTATCTAATAATCTCAGCACCACCGATCTCTTGAATTCTGAGCAGTTGCTTTCTGTGGAGAGTTCATGTTTCTGCTGTCTTTGTTAAAGTGTTAAAAGCCTGTCTTCCTGAAGATAAGTTCATCTGTAGTAATGATTTTGCTAAAACCCAATATAATGTTGGTTGCAAGTATTTGATAAGGCTGGTGGGATGCCTGTTTGTAAATGCATGCAATTCTGCTTAGCCTGCTCTCAAATACTGACACTGTCCATGGTAACACCACTTTCTTTATAAAAAAAGTGTATTCTGTCTGCAGTTATGTGAAAAATGTAACTAACGGCTGCCAGTACCAATGTCTTTGAGCTCAGGGTTAGAGTCTTACTAGTATTTCTACAGTATATTTCTACTGTAGATTTCCAATGAGATTGATATGTTGAGTGAGGGTCTTGATGACACATTATGTAAGTAGTTGGGGAGATGCTAGTTTATAATGCTACTTTCAGGAAATCATCAAGCTATGAATGCAGTGTCATTGCCAAGAGTGGAAGCAGTTAAAGCAGTAGCAGTCACCAAAAAGTGTGGAGTCCTACTAGAAGAATCCAGATTTTGTTAGTTGATAATGAAAAAAGACTGTGCGTGATAGATTTTTTTGCTCTAGAGAGGACACCAAGAGCAGTTTTCGTGTCCCACCCTGAAATTACTAAATTCCATAAACTCCCCTGATGTTTAGGGTAATTTCTGAGTCCAGAGAAGACAAGGGGGAGGATGTTCAGCTGTCAGGCTTTGATAATCTTTCAGTTTAACACACCATATCCAGCACTGACTTCATACAATGCCCTAAAAGTGCAGTTAACATAAAGTAACCCAGTTATTTATAGTGCTTGTATTATTTATTCTTTTCACAGCAGCTTCAGGAATAAAAGCCTGACAGCACTTTGAAGGTACTTGAAAATGCTTATTTTCCAAACTGCAAAGGGAATGTGGAAGAAGTCCCCTTTCAGTCAGCCAGTTGAACCCATCAAAACCTCTTAAAGGTCCTAGGACCTAAAGTTGCCCGGTAACCGCTCAGTGCAGAGTTTTATCTAGTCTAACACTTAACAGTATTGTTGCTTCAGGTATGTCTTTTGCTCACCAAAATCTTTTCAGTGCTGAATTCCCTGAAATGCATATAGTCGTGTGTCCTTGTTCTGGGTCTGGCTGGGATGGAGTTAACTTTCTTCATAGCTATCAGTGTGGTGCTGTGTTTTGGACTTGTGGCAAACAGTGTTGATAACACACCAATGCTTTACCTGTTGCTGAGCAGTGCTTGCACAGTGTCAAGGCCTTCTCCGTTTCCCATTTTGTGTACATCCCTGAAATGGGTAGGCCGAAGTTGGGCAAGAGGGTTGGGACACAGCTAAGACAGCTGACCCCACCTGACCATAGGGATATCCTGTGCTATGTAACATCACGCTCAACAATAAAAATGGGGGCTTTTGTCTCTTCAAGGTAGCCATTGCTCCAAGACTGTCTGGGCATCAGTCTGCTTGTGGTCGTCATTGATGATGGGCTTTGAACTGCAAGGAAACTTGAAGAGTTGAAACTGTAATCTTTTAATAAGGTCACGAGTCTAAATTATGCCCAATATCATTTATTCAGGTTTTGTTATGGCTGAAGTGTGTGCTTGTACTGCTGCAAAAACCTTGCTGATGCAATAACTTAAAGAATATAATTTTTGATAGTAAACAATTGTTCTTGGTTCTGTATTGATTGTAAGTCAGTACATTTCTACCAGGTATCTTCTAGGGGTCTTAGTTGTTCAAATAAAAGAACCTAGGATACCAGCAGACTTTATAATGTCTTCTAGAAGCCAAAGTACCAAAGTTACTGCTATTTTTCCCTACTCTGAAAGAATGTTGTGATGCTGATTGCGTAAATCTTACCTGATTGCTTGGATTTGCAATCTTGACTTTCAAGAGCTGTCTAAAGGTAGATAAAATTAGTTGGTCTTTTTTCTTACGTTTCAGTGTATGTCTGTTGAGTTATGACCTTGAGTTCGTAAAAGAATATCAGTATTTAATGTCTGTCTTCTGCTGCTTTAGCTGCTTTAAAGCAAGGTCCTTTTGAAATGGACTTGAAACTTTGATCAACAAACTTCGGTCTAATTAATGAAGGAGTTTCAATAATCCACACTTCTGTTCTTGTTTAATTATTAAATTTACAGTGTTTAAATCACACCACAGTCACAGGTTTTGATATACATGTTAAAGAAACTGAAGAGTATCTGATTTAGCAACTAATACTTATCAAAGACATACCAAACTAATAAATACTTCTGAAATATTGAATTCATGTTGGTATGGTCGAGTATTGGATAGAGTGTGATTTAGCTACTAGGCTGCCTCTACTTTCAGACCCTTAACTGCTGGAATTCTAATCCACTGAGAAGGTCTGCAGAGATATCTGCCTGTTTACTTCTGAAACTGGTCAGTGAGGATTATATACCAGTAGTAAGCTGACTCTCTCTGCCTAGGCTTGACATGAGGTGTATGTTACTTATGTCCCATTGCATCAAAGTTACATATCTTACTCCGTTTGTCAATATTCAGGTTTTGGTTTTGTTGGGGGGGGGGCGGGGCGGAGCGGCCTTGTTCCCCTCGGTTGTAACCAGGAATATAGATTTATTCACTGTTTTTTGTCAGAACATCAAGGATCTGGGTGAGCAAGACTGCAAGTCTTTGTTTCTTCTCCAGTAGGCTGCCGTTTGAAAAGTTGGAGCCTGGATGTCAGCTTTCATCTTGACCAAATGCATGGCAGGCCCAGGGGTATAGGGTAGAGGTGGGGAAAGAAGTCCTTGAAGATGATGGAAAACTTCAGTAAAAGTCATTCCTCCAGAAGTGTTAAGTTTATCCCATGCATTTGACTTCATTTTTCATCCTGCTTTTAAATTCTGGAGCTTTTCCCATGCCACTGCAAAGCCAAGAACTCAAATAGTTCGCAGCTTCTTGCTCTGTGTCAGGCAGCCATACCTGTCAGTTAATTTTAAGCTTACTTTAAGATCAGCCTTCGTTGCTGAGGAAAGCTTGGGTTTGCTCTTTACTGGTATGGTTTTTTTCCTTCAGTAGTGGAAAGATTTCCTCAGTGAGCAGGACTGGTGTGGTGTAAATCCCACTTAGCTGTGGATCAGGCAGCTCCACAGCACAGCACTGTATTCATGCCTGCTGGAAAGCCTTGGCAGCAGTGAGAGAGACCTCTAAGCCCTATTCCACTTACCGAGTCCCAAGAAATGCCGTGTTTCTTACGATGTTCTGCCTCCGTTCTTGAGTCTTTTAAGTCACAGACTTAATCACAGTAAAATAAGATTCTCTGTAGTGAGCATGCACCTCTCTTGCACTCAGCTCACAGAGAGATTCCACATCTGTCACCATAAAACACAATGTCTCCCTTTTGTCTTCATAGAGGTGCCAGGAAAATAGCATCGGGCCAGTGGGAACTCACCTTGCTCTTGAGGATGAGTAGGGTTCAGAAGGTTATTAATCATCTAATGATACAAGGAAGTGCATGACCTCTTCGTGTTTGAGGATGAGGATCCTGCTCATCACAGATGGCTTGCAGCAAGGTCTGAGCTGTGGCGGGGGAAGGTTGTAGACCAAAGCTCCAGAGCCTCCCCATGTTGTGCAGCAGCTGGTGTGTGCTGTCCAGGCACGTGCTGCTGCCTCGCCACGGCTCTTGCAGTAGCAGCCAGGAATGGTTTTCCTGCAGCCTTTCTTAAGGAAAGAACATGAGCCTCAAAAGGGTAAGAAAACCAAGTTCCCATTGCTATGGACAGTGTCACCACATAGTCCTGTTCTGATCCGTAAAGAAGAATGTCTCCCCCTCTTCCTATCTGAGGGCTGATGAGCCTCTGCACTTACCTGCCTTTCATCCTGTAATTTTCTTTTTCTATCCTGGGTTCGACCTGCGCTAGGTGACTCAGGAAGCAACTTATTCAACAGAAACTATGGCTTCTCCACAAGGGCAAGGCTAAGCCCTTCAATATGATTATTGTGGTGCTTTCCATCTGCTTACTGCCTGCTGGGGTAAAGTAATTTTGATAATGTAAGAGTCATGTTGCCAGAAGTAATTGATATTAATAAGAAGTGGTTACCAAAGCCATGACCATATCCACGATATTTTGCAATTGACTCTACATTTGTAGTGTAATCTATTCAATGACCAAGAACAACAAGGGCATATGCATGATTAGGTATGCATATAAAAAAACATTTTATGTGTTCTCTGGAAGCATCATCTTGAAAGCTGTTAGAGAAAATGGGAATTTTTGCAGTGGCTTCCACAATTGTGAGCACGGGACTGTACCAGGGACTGCAGGGCTATAAACTGAAACCAATGAGAGCTGATCACGGCTCAGCATTACCTGGGCATCGCAGCAGTGTCAGGTTTAGGGCAGTTCGTGAACAGGTATAGGATCATGTAACAGACTATTGCAGCTGTACATGTTTGACAGCGGAGGTAGAGATGTTGCTAGATTGTATCTAAGACAGCCTGGAGAAGAGAAGGCTTCAGGGAGACCCTTTGCAATGTTTCAGTACCTAAAGGGGGCCTATAGGGGAGATGGGGAGAGACTTTTTATGAGGGAGTGTAGCGATAGGCCAAGGGGTAACAGTTTTAAACTGAAAGAGGGGAGATTTAGATTAGATATTAGGAAGAAATTCCTTACTCTGAGGCTGGTGAGACACTGGAACAGGTTGTCCAGAGAAGCTGTGGATGCCCCATCCCTGGAAGTGTTCAAGGCCAGGCCGGATGAGGTTTTGAGCAACCCGGTCTAGTGGGAGGTGTCCCTGCCCATGGCAGGGGGGTGGGAACTGGATGGTCTTTAAGGTCCCTTCCAACCCAAACCGTTTTATGATTACATGAATTAAACCAACCAGTTTGGTAGGTGCCTTAATTCATAAATGGGTGAGCAGAATTGACCACTGTTCTCTTGCATTGCTATATAAATTAAGGTTGTTGTTTTGGGGTTTTTTTACAATGAAGAAGAAGAGGAAATATATGTATTTCCTGTGTTTTGATCTGGTATCCTGCCTTTGAGGTTTGGTTGTAATCTGGATACAACACCCATTTCATTAAGTTTATGTTGCATTCTGTTGATCCTTTCCTTCCGCAGCCCAACAATGTGTATCTTCTGCTGCCTCACATTAAATTTGCAGAGTTGTCTCTAGTGCTTGTATAAAGGAGCAAGCTAGTTGCAGTTGATACTTCAAAACTGGGCGTACAGAACGGATCCCTCTGAGTCTTACATTCCTACATGTGTAAGTATTATTGTTGTTAAAAGGAAATGTACCTCTGTGGTTTGTTTTTTTTTTTTGTGTGTATGATCTGATATTGGGCTCTTGAGGCTTGTTTGAAATGGAGTGCACAACCATCCTTCCTTCTTTATAATCATAGCACAGAAAATGAATTTGATCTGGTTCCCCCTCACCTGCTGCATCCTCAGAATGTATCTCCTGCTTCCTCCCACAAAATAAAATAAAAATAAATCATAGATTAACTCAAGCAAATGGTTTGCCATAGTAGCAGGTTTTAAAAGTTTTGAAGGGCTAAGGCTGATTGGAACTGGTTTTTAACTGATACCTAATCTAGTTGCGCGTGCACTGTGATGCCTGTGAAGTGAGCTCTACCTGCTCTGGACGGGATGCCCAGGGGTACTGTCCTTGAAACTGGACTGTCTGTAAAACAGCAATGATTAGGGGACTGGAACACCTCTCTTATGAGGAAAGGCCGAGGGACTTGGATCTTTTCAGTCTGGAAAAAAGATGACTGAGGGGGGGATCTTATCAACACTTATAAATACTTAAAGGGTGGGTGTCAGGAGGATGGGGCCAGGCTCTTTTCAGTGATGCCCGGCAACAGGACAAGAGGTAGCAGGAACAAACTTGAACATGGGAAGTTCCATCTAATCATGAGAAGGAACTTCTTTACTTTGGGGGTGGCAGAGCACTGGAACAGGCTGCCCAGAGAGGTGGTGGAGTCTCCTTCTCTGGAGGCATTTAAAACCCGCCTGGACGTGTTCCTGTGCAGCCTGCTGTAGGTGACCCTGCTCTGGCAGGGGGGTTGGACTAGATGATCTCCAGAGGTTCCTTCCAACGCCTATCATTCTGTGATTCTGTGAAGGGATAATGGTGTGGTAGCACCACAGTTGCTCCCAGATGCCAGTCTCAACCTGCCAACCAAGTATCTGAGCAAGGATTGATCACTCTCATACCAGGTCTTCCCGTCAATTCTGCGTATAATTCTGGACATGTGCCTGTAAGTGCTCTGAGGAATTCCTTGGTGGTGTCTGTTACTTCCTACCTTAACTGGGTAAGGGAAGGGCTGTCAAAGTCTTTCTCTTCCGCTCACTGCACCTGGCAAACAGCATGAAGCTGTAAAAAAACATTTGAGGTGAGACACCGGGTAAAAAGACTTTTGGGGTGCTTGCCCATGTCAAGCCATGGGGACACTTCTTTCTGAAGCTCTAGTTTTGAAGAAATGGAGGAGAAGATTGTCAGACTAGCAAGCGTAAGATGGCCTGTGCAAGGCAGTTGCATGTCCGCTGGTTGGCTTTGTGATGCTTGACAGAGCACAAGTAATGCTGACATAAGAGCCTATCTCAGCTGCTGTCTGTCTTGGTTTTCTTTTTGCATCTATCTCTCCTTAAAGTTTCAGCCTCTACCGTTTTTAGCTAGTGAACCTGTCTGTTCTCAGGGAGACTATGTCTCTTACCTGCTGGGACCTTCCTGTGTCAGAGATTTCAGTGACTATTTGGTTGAATTATTTGTTGAGAGATTATTTGCGGGCCAGGAAGGTAAACCAAGAACAACTCTGGATTGCTTGTGATGGACTTCAAAAGGCATTCTCAGTCAGGGTTTTTACTATAAGGAAAACCGAGGAGAAGGGAGGGTTTGCTTAGAGAATGAGCTGGGTACACAGGAGTTCCTGCCCACTTCAGATGTCTGACAGTAGTATGTGTGATGTAAACGGGAAAAAAAGAATAAAAAATTAGTTGGTGTCAAAAACTGACAGAAGCAGTAGTCATGTCACTAGGGAAATTCATCCATTGTAAAACATGAGAAGAATTAGAAGCTATAAAGAAGAAAAGGAATATTTTGTTAAAACTGGGTGTTCTATTTTCAAGAAAAAGTATGATACCGAGTACCTTGCCTTTTTATGATTCTTAAAAAAAAAAATAAAAAAAATAAAAGGGTAGAAACTGTATTATCTTAGCGCACTTCAGGCCATCTGATATATACCAGGCATGCTTAGAGGCTTAATAATGATAGCGAGACACAGTTGTTTCCATATTGGCATTACTGAAACATTATCGTAGTCACGTCCCTGAGATTTGTACTTGTTGCTTATAAGGAAGGTTGCATGTGTGAAAACAGTGTCATCTGCCATTTCTCACTGGCAGACACACTAATTTTACTGTGTTCATAGATCATTTCTTACTTTCAAATGGTGTGCAAAAATGACATAATTACTTTTTGTGTAGTATTTCTCTGTACTGAGTCATTTAGGCAAAGAAAAATTCATCACCAAAATAAAACCGTGGAGGTAAAGTAACAGCTTTAGCCTGTGCATGGTCTAAGTGCTATGACAAAAACCTTGATGGGGTTTTCAGAGAAAGCAAGCCATTGCAATTTCATCTTCATAAATGCATTTGTAGATTAAAAGGAGCTTAGACTTTAAGCCTCGCTAACAATTTACTTGGAAACAACAACACACTGTGTGTGGCTTTGCATCAGTCTGTGGGTTATCTGCAACCCTCCTCCCCTGCATCTTGCTACCAGTAGTAATCCCATTAGACGATTACATCTGGTGCCCTCAACAGACAGATTTAGTCATAATTTTAAAAGTACTTCTAGTTTAATTAACTGTGTGGTCATTTTATTACCAGAGCCTCTTGTACCCTGTGACTTTGCCGTAAGTGAAGTGAATTTATGGCCCATTAGGATGTGCTAGTCTGCAGTTGTGCACTTAACTGTCTGTTATTTAGTCAAACCTACAAGAATCAAGGGCTGAGCATTTTTGTACTCATGAATCTTTAATGCAGCTGTGCTAAATGTCACCGTACTATCTGATAACCAGTCTGTGGCCGAGTCATTTGAGGAAAGTGGTCTATAAGCTGCTAAGCAGCTGCTAGCTCATCCTAGAATTGTTTTGTTTAGCTCAACAGAAGAGAAATGTATTCTTCAGCGTGGCGAGCATTTGCTTCCAGTGTGGCTGATGGCCTCAGTCTGAATAGCTGTTATGATCCCGGAAATGGGAAATCTCTATGCTTGGGCAAAATTGCACCAATTTGTTTCTCAGTAGCAGGCAGGCGGAACTGGCCTTCAGCAGAGAAATATTTTTATTTTCCTACATTTTTCTAATTTTCTGGCTAACAATATTTATCTTTGGTTAGTGATATTCATTTGTGTACTATTTAATTCTGTATTTTAATCCGAGGAGAGGGAAATCTGTTGAGGGAAAGAAGTTGACCTGGCTGTCCATATGGATGGAGACTTAGTGGGAAGTTTTTGAGCTTTCTTTTCCCATAGAACTGTGTTTGGAATGGATCTGAGCTTGTGTGCTCTCCTTGTGGTGGGCGTAGCAGGGGAAGATGTCCATTATGAACGTAGCTGTGTTCTTGAAACCTGTTGTCCGGGCTTTTCCCTTGGAGAAGTGTTGTCATGTTAAATGCAAGCTGCACAGATTCACAGTCACTCTGGCAGAAAGGTGTGTTGTGATCTCCAGCCTCCACAGGACAATATGAACAGAGTAACGCTGCCTAACCTATACTGAATAGTGAAGTCTGCACTAGCAAGACAATAGCACTGTATTTACAGGCTGTGCTGTAATCATCCAGGATGAGGAGGTCTGAGTGTTTCTGCAGTGTGGTGTTTGCTGTTAACTTTTGTATGTTCGGACCTAATGTTCTGGTAAGACAGGAGACTCCGTGGCATTAGAACCTGGGGAACAGGTGCTGTTTCCGAGTTGTATACAGAGGGGGAGAAGGCTGATAATTGTGAGATCTGCTTAGCTGACTTTAACAACTAACTCTTAAAGTAGGTTGCTATTTTACTGGCTAAAAGAAATACAGCATCTTTTGGCTGAAATGTAGGAATCTGAATGAAAAATAAAGATTTACAGAAGGATTATACAGTGGAAGCTTTCAGTAGACAAAGTTTCACTGCATCCAGAAAACGGACAGAAGGAACACGTGGGAAAGGTTATACTGGCCTGTTCCTTCTAAACTGAGGCAGATTCAAAAGAGAGGAGGCACAGAACTAACCTTCAGCAGCAGCGTATAACATCAACCCTACTTCCTAGGAAAAAAGAGAACATTAAAATACTGGATCGGGACAAAGCTGTCAAGTTCAGCCTTTGAACATACACCAAGCTAATGTAGGCAAAATGTTGAGCTGCGTGTTGATCACTGTATTGCTCAAGTTTTACCCATTAAATTTATTGAAGAAGCATGAAGAAAGCTACCACTGGAAAAACGCTACTTTGTAACATTTTGTCGTCACTGTATCACCTAAGTCAGGTCTCATTCAATGTTGTTGCTCCAAGGGCCGCTAAATGCGTGATATAAAAACAGTTGAGTCTTTTCCTGATGGAAATAGTCTTTTCTCACCTGAGAGTTGCAGTGTCTGCCCAAAATGGCAAGATGGCAGGCATTTACAAGCTGGAGCAATGGACAATGGGGCAGAGAGGTTTCAAGAAAGTAATCTGGGGTTTTAATTTTCTGTTGAAATCCTATGAGGTATGTTCTGCATGAAATCCATGCCACATCTGGCACTTGGCCATCCTTCCATTGTTTCTTCCCAAGGACTTTCTGCATGCCTCTGGTTAGTTTTGCAGAGAAGGGGAGGAAAACCATGGCAGCCAGCTGGAAAATGTGGAATGTTTTGTCATCCCTCAGCACTGTGCTGTGCCAAAACATGGCAAAGCACAAGCAGGACACCCCTGCTGTGGTGCTGCTGCTATCAAACAGGCATTGCTTTCTAAGCCAGTATGTGGGGGGACCTGCAAAATACAGAAGAGGAACAGGAGTAGGTTTAAATCCTTGTAGACTTCACTTGAGTGATCATTGTCGGAGCAAACTAGTCGCTGCGACCAAGCAACCCAACAAACAGACTCACAGCTTCTCTTCAGACTGGCTGCTTCTGCACTCAGGGGTGGGGTGTACCCTACTGCCAGCCCCAGGGTCACCTGGACCTGTGCCCGTCACAGCAAGTTTCAGCTCCCCTCTGGCTACACCTTTGTGTTTCTTTTATCCTTTCCATGGGTATGGCTTGCAAACCAGGCCAGGGGAGCGCACCCAGGTTTTCCACACCTTGGGGGGAAATTATTCCAGACGCACTGATGGGCTTCTTTCCCCTCCTTCAGCTCCTTCTGTGGACTCTGCTCTCAGACTATTTCCTCAGCAGCTCTTGCCTGCTATGTAGTAGTTACGCCAGTTGTTTTACTTCTATGGGTAAGGTCTGAGGCCCTGGGTATGTGGCCTGGAGCCTGAGGCTGAACAAGTCTCTGCTTCAGTATGGTGAAGTTAAGTCCTGTGCATATGCTTGAGTGAGGGGTGAGTGGAATTAGGGTTATGGGAGATGCCAGGCTTGGCCAGGGCTATGCAGTGACCACTTTGAACTGAGTTGATATTCCTTCACTCTTAAACCCCTTGGAATGTCTACATTTCACTTGAATTGTGTTGTCAAATTGTAGTCTGGGGTCCTCTGGGGTCACATCTTTGGGCTGGCTAACATATATAAGGATTTCTATCCTTGGGCAGTCTTCCAGCATCAAAATTCCAGCCTGATGGAGTAAAGCTGCTTTTGAACAAGCCCCAGGAAGACTCTGCTTTGGTTTACGAACTCCTGAGTTGAGGTTCTTGATGCTGTTCTGTACTGATTTCTGTTTTGCTTGTTACAAGCTTTCAAGGCTTCTGAAGTACCAGCGTGTTAACCAACTGCTGAACTGACAATAAAGCTTTAATCCGCACTGCTTCTTTAGCCTTATACTTGTTGATGGAAGAGCCAAAGAAACAGCTGAACCTGGTAGAAAGACCCATTGAAGCCAAACAACTTAGCTAACACGTTTTGTAACCAGTGTGTTTCTCAGAAGCAATAAGATTAAGTGGATCATCTGGTGTGCTCTGTGCCTGGTGGAAAGAAGCTTATTTAAATTAAGAGGACAGAGAATCTGTGCCTCAGTCCAGAAAGAAGATGGGTTCCACCGAAGACCTTGACTATCCTCAAACCATCTTGCAATACAGCAGTGGATTTTTAGTCTCAAAGGTAAGAAATATAAGTCAGTCTTGGATAGATATCTAAGAGTATGCAGACAGAAATATTCAAGGATCTCACTTTAGGTCCTGAATGTAAGTCTTTGGAACGTAAACTATCTCATATGAAAGCATCCTGTCTGCTCATCTAGACAGGATGGAAATTTGACAAGGAAAAAGAGTTGAAAGTGAGCTGACTTCTCAGGATTGAGTTAGCATTTATTGAGACCTCTCTGACTCTTTGGGGCATGGATGAGCAGACCTTGTCTCTGCATGAGGCTTTATAAAAACATAGGAGTTGTTTTGCTGAGGGATTGCTGTCTGACTGCCTCAAATGTGTAACGTTCCTTCAGCGGCGGGATTTCTTCCCACTTCTCATTTTTGGAGTATGAGAAATGGAGAGATGATTTGACTTGCTTTTTCACTCCCTGTTAAACCATGCAAAGAACAAGATTTTTCAAATATCTTCTCAAAGAATTTCCTTCCCTCTCCTGTGCGTATGTATTATGCAGAAATCTGAGCTTGAGAACTTCTGCGTAATGCCTTTTTTTTTTTTTTTTTTTTTAGGTGAAAGAAAGAGTCTGGTATAATGACTGCTTTTCCAGATAAAAGATTAAGGCACAAAGGTAGAAAAAGTAGTTCCACTTTCTTTATCGTTTACTGATGTTTTTTGCCTTTCTGTGTGTGTAAGCACATGGGCATAAAATTATAATATCCAGTGCAGTGGAGATTTTTTTACTCATTTACTATTTAGTTGCCTTTTCTATTGTCCCTTGCTGCACCTCTGGCCAACATGGTAATGGAAGAAATGCTCTTTGGGTTGCGCAAATACTGCTACATCCTAAGGCTCCTGAAAGGCAGAGCGGACAGTAGAGAGAGGAAAATGGGATAATGAAAAATCCTTTTGCTTGGTGAGAAACAGGAGTGCCCAATGCTTTCCAAATTAACACTGATGCTATGTTTTTGAGAAGTGATCTCAATTTTGGATAAACGATGTTCCTACTGAGGGTAAAAGGAGTTTCCCATGAACTTTATCAAATCATTGTAGATACAGACAGTTAATTGAGTTGATGCCTTGGATACTGTTTTAGGAGTGTTTGTGTGGACAGAGAAATAGGCTAATACTTGTAAACTTTACTGCGTACAGCTAGAGAAGGATGTTTTTCTTATGTATTGTTACGTATGTCTGTCTGAAGGTCGAGGGTTGTTCCTGGAGATGTTACGTTCCTCTCTATGAAAAGACCGGGCAATTCTGCTGGTCCGAATGAGGCGGTCCTTTTGGCTGAGATGAACCTCCCTGCCTCAGGGAGACCACAGTAGTCGTGCACATCAGTCCCTGAAAATAGGATCCATAGACTGGGATATTCCCCCCTGCTGCAAGCCACAGGATAGTCTCCAGGGTTCACTGGAGTATACACTAGATCCTTAGTTAAAGAAGAAAAGCAACAACAGGAAAACCCACCACCACACAGTCTTGCCTTTGTTCTCTCCAGGCAAAAAAGCAAGAGAGGCTGTGTGAATGTGCTCTGAAACTAAGGAAGAGGCAGGAACGTTCAAACCTAAAACCTAATCTCTAAATGTGCGCCTTTGTGAGCCAAAAACATTGGCTGGCTTTTCCAGAAAACGAAAAGAAATGAAAAAAGGTGCACTACAAGCACTGTATGGTATTACTGGTGTTCAGAGAAACTCCAGTTTAATCACTGGACTTGTTTATATGATTTTATATGAAAAAATATTATTATATGTATGGTTTCTCCAACAAAGCAGCTTTAGAAATGCAGTGGGCTTTGGTGCTTTCACCTGATCACTCACTTCCACTGTTCCTTACCCTCAGGTTATGTTCACTGCCAGTGAATTGGGAGTGTTTGATCTTCTGCTGGAGTCAGGAGAGCCTCTGTCTTCAGGTGCTATTGCTGCACGCTTGGGTACCAGCACCACAGGGATGGAAAGACTGCTGGATGCCTGCGTGGGATTGAAGCTCTTGGCAGTAGAGCTAACAAAAGAAGGAGGTAATAAAAGCAGAAGAAGGGGAAGAAACTAAAAGACTTAATCCTCTGAAGGTTGTGAAAGTGAGGCAAGGTGTGTGGGGAGAGGTGATATCTAGTGTTAGGCCAGTTACCATAGCTGGAAGGAGGACAGAATCACTTGGGAACACCATCCCCTCTTCACCTGAAAGAGAAGCATCAAATGTCAGCATGATTAAAGGGGTAAATTAAAAGGCTCTATATCCCTACACTTCTTTGGGCAAGAGCCTCACATGACCTTTGAGAAGATATTCAGGGTCTCTACAGAGATAGTCTCAAGAAAATGCTGAGGTGTAGGCATGATTTTAAACCTTAAAAAAAAAATATGCCAGGGTGGATGGGCAACAGCATGATTTAAAAATACATTTTGTTTTTCTTTGCAGTTTTGCCACCGTATGAAGTATTTTGTTAAGTTGCTGGTCTGAACTGAGAGGTGATATCAGTTTGCCCTTGCATCAGAGACATTGAGTCCATGTGGACAGAACGGATCTGTGGCCATCAGACAGCTGGTCAGGACTAGCCAGAGTCTTGCAAATTGTGTCCCCTGCTCTGGCTTGTGTTGCTTTGTCCTGTTTTAGGGCTTACAGTAGTTGCCCAATGAGTTTAAGGAGAGCAGGATCTATCTTTTATATTCTCTTGTATGCCAGTCACACAGGTGAGTAATGCCACTGCAGATGCATTGGAGGAAGCAGGGAAGATTTCTGTGAGCCCTTTAGACATTCATCTGTCTGCAGAGAGTCGTGCCCTAGTGAAGTGAGAGAGGGTAGGTGTGGTTGGCATGCTGTTTTGGGGACTTGTCTCCCACTTACTGACCTTGTTGAGCAGAGAAAAGACTTGTTTGCAAGGGCTTCTCGTTCAAATAGAGCATACCAAAAGCTTCCTCTGATAGCAGAAGCCTATACGTAAATGATGACTCTTGTAAGGCATTCCTCTTGCTGTTCATGAAAGAAATGTTTGCTGCTGGAGCAAGCGTAGGCAGTGTTTACTCACATTGAATGGGGCAACACACATTTCAGCAGCCCTTAGCCACTGCTCACTGCAGTGGGAGGATTGATTGTAGAAGAACTGCAGTTGTGTCTTTGGTCAAATAGGCATCTTCTGGTGATAAATACCATGCTGTACAAAAGGCTTGGCAAGGTGGTATATCATACATGTTAATAAATATATTTATTTCACCCTTTAGCCCTCTACAGAAACACAGAAATTTCAAACATCTACCTTACAAAATCAAGTCCCAAGTCTCAGTATCATATTATGATGTATTACTCCAATACAGTCTACTTGTGCTGGCACTACCTGGCCGATGCTGTGAGGTAAGGAGGAGTGTTGTGCGCTGTCTGTTGCACACCGCTTTGCGGCATCTGTGTGGCTGCTCTGAGTGGTGTGTCTCTTGGAAAAGGCACAATGAAGATGCTGTCTGGTTCTCAGAAAGAAAAACCAACAGATTGTTTTTGCTGTTAATGTGGCCAATGTGTGTTCTTGTTTTTTCTTGTTTTCCATTTGTGTGTGTTCTTGTTTTCCTTTTCCTTCTGATGGTAGAGATGATCTAAGAATCAGACTTCTGTGTGTTTGACCTTCAGGAAAGCACTCTATCTTACTTGAGGAGGCATCAACAAAGTAAATGATGAGTAATGATAGCCAAGGATACTTCTGTTGCAAAGGTGTATAGTAGTTGTTCTATATGGGACTGGAGTCTCACTTGTTCCAGGCCTTGCAACTGATGATCAAACATGGGGGGTGTGTGTGTGATGGTGATGATTGCACCAGTCTTGTACCTTTACCTAAGATGTGTTCCCATAAAGCATAGAATCACAGAATGATTTGGGTTGGAAGAGACTTTAAAGATCATCCAGTTCCACCCCCCTGCCATGGGCAGGCACACCTTCCACTAGATCAGGTTGCTCAAAGACCTATCCAACCTGACCTTGAAAAGAGCCAGTCATTCCTGTGAAAGGATGAGAAATATTTCAGCATATTTTGGGGTGGCAAATGAGGGTGCCTTTACAGCCATTACAAACAGGCTGGTAACACACATTTCATCGTTGATATTGGGGCAGCCCCCGGTACCAATACAGGCTGGGGGATGAAGGGATTGAGAGCAGCCCTGACGAGAAGGACTTGAGGGTGTTGGTGGATGAGGAGCTCAACATGAGCTGACAATGTGCACTCACAGCCCAGAAGGCCAACCGCATCCTGGGCCACATCAAAAGAAGTGTGGCCAGCAGGTCGAGGGAGGTGATTCTGCCCTTCTACTCCACTCTGGTGAGACCCCACCTGGAGTACTGGGTCCAGCTCTGGGGCCCTTGGCACAGGGAAGACATGGACCTGTTGGAGTTGGTCCAGAGAAGGGCCATAAAAATGATCAGAGGGCTGGAGCACCTCTCCTGTGAAGACAGGCTGAGAGAGTTGGGGTGGTTCAGCGTGGAGAAGAGAAGGCTCTGGGGAGACCTTATTGTGGCCTTTCAGGCCTTAAAGGCAGACTTAAAGGGGTCTACAGGAAAGGTGGAGGCAAACTTTTTAGCAGGGTCTGTTGTGATAGGACAAGGAGTAATGGCTTTAAACAAAAAGAGGCTAGACATAGACTAGATATAAGGAAGAAATTTTTTTACAATGAGAGTGGTGAGGCACTGGAACAAGTTGCCCAGAGAGGTGGTAGATGCCCCATCCCTGGAAATATTCAAGGTCAGGTTGTTTGGGGCTCTGAGCAACCTGATCTAGTTGAAGATGTCCCTGCTCATTGCAGAGGAGTTGAACTAGTTGACCTTTAAAGTTCCCTTCCAACCCAAACTGTTCTATTCTATATATTCTGTACAAAGTTGAGCACCTTCTACAGTGATGAACCATCTGAAACTGCAGCCTGGAAGTGTGTTTGGGGTAAAAAAAAAAAAAGAAATCCATGCTCATATGCTTTGTTTGTTTGCTGCTTTAGAGAAGGAAGAAACCAATATGAAAGAGTTTTTGGCATTTCATCTGAAGACCCTTTTGGAGCAATGTACAGGTAATCATTAGCATATTTATACAAATTTTATTCTTCTTATTGTAGATAAAATTAATGTTTTTAATTATGGCTCAGGACAATTAAATACAATGATGTGAGAATCCCACTCCTCAGAACCGTCACGGAGCATTTTCCTTTCTCAACAATATCCGTTACTGGCACACTGTCTGATATTTTGAATAGAAGTATATAATTTCCTATTCTGAAAAACATATCACAAGTCTCTGGCACAGAGGCAATGGTAGTTGAAGGGGGAAAAAAAAATAATCCCATGGAAGCCTGAGAATTAGCAGCATAATACACTGTTGGACTTCGCTAGTCTTAATTCCCTATTTAAATGCATGAATGCATAGCCGTACCCTTCTGCTACAGGAAGACTCGAGGTAGGTTTATATGCAAAGAGAATGTATTCTGTGTCAATGAAAATAAAGACTAGTGTTTAAGCTGTAACTTGAAATAACAGTTATATGATATGAATCACCAAGGATGTTGCAAGTTACCTTTTCTATTTGTTGTATCTGTTTGCATTACTAGATCAGAAGAAGAAATGCTGAAATTCATGGCTGGCCAGAACTCGGTATGGAGTATATGTGGCAGAGATGTTCTGGCTGCATTTGACCTTTCCCCGTTCAGGCAGATCTGTGACCTGGGAGGTGAGTGTCAGTAGATGTTCTTTGACGAGCCTCCGAATTATCTTCTTTTACCAGCTCTGAAAAGAAAAATAATTCCTATGTTATATGATGAGCAAAACAATGGAAAGCAGGACAATAAAGGGAGCATTTTACTGATTTGGTTGGTACTGATTCTCTTTGTAACAAGAGAATGTGAAAATGGCGAGAGCATTAGGAAGCTGAATGCTTTTCTCTACGGAGTTTCATTTGTTTGGGTAGTGGCCCATCCCCTTGCATACGTGTCAGGTTTCTCATTCTTTCTTGCCTTGCTTGATACATTCTTCTGTTGCCAGACTCTTTCCCTCCTCCCCTTCAGTGCCACTGAGAGATTGCCTGCAGCCTCTTACCCTGCAGTGCCCTGCTGTCCCAGCACTGCTGGACACTACCAGGATTCATGGGATGGGTCAGGCTCTCTCACAGGCTCCATCGCTGCTTCCTCAGCGCCTGGTTTAGTGGCTCTGGTTTTCATTTCCCACCTTCCAGCACCCACAGCTGGGTCTGGCTGAGGGGGTGCGTAAGTGGTTATGGCTGGGGCTAACCCCATAGACCTGGGTGCTGGGGGCCCTGGAGCCTCCTGCAGAGCAAATGGAGATGATGGTCTCTTCTGTCCCTTCTTTTCCCTTTCAGCAACGTGGGGAACAAACCTACCTTGCTGGCTTCCATGAGGCTGAATGCACTGTTGCCCGCATCGCTTCATGGGGCTGCTGCTGAACAGGTTGGTTTAGTGTCAGCACTGACCTTTGCTTGCTCTCCCTAAAGGAGGTGGAGGAGCTTTGGCCCGGGAGTGTGTTTCTTTGTACCCAAATTCCACGGTCACAATTTATGACCTGCCGAAAGTTGTGCAAGTGGCCAAAGAGCAATTTATTCCCCCTGAGGAGCATCGGATCACTTTCCATGAAGGTAGGTGCGGACAGTGCTGTAGTGTTGTGACAGCTGTTGCTCCTGAGCACCTTGTCTGCTCAGAGGTACCCCAGTGGAGGATCAGGTCTCCAGCTGCCCCTTATGGGCAGTGTGTCCCAGACCACAGCCTCTCCAGCCCAGATCTGCAGTTCATTGCTACCACAGGGCTGTCCCAGTTGTGCATCTGCAGCTACCTTCTGTCAGAGACACAGCTCAGTTATTCAGCAACCCAGAAGCTCTTTACTCCTGAACAGAACTACTTGATTTCTTCAGAACAAGGGTACTTTAAAAAAAAAAACAAACCCAAAAGTCTTGCAGTTTTGAAAAACTGCCATGCCATGTTATAAATCTTCCTAACACTCCCTTTTCTCCTGTGCAGACCTCCTGGCAGATGTGTGGAATGCCAGGTCTGCTCTGAGCAATGGGTTTTCCTTCTCTGGTCATGACTTGATTGACTTTCAAGTCCTAAGATATTTCAGGCTTTGAATGTGGGTGAGCTAGCCCATATTCCTCTTGGCCGGTCGGTAGATCTTGGATGGTCTTTGCACCATCTATGATGAAAATGAGTGTAGGGAGATCTAATTTTTGATGTTTACAAAGTGTTGGAATAACTTAATATTGCTTGATGCTCAGAGAGAGAAAAGAAGCCATGAGGAAGGAAGGGAGTATATAAAAACAAAGGTGGAGAAACATAGGAAATGTTACGCGTGTCAGTGATGATGCAAAGAAATGGGAGTGGACATGAAAAGGTAAGATGCAGACAGAAAAACTGGAATACAGGTGCTGTGCAAAAGGCGTGGTGATGAAACTGGTGCTTGGAGGTGAGATATGTGTATTTTTTCCTTATGGATTTCTGTTGTATCTCTGTGGTTACTGAAGGTCTTTGAAAACTTACTTAGATAAGGGAAAATTCTTTCCTTTTTTCCATGACAGAAACCATGAGAAACTGTCTCCTCTTCTTAATGCTTTATGAATTTGAATTCCTGTAACTGGAGAAAACTTAGACTCAAATGCTTTCCCTACATCAAAGGCTGTTTCAGTTGAACTGCTGCTTTTAAACATTTCAGAGCTTCTTGAGGCTGAACAAGAACAAAATCTCCTTTGGAGTGCCACAGAGGACCTTTACCCAACCCTGTTGCTGTCTGATGTGGGTGATGGAGATGGCAAGCCCAGAGTCTTTGGAACTTGACAAAACTGACAATATTTGCTGAACTCAGCCCGTTGAGTATGTTTTGGGGGTTTTGTGTAATACATGTATTCTTGCTTTACAGGAGACTTCTTTAACAATTCAATTCCTGAAGCCGAACTGTATATTTTATCCAAGATACTGCATGACTGGGATGATGACAACTGCAGGCAACTGCTAGCAAAAGTCTACAAGGCTTGCAAACCTGGTAAGTGTGAGCTCTTGAAGAGCAGATAGACTCTCACTTGTCAGGAACATGAAGCACACCAGTCTTGATGCTCGATTTGGATGGCAGAGTTTCAGTACAGGGGTTTCTTAATTTGGTCTTTTGCTTTCTTAAACCAGCTGTGTCCAGCCAAGACGATCAGAGCCTGGTTTAAGTTCTCCTTATCTGTCTTCCAACTTTGGTCTCCTCCTCTACAGGGACTCCTCTTTCAAGGCATTTAGGTGTAAGGACTGGGGATTTTGGGTATTGTTTAGATAGACAGGTGCATATGTCATAGTAAAAAAAAAAAATACCATTAAGCATCACATTGAACCCTCAGAGCTTTGAAAGCACTGCCTACAGAGCCACATTCTCAGCATAATCAGTAAGCTCCTGTGCATTTCAGATGGGGAAAATGGGAATTTCCATCCCAGTCATTGCATCCCCTTTGGCCCTGGTACGTCAGTACATACATAGTCAAGCAGGGGCATGTTCTGATGCTTTTGTTCTTTTGTTGTGTTCTGTGATGCTGAAATATAACTTCACTTAGGGACTGCTTCTTCCTGAAACTAAAGATTAGGGTCTGGCCTAGCAACTCAGCTGAAAAATATCTCGTCTTCTCAGGGCTCAGTGTGTGTTTTATTTCCCTTTATTCAACCAGGTGGTGGAGTGCTGCTGGTTGAGTCACTTCTGAATGAAGATAAAAGTGGGCCTTTAGAAACCCAACTGTATTCAATGAATATGTTGGTCCAGACAGAAGGGAAAGAGCGAACAGCAGCGGAGTACAGCAAGCTCCTCAAGGCAGCTGGCTTTGGAGAGGTTCAAGTCAAGAGGACTGGAAAACTCTATGATGCCGTTTTAGGAAGGAAATAATAGTACCTCTTTTATGTACCTAACAAGATAGAGTAAGTGGAGAAATGTGATATTCTCTTCTTAGAGGGAAATCATCAACTTAGCTTTTAGTTAAGGCAGCCCACTTTTTGGTAAGCAGATACATTGTCAGGAGAATCACTAATGGTAGATTTTGAGTGTGTATTGATTGTGAGACTGGCAAGTCTGGCAGCCTGACTAGGGCTTGCCTTTGCATCTGGAAGGGAGAGAAAGAAATCACCACCTGTTCCACAAGAAATAGTCCATGAAAGAAATGTGCAGTGTTTCTGCTTCAGATTTTTTTCATTCTTTCTATTTTTAACACTGTATCTGACAAAAGCAAATCTGAATTTGTGCTTGAATTCCTGCAAAATAAAACTGATCCCTGCACTGAGCTCTGTAACCTGAATTTTTATTCCTGGGGAATTCATATAGTATAAGCAGACCAAATTATGTGTCCCTGTGGTTAGTCTTTTCAGAGTTCCAGGAGAAATCCTGTCTGAGCCTTGGGAAGTTTGGCATGAAAAACAATACTAATTTTTTTTTATTTCCTCCAGATTTTTATTGAAGTTACAAAAAAGAATTTTGTAGCTTGCCGACTGGCTGAAGCCCAGGGATGTTCTTCACAGGGCAGGCCCGGAGTTGGCAGCTGAGAGGGAGAATGATGCAACCAAGTCATTCAATTACGTGCTGGGGAAGTCCTTATTGCTATGTCTCCAAATCATTTGATCAAGCCACAATCTTCCATAACCCACCCAGTTCTTGGAAGCAGAATTACAGATTAGTGGAGTGAGAAACACTTGGAGAAGGCACCAGAAAGTCATTTGCTGCAGTTGTGGTTTGAACACTAATCACGTTTGCACATTAAGCTGGATCTTGGAGGAGCCTGAGATAGTCTTCTCGGTAGCCTCCTGCTCCTTTGATTGTAGGAGGAGCATAGGGAGAAAGTAGCCTCAGTAGGGAAAAGTTGGCCTTTTGTCACATTTTTGTGGCATCACAATTAAATCACAAGGCTGCAATGGTCCTTCTTATCCGTAAAAAGCAACAGGACACAGTTCATGAGCCACTTATGCCCAAGTATGATCTCGCCCTGTAGATATCGACGGGATATTGCAGGAGTTGGGGCAAGTGGTTTGGGGGAGTTTCCTCGTAAGCTGCAGTCACTGTGCAGTGTTCCCTACCTGCGAGTTATGTGGCATGAAGGTGACTTTGCCAGGAGCTGCAGCCTGTGAGTAATGTGTTCTGAACGCTCGCTCGCTTTCCAGACAAAGCGAGGTGTTACATCCTGCAGCAGCCAGGCACGAATGCAAATAATGAAATGAGGCTGATCGGGTCTTTGTTGATTCCCCTGAAACCCCCAAAAAACAAGTGTTCAGAGAAATTATTTTGCTTCTTTGACTGTCCCAAGCAGTAAATAAAGTGTGCTGGGGCTAAAAAACAAAACTCCTGTCTGGTCTTTCTCCAATACGCTTTTCCCCCCAAAAAAGTTGCATGCTTGTGGACTGCTGGTTGCTTGCAGGGCTGCACTGTTTCCTGAGCTAACAGACAGGCCAGTCATGGTCAGCACGCTGCAGCTGCATATATAAACTGGCACATCATATAACCTTGAGGAGTCAGAGAATTCCTGCCTCGGCTGGTGTCAGTGGTAATCCTGCCCTTGACTTGAAGAAAAACACGAGCAGGCTCTTTTGGTTTGTCAAAACAAATTCCTTAAATACAGTGCTTCTGCGCTGATTCATGACATGGTTTGCATGTCATTGACTTGCCCGTGAGTGGCTTGGGCACAACTTGAATAGGCAAGATGCACACCTGGTTCTGACATGCCTTTTTATCTGCATCAAGGTTCAAAGATACTAGATTTTTAAAGAACAGGGTTGACCCATCATTACCTGGAATACAGATGGAAATGAATGAAGTGCAGAATGGTGATCGCAGAATTTGAGGATCGTTGGTATTTAAATGACTTTTAAGGGTCAGATGTGGTGCCATATCAGAGCAGCTGAACAGCAACACACCATGACAGTGTGCTTTCGCTGCCTGTGTGAGGCAGAACCTCCAGCCGGCTATAGCTTCAGCTGCTTATTCCTTATCTGCTAGTTGGCATTTAAGCATCCAGCTTCTGGGGGGATGCTAAAGCATTCTTGGCTGCTCTCTTATGCTAGATGACTAAGTAAATACTGGAGCATGCATAAGGATGATACTAACATTCTGTATTCTCCTTCGGAGACCAGACCTTTGAAACCACAAAATAATGTAGTAAGAGAACTTGTGCTATTTCTATTAGACTATTTATCTACTGATTGTCCTATTCTTCTTATTCACCCCATTGGCCTTTCCTCCATAGTGTGTTTAACCTCCTCTTCCGTCAGAGACCCTTTTCTCCCATGTGCCTTTGACCCTTGTCCACCCTTTAGTCCTTCCTTCCTGACTCAAAGAGAGAAGGTTGCTCTATAAGCACAGAAGTCAGTGCCAGAGTAAGAAAGTAAGCCCAGAGTGCTCTGAGCTTAAGGACTGTCTTGACAAAACAGAGGCATAGCTGGCTCTTCCTTTCCCCCCCACCCCACTTTTTTTCTTTCTTTTTTTCTAAATGACAAACACTGTGAAGAAGACTTGAAACAAGTGCTTTGCCGTATGTAGTCAAATTAAAACCCTGTTTGCTCTATGGTTTTCATGCTCCAGCAGGCATTTCTGAAGATGCCTTGTCATCAGAAGGTCTATGAGGTCTTTAAGCTTTCTTTTTTCCTTGCCATTGGACATTTTAATGCAAAAAAAAGATTGTATAGGTGTAGGAATGTATCTGAGAGAAAATGGTCATGTGAGCCAGCCTCCCTACTATGAGAGATTAGATTAAGGGCAAAACAGGTGGTAGAAGATGGAATTAGTACATGGGAAAAACGGGAACTGAGAAGGTAGAAAACATGTTGTGCTAATGACTAAGCAATTTACTATGTGAATTCTTGTAACCAATCTGATCTGTGAATGAACTGCATGCACAGCGCGTGGACAGTGTAACTAGCTAATCAGAAATAAGCAAGTGGCATGTACGGCTACAACACAGGGTATAAAAGATGATGATCTGTGCTTAATAAACAGCTTCCGTTGATTCACATTGGATCGTCTGGAGTCCAGTTATTTCTCCTCAGATGGTGACCCCGACGTGATACCGATCAGCGCTTGGCTTGAGCAACAGAACGTGAGGGGCGGAAGACCCAGAAGGAGATCCACCGGCTGGAGGACGGCTCAGCTGGACTGAGACCGAGTGGATTGGGCAGCAATCCGGAATAGAGGAAACAGACGATGTGGCCACGGACACCCAGAGAGAGGTGAGCAGCCGGGGCAGGAGATGGGGCAACAAGTAACAAAAGAAGGGGCTATATTAAAACTTCTCCTGCATATCCTCTCTAAGAGAGGGGTGAAATACGATGAGCGTATGCTCCGAAGGTTGTTAATATGGTGCAGAGAGAACGGATTCGCACCAGAGCCCCAGACAGCTTTTAAACCAGAAATATGGGAGGCTGTTGGGAAAAAACTGTGGGAAGTGGTAAGTAAAGAAGACGAAGAGGCATCACCGTTAGCGACGACATAGCGGTTGGTGTTATCGACCTCACAAGATATGAAGGCGGAGCGAGCCACAGCAGCCGGGGCTTTTGCAGCCTTACAACCCACGGGAGGGGGATCGAACAGGCCAGGTCCGAAGGTCTGGGACGATCCCCTCTGCTCCACCTGAGGCCAAGGGAGGAGGCAGAATGTCAGCAGAGAAGGACAGAGCCGGAGCTGTTTGCTCCTGCCATGGCCCGCCTCGCCCCCTCCCCTCCCCAGTCGTCTCCCTGAGATAGAAGTGCTGGTTTTTGTATGTCTGCTGTGTAAGTGTGTGCGGGCGCCAGCTTATACCTGCTGATCAGCATGTGTGCTACTGTTTGCTTTTTGTTGTGTGCAGTGTCGTTAGGTGACTCCACTTGAGCAGGCGTTCTGCCCGGTGTGGTGCTGTTCTCGTATGCAACTAGGGCTGACACTCCGTCAAGTGAAGAAGTCTGTATATACACAATGTTTAGATGTAAGGCAAGCGCGCCCCAGGCAGATACACCAGGATGGGCTGTAGAACCGATGGAAGTCCTGAAATATTGGGGGAGTTTTCACCAGCCGACACGTTTACGCTCTCGGGAACGGCTCGTCCGTGCAGGGCGTATCGCTGGTTGTTTGTTGTTTGTCTATAAGATCATGGTTGACTGGGAAAAGGAGTTGAGCCAAAATCTATAGGATGCTCTGTAGGAAAATGAGAAACTTAAGGAAAAATGAGAAACTGAGCTCTTGTTGCTAAGGCAGACTTTTATGTCAGTTGTAAGTGATGGTAAAAGAAAAAAAGAAAAAAGAAAAAAGAAAAAAAGAAAAAAAAGAAAAAAGGAACAAAAGGAAAAAAGGAACAAAAGGAAAAAGAAAAAAAAGAAACCAAACAGGAACAATTAGATGGGAAATGTGCCACGTTAGCACAAAAGTATGCCATACGCGCTATGGGAAAGTGTCAGAAAAAGAGAAATAGGACACCTGATTCAAAGCAGTACCATAGAGATATGTTTTTGGGTTTTTTCCTATATGTGTCTATGTTATTGCATGCCTTAGTAGATTGCTCTGTGTTATACCCTGCAAGCCTAAAATGAACCCAGCAGAAGCGGTCTCTTGAGCAAGGGGGTGGAATATGGGAAAGCAACGGAAAATCGGCGAGGAGGACTGTAAATACACTCAAGGGACTCGCACCTGGGCGCTGGAAAACACATATATCACACCAATTGTTATTCAGTCTCGGGTGCTGTCAAGAAAAACATTTGGATGACATAAGCCTGTAATGGACTCACAGACACCTTATCCAGCTGCTTGAGAATCTTGGCCTGTTGTGGAAGAAGATCAAAGCACAGTACCAGCAAGAACAGGGAGTCCGCATGCGCTCTTGCTAACAAGGACTCTTTTGCTGCCTAGGCTAAGTTTAACAATGCTACTAGTACCGCTATTTCGGAGTTATTGCTAGATGTAGATAGTATTCAATATGCGATGTTGCAAAACAGAACTGCTACCGATTTTTTGCTTTCAGCTCACAGACATGGTTGTCAAGATTTTAAAGGACTGTATTGTATGAATCTAAGTGACCGCTCCAAATCCATCCATGCCCAGCTGCAGGAACTGCACCAACCGAACCAGCAACTTGTGGAGACCACTGGGTGAAATCTCTTTGCTGGATGGACTTGGGGGTGGGGTTGGTTGAAGCAAATTATACTCATCGCCTGCGTGGAAGGAATTTGTCTGTTATGTTTAGTATGCTGTTTGCCGTGTTTAATAAGCATTGTACGATCAGCTGTAAATGCCGCTTTGCATCGTACCCTTGTACGAGTTGTAGAATATGTTGCTCTAAAAACTATGTGTGTATCCATGAGAACCTGAGCTTCACAGAAGAAGATAACCAGAAGGGATTACAACAATGTAGTCAAGTATCAGACAGCCGCTGTTAGCAAAGCTGGATCATGAGTTTGGTGAGAGTCGCTGCATGTGCTGGCCACGCGTGCAGCGACTCTAGCCTGTACTTTTCTACTCGATCCAGTGCAGGAGAGTCTGGTGGGACTCGCTGCGTGCACTGGCCACGCATGCAGCGACTCTAGCCTGTACTTCTCCACTCAATCCAGTGCAGGATACAGGGGTCTGTCTCGGGTCAGAGAGGGGGAGAGAGACATGAGCGCACTTTGAAGATACAGGGGATGCCCTGAAGCGCTGTGTCTGCCCCCGCCCCCCCCATAAGTTCTATGTTCATTAACCCCAGCAGCTCCAAAGGCATTACAGCATGTTGCAAGATATAGTTTACTACTGCTGCAAGACGCATTGAACACCTTCCTACAAGAATTTCAACTTTATGCCCTGTTAGGACAGTGGGATGATGCACTCGCAAAGGGCCTGACTGCATTAGAGTGGGTATTTTTGCCACATACCTTTTCAAAACCAGTAACTATGATGATTGAAATGTTACCACGATTGTTTTTCCAGGGTCGTTTGTGCTCTCACCAGCTTTCTGGAATGGATCCAAGCCACATACATGTTCCCATCAAAAAGGATGACCTTGACCCTTGGTTATCACAAAGTCTTAATCTCCTTAGTACATTATATTGGGCAAATAAATTATTCTTTCCCCTAGCACAGACTATTACAGTCACTTTCACAAATTCCTTTACAGCCGCGCATCCTGCTAGCACCAAAGCCTCTTGATGGCACCTGTTCGGTGTTTGTAGATGGTTCAGAGACACAGTAAAGGCGTTTGACTTATTTCAACAGAAACTGTTAAATGTAGGCCAAATCTCAATACGTTATTGGTATTGTTCAAAGACTTGAAGGAGGATTTATAAAACAAGTAGAGAACCAATTGTTATTTAGTCTCTTACTGCAATTAATGTTGCTTTTATGAAAAAGACAGTTTCATTATTTTAGTGTTCACATACACTCTCATAGCTGTTTACTTGGTCGTTTAACTGAGGGAAACACAGTTGCGGGTTATCACACTCTTGGTAACAACTCCGAACATTATGCAGCAAGCTAAAATGTCGCATGATTTTTTTCATCAAAATGCGAAGGCATTGAGGAAGCAATTTTCTTTAACACAACAACAAGCACATGACATTGTGTGAACTTGTGCCGATTGTCAGCAGCTGGCTCCTCTGCCATCATTTGCGGGGGTTAACCCGCGAGGGCTTACACCTGATGAACTTTGGCAATCCGATGTTACGCGCATTATGGAATTTGGACATGTTTCAGTTGATTTGTTTTCTCACTTTGTTGTAGCTACTGCTCATACAGGAGAGAAGGCTTGTGATGTTATTCGACATTGGTTGCAATGCATTGCAGTCACGGGAGTACCGAAAACTATAAAAACTGATAATGAACCAGCTTATGTGTCCACTAAAGTACAGGTCTTTTTTTTTTTTTTACAGATATGGGGTATTAAACATGTCACCAGTATTCCTCATTCCCCAACTGGGCAAGCAATTGTGGAGCGTATGCATCATACTTTAAAAACCATGCTTGCTAAACAAAAAAGGGTGAATCCTGTAGGTATGACACCTCAAGAGTGATTGTATAAAGCAACTCATGTTTTAAATTTTCTTCTTTGTCATCCACAGCAGTAGATCGACATTTTTTAAGAACTGTTGAATGGCCTGAACAACCGAAGGTGTATTATAAGCACCTTAAATCGTGGTGCATGCTAACGACAGATAATACTGCAACAAATAGAAGTTGTGAGCAAGAAAATTCTGTAATGATTTGTACTTCTCATCCGTATGTTTGCTTTGGCTCAAAATGCAAGTATACAAGAATGTAATCAATCTTATTGTGTAAATTTAACGCGAGTAAGGTATAAACAGCAGTAAAATGGATAGGGGATTGGCAAAATGCATTAAAAACACGTCTTTCTCTGTATTGTGATTGGGAGTACAATTCTCAAAGACTTTGTGTTACATCTCTCCCCTGGAATATGTTGCTACGTGGCTGAGAAATGGTTAAACACCATCTGCAAGGTGCTTTTGACATGTTGCAACAAAATATTCGTCCTTTACATGATCAGCTAAAAGCTCAAATACTAAAGATTCAAGACTTAATGAACCGCAATGTATTTGAAATATTACAAAAGGATTTCTCGTGGGTAAATCCAAAGAAATTGGCTTTCTGGGCTAAATTTAGGAATCTGGGTATTTATTGCCTTAGCAGGGCTCTTTTTGATTCTGTTTTTAATTGTGTTTAGTATATAACCTGCTAAGAGCGTCACAACGAGTAGAAGCACAAGTCATGGCGACCTTGTTAATAAATGGTCTGGTGTTAAACAAAAAAGGGGGAGATGTGGCAGATCTATGAGCAGAGGCCTGCGTACGGCCAAAGATACAGTGAGCAGAGCACACAGGAACCACAGAGCCAAGAGAACAGTTCATACCTTCACTCCATCCTGTGACGACCATATAACATTTTCGAATCTCGGACAAAGAATAGGGCTAAGTATTCTTCCTTCGCTAGGAACAGCAACGGCATTAAATATGTTGAATAAGATAGGGTGTTGGGCAAGTAAACAGATAAACCTTACAACTGAAATCATATCTAGCTTGTTGATAGCACTCGGGATGCTACGTTGCAAAATCGAGCGGCTATTGATTTTTTGCTGTTAGCTCAGGGTCATGGATGTGAAGATTTTGAAGGTATGTGTTGTATGAATCTTTCCAACCACTCATCATCCATTCATAAGCAGTTATGGGCTCTGAAGGATAACGTGTCCAAATAAAAAGTGGTCAAAAATGGTTTCGATGATTGGTTAAGCTCATGGGGTATAATGGGATGGTTATCAGATTTACTAAAGCAAGGGCTCATGCTATTGTTGGTTATATTATTATTGATTATGGTAGCCTCGTGTGTTCTCCGCAAAGTGACTGACGTGATAGAAAATGCCATGCATAAGGTCTGGCTGGCTCAAGAAGAAAAAGGGGGTATTGTAGGAATGTGACTGAGAGAAAATGGCCATGTGAGCCAGCCTCCCTACTATAAGAGATTAGAGTAAGGGCAAAACAGGTGGCAGAAGATGGAATTAGTACATGGGAAAAACAGGAACCGAGAAGGTAGAAAACATGTTGTGCTAATGACTAAGTAATTTACTATGTGAATTCTTGTAACCAATCTGATCTGTGAATGAACTGCATGCACAGCGCGTGGACAGTGTAACTAGCTAATCAGAAATAAGCAAGTGGCATGTACGGCTACAACACAGGGTATAAAAGATGATGATCTGTGCTTAATAAACGGCTTCTGTTGATTCACATTGGATCGTCTGGAGTCCAGTTATTTCTCTTCATATAGGAACAAAGCAATAAGGTGGAGGTTTCCGAGTTACTTGTGTTTTGGGTAATGAAAGCAGTTCCCAAATTCAGGCCCTTTCACGGTGCTGGGGTGGGAGGCTTTCTGTTTGATGCTTGTGGCTCTTGTCAACAGGGTTCTTTCCCCCTCTTATGGAGTTTTTAGCTGTATAGGGTAAGAGAAATTTTCTAGCTCCCAGTATGACTTAAGAGTAATGAACGAAACCTGGCCATAGCTGGGGTGAATCAGCTAAGAGCAGAAGAAGAATGCACCAGGCAGGAAACGTAGTCAGTGAGCTGGGCTGGGCGAGTGCAGCTGCCCCCAAGGCTGCTCTGTCTGGTAGGACAGAAGCTTCCAGCAGGGCCTTGACCTGGTGGCCTGGGAATTATATGAAAGAGCAGAGGGCAGGAGGAGCCAAGGAATTCGCCTTTATAGCATGCTGGCTGAAAGCTGAAGGCTTTCAAAGGGAGGCCTCTCCATTTGGGGAGTTTCCTGCAAAGGAGCCAAGTCCAGGACGCTATATAATGTCTCCTGAGGTGCATCAGTGGGATCTGCACGCAGCCTTGCCCTTGGTACCTATGAGCACGTGCGCATTCATGAGTGCCTTGAAAGCCTTATTGCAAACCAACTTAGTTTTGGGCAAGAGCAACACTTTGAATGGAGCTGTAGCAGGGTTATGGAGAATGTTCCACACTGGGGGCAGGAGGATGAGGTGAGAGAGATAAGGTGTGGGCTGCTTTGTGGATCTCAGTAAGGAAGCCCAAAACAAATGGCTTAATAAAATAACTGTTTTAATAAGATAGAATAAGAAGAGGAATATAGATAGCAACTAAACCTTAAGTCCCTTCAAATGCCAGGCACCCATCGTGCAGCACTGGATGCAGCTCAGTTGGATTTTCCCACAGTGTATTGTGCAGATCCTGTCCATGGAGGGAAGCACCTCATTTTCGGTCATTTGAATAATTACATAATTTTCCTACAAGAAAAAAGACGTTCTCACAAGAACTTGTTGCTGCACTGTTAGATACAGGCAAAGCCACGCAGGTGGTGTAATTGCTGGCTCCGAGTGGGAGCTGCCCACAGCCTCCTCTGTTAGGGTGAGCTGGCCGAGCTCATCCCGCAGCCGAGGGCTCTGGGCAGCACAGCACGGGCCTGAAGACCACCCTGGACATGCAGCGCACGGTGCAGCATGGGCTGGCACCTGCTCAGCTTAGCTGTGATGTGGGTCACCACCTCCTAGACGTGCAACAGGCTCCCACTCAGGATCGATATGTTGCGCCCCTTGATCCACACACAGCTTACTTTTCCCAAAGATATTATAAATTACAGATTACAGTAATAGCATACAGCTTCTCAAGCCCCAGGTGCGAGGCCCAGTAGAGCAGACATGGCCTGACCAAGACCACTGACCCCTTGAGCACAGTGTCTTCTGCAAGGCTGCCAGTAGAGTGGCTTGCAGAAGGTCAGCATGTTTCTGAAGAACTGGATGTTCTCGCACCTTGCAGCCTCTGAAAAGGTGCAGTATCTGTGTCCAGACACGCTGAAAGCAATTTGATTGTTACAGGATGAAACAGATTTCTTAAAAGAAGCAATATGTCTGTGTGTTACATATTAGTGCAATCAGACTGTCAGGAGCTGAGTAAAAGCACATAAAACTCAGTATTTCTTTCCAGCGTCTCAGGGTGGGCTTTCAGAATGACTTAAAGTTCATATTGTTAGAAAGGTACATGTTTAATCTCTATCCTGTGCCATATCTTGTAGCTTTACAACAGGTAATGCTTTTTGAAATGGAATGCAATCGTCGATCAATAAACCTTTGGGGGTGATAAATGAAGCAGTGCCAGTAGGACACATTGCTGATTTCTTCTTTCAGCTTTTAGATTGCACAAGGAAGATTGCAGTTCCAGGCTGTGATATGAATGCCAAGGATGCCAAAGTGCGACAAAACTGTTCACCTTTCAATGCTTATTAAAAACATTTTTAAAAAATTAAAAATCTAGTATGTAAACTCTGAAATATTGGTAGGATTTAGTTTTTAGTTGGAGACTGGATAATCTAATACCTCTATACAAACATTTCTTTCGGGACTTTAGCTGTCAGAAATGGCATTCAACAGCCTTGGACACCAAAGGAGGCTAAAAGCTACAGCATTAATGTGTGTAGGAGTTAAGGCCCCAGTGTTACAGCTGCTGAAGGCAAAGCGGTCTAATTGGCAAGAAGGAACATTCTGTGTGCAAGGAGGGTACAAAGAGGACAGAGCAAGGTTCTTCACAGTGGTGCCCACTGACAGGACCAGAAGCAATGGGCGCAAACTGAAACACAGGACGTTCCCTCTGAACATCAGGAAACACTTTTTTACTGTGAGGGTGATTGAGCACAGGCTGCCCAGAGAGGTGGTAGAGATCCTGGAGATATTCAAAAGCTGTCTAGATGTGGTCCTGGGCAACCCGCTGTAGGTGGCCTTACTTGAGCAGGGGGACTGGACCAGATGACCTCCAGAGGTCCCTTCCAACATCAAAGATCCTGTGATTCTGTGTGTTCAAATAGGGATGGGTTTGAGGGATGGTGTTTCTGGCAGCTCATTTTTAAGGAGCAATAACTCAGTGTTCACCTTTAGCTAATCAGTTTCATGCAGTGTCTTGAATGGTGGTAGGAAAAATCAGATTTCAGCTGTCTATTGGTGTTGGGAAAACCAAGCTCCCAACCCTGAAGGAGACCATGATGATTCCTAGAGGCAGACATCTCTGCAAGTGAGGGCTGAAGATAAATCAGAGAGAGGGAAAATTCAGGCCAAAGTACTGGTTACTGGTCCTGACTCGCCCCCACCACACTGGAGCAGTTGGCTAAAGGAGGCTGGGAAAGGATTGTGGCCTCCCCTTGAAGTTCAGCTACAGGTGAGTGCAGTGACCTAGTATATACGGCAATCTCCAGTGTGGCCTGTGCTCAAAGCAGGTGGCAAAACACAGCCCACAGATGGTGGGCAACAGTGACAACCCTAAGTGCTGTGACCACACAGATGGCTCCAATAGCGGCCAAGATGCCCGAGGAACTGCCTGCAATTGAAGAGAGAGTATGAGGTGGTTTATGATAATAGATTAGGCAAGTTCATGGGCTGGTCAGGTTCCCACCCTAATGGAAGAGTACCTGCGGGAAGAGCAGCAGCGCACCAAGAAAACTTGCTTGTAGGCTTCAGCCTTTGGCGGGGACACAAACAGCAGAACTGCAAGCTGGCTAAAATGCGTTGCCACTACCTGATCAAATGGGCCTGCTGTGGGCTCTGCTGGGGTGACTCCTATGGAGAGTCATAGAATCATAGAACGGTTTGGGTTGGAAGCAACCTTAAAGATCATCTAGTTCCAACTCCCCTGCCATGGGCAGGGACACCTCCCACTAGACCAGGTTGCTCTATGCCAAGCAATTGGGATACAGTCAGGTTTCATAATGATTTTGCAGTCCAAGACAGGAAAGCAATCACATACAAGCTGGCATGGAGAGGAGGCCGAGTAGTCTTGCCCTGGAAAGCCCCCATTTGGGTTACTCATGCATAGAAAAGCATCTCAGAAAAGAAATACAGAAGCTAAATGTAATAATTTTGTTTTAGCACAGACACCTGCTGATACTCAGATACCTCAAAAAGCCTTTTCATCTAAGGTGGGCATTACAGCTCAAGAGTTTGTATTTGAAGAGGGAGAAGACAAAGGATCAGGTGGTTTAGCTGTGATGTTTGAATGATAAATACTACAGTATCTTTCTGTATAAGTGATTCCCAACCTTTGTATGGGTGGGAATATCCGGAATTGTTTCCCATTAATGACTTGTGTGCTAAATGGAGTGTAAAAGTTAGCAAACTTACTATGAAAAACCCCCAAAACAACTCAACTGGAATGTAAAATGACCTACAGGGTGCTCAGTCTTTACTCTGGATACTGTAAAATAAAAATTTTGGAACTACTTTGACGTTGCTTATCTGAACTTCATGACAGTGTGGTCCCCACAGCTACCAATTCTTTAGGTACATTTTCCTTATTTGCTGTATTACAGAAAGGATAGCAATTTTGCTGTGAAACACTTGATATTCACAACCTTTTAATAGATTCAGTGAAGTTCAGGGAAGAAAATGATCAATTAAAATTTTAGATGGAAGTCTAATTCTGCAGGGAGAAACCCAGCTATTCAAAATCACCACAGAGTCGGAAAGTCTTCCACTTTTGGAGGAAAGGGCGAGATGGTGGCCTAAGTTCTTTATGGAAATTTAGAGATAGTGAGGGGTATCACGAATAGCATAGACCTACAATGCGTTGGGAGTAAATTCTCACTGATAGTCAATGATGTGGTTAAAGCTTTCACCCAGCCATATGAAATGGTACAAGTTTTAGTACAGACTGAGGTGAACTATTGCTGCTTGTCAAAGGATGTGTCCTCATGAATGTCAAATGTTATACAAATGGGAAGATTCTGGTTGGAATATTACCTCCGTCATGTAGTGTGCTAATATGCAGGTGTTGTGGTTTAACCCGGGCCAGCAGCGAGGTCCACACAGCCGCATGCTCACTCCCCCCAGACTGGACAGGGGAGAGATCTCAACTTGGGGGTTGAGATAAAGACGGTTTAGTAAGTAAAGCAAAAGCTGTGCACACAAGCAAAGCAAAACAAGAAATTCATTCACTGCTTCCCATCATCAGCCATCTCCAGGAAAGCAGGGCTCCATCACACGTAACGGTTACTTGGGAAGACAAACGCCATCACTCCAAATGTCCTCTCCTTCCCTCTTCTTCCCCTAGCTTTATATGCTGAGCATGACGTCATATGGTATGGAATATCTCTTTGGCCAGTTGGGGTCAGCTGTCCCAGCTGTGTCCCCTCCCAACTCCTTGTTCTCCCAGCCTACTCGCTGGTGGGGTGAAATGAAGAGCAAAAAAGGCCTTGACCGCCTAGCAACAACTAAAAACACCAGTGCACTACCAAAAGTGTTTCTCATCTCAAATCCAAACACAGCACTGTAGCAGCTGCTAGTAAAAAAATTAACTCTATCCCAACTGAAACCATGGGTTTCAGAAATAAAGAATGCTTTATTATTTCCAAGAAGGAAATGAAAATCCATTAATTATGGAAATGTCCTCTGTGATAACCTGTACATTGGAAGATTGCATACCAGTAAGCATAGCTTTACAACCTTGTGATTGGGAAGACTGTACAATTTGCAGTTTTCAACAGCAACTGTTTTAAAATAATGTTTTATAAAACAATAGTCCTGAGAAAGGTAGGAAATATCAGCTGGTGGAAACCAGAAGTTCCTCAACTGTGGGCATATATTAATAAGCAAAACACTATGTGAATGCGTCACACGTAAGCATAAACCATTTTGACAGAGAAGTCAGTTTGTTATTGTGGGGCAAAATAAGTACTTTCAGAAATGTATGATCATAGTGTTTCTGTTCTAGAAAACTATCTGCAGCTATCCATGGCTCTAAATAATTACTCTGGTGGAAAAGGTATGTTGTCATTGTGGAAAAAAAAATGTATCTTGTGACATTTGAATGATAAGGTCACACTAAATTGAAAACCACATTTTACCAGAAATGATTGGGCATTCTGCATACCCAGCCTGTACAATTTGTTCCTCTCAGGTAGCCTGGCATTTGAAAAGCTGGAGAAGCCATTTGTCCTGACATGTCCAGGCATGGTAACCCCAGGGGTACAGGGTAGAGATGGGGAAAATCCTTGATGGTGCAGGAAATCCTCAAGTGCAAGTAACTCCTCCAGAAATTAAGCTTGTCTCTTGAGTCCGAATTCATACCACATAACTTAGAAAGGAGCTTTTTTCCTGAGATAGCAATGCCAGCCCCTCAAACGTGATGTCTGTGGATGTCTTCCATCTGCATACCACTGCAGTAAAGCAACTTTGGTGTTATGCAAGTCATAATAGCCAAATTAATCAATATTGGTAGAAAGTGATTACCAAAACTTTAACTCTGCATCTGCCCATCCATCTATCTGCTAATGGACCATTATTTTTGCAATGTAAACTATTCAACAGCTGTAGAACAGAGGTGAATGCTTCACTAATTTTCCTAATGAAACATTAGTTATCAAGAAGTCACATCCTGAGTGCTGCTGAACTCCGCCCCTCCGATTTTGTCAAAGGTCCCTGAAGCACAAGCACAGGATGATACCAGAGGGCCCAGGGGTGTAAACTGAAATCACAGATTTCGGTTACAGATAAATGCCACCTCAACAGGTGGGTAGAAAAGATTTTACAGCAGATTCGAAAACGTGTAGACTTGTGTAACAGACTAGTGCAGCTGCCCGTGGTTGATCAAGTTGCAGAGATATCTGTAGGGGGAACATAAAGCAGCAATGAACCCAAACTACTCACTCCTTGCACTTGTTCTGAACTAAGTGTGCAGAATGGATCCCTTTGGTGCTTGTATTCTTACACGTGTGAGTATTTTTTATTATTGTTAAAAGAAAGTGTACCTCTATTTTTTGTACTTTGTCTGGTACTGTGCTCTTGGGGCTTTTCTGAAATTGTATGCACCTTTCTGTCTTTAATCACAGTGCAGAAAATCCATTGGACCTGGTATCCCCTCACACACCTTATCCTCTCTACATCTCCCACTGCCTCACAACGAATTTGTGGATTAGCTCAACCACATGCTTTACCATAGGTGTAGGTTAAAACTTTCGCAGGACTAAGGCTGCCTGGTTGAGACTCTCTTTTTATCGTTAGGTAAGCTAGTCACGTATGCCCTGTGGCAGCTGCAAAGCGAACTCTACATGTTCTGTATGGGATGCTCAGGAGTGCTGTCCTTTAAACGAGGCTATTTGTAGTACAATATGAAGGGGTAACGGTTTGGTAGCACTAACTACCCTTGCCAGCACTCTCCACCTGCCGGACAAGTGCCTAATCAAGGATTTTTCACCCTCAGACCAGGTTTACCCTGCAATTCTGTGGAAGACTGTTGTCATGTAAAAGCTAGTGGCCCAAGGAATTGCCTGGTGAAAGAAAGTGCAAGTGATCTCCATTGCTTTCTACTTTAGCTGGTAAAAGACACAGACTCAGTTAAAAGTTTTTGAGTTTTCTTTTCCCCTAGAACTGTCTTTGGAATGGATGTGAGGAACTGAAAAAGCTGTGGCATGATCAGTGAGAGTGGGTCCAGATTTGTTGAAACGAATGAACTTTGCAGAATCCCATTTAGTGCGTACACAGATAGAAGTTCTTAAATAGAAACAGAGCTTGTGCACTATCCTTTAGATGGGGATCGCAGAGGAAGATGTCCATTGTGAATGTAGCTGTGTTCTTGAAACCTGCAGTCCAGGCTTTTGTCTGATCAATACAGATCATCTTTTCTTATTATTAAACTCTGTCCCCTGCTATTTTCTGTTTCTTTTTGGGAAGTCTTCCAGCATCAAAATTCCAGCCTGACGGAGTAAAGCTGCTTTTGAACAAGCCCCAGGAAGACTCTGCTTTGGTTTACGAACTCCTGAGTTGAGGTTCTTGATGCTGTTCTGTACTGATTTCTGTTTTGCTTGTTACAAGCTTTCAAGGCTTCTGAAGTACCAGCGTGTTAACCAACTGCTGAACTGACAATAAAGCTTTAATCCGCACTGCTTCTTTAGCCTTATACTTGTTGATGGAAGAGCCAAAGAAACAGCTGAACCTGGTAGAAAGACCCGTTGAAGCCAAACAACTTAGCTAACACGTTTTGTAACCAGTGTGTTTCTCAGAAGCAATAAGATTAAGTGGATCATCTGGTGTGCTCTGTGCCTGGTGGAAAGAAGCTTATTTAAATTAAGCCACAGAGAATCTGTGCCTCAGTCCAGAAAGAAGATGGGTTCCACCGAAGACCTTGACTATCCTCAAACCATCTTGCAATACAGCAGTGGATTTTTAGTCTCAAAGGTAAGAAATATAAGTCAGTCTTGGATAGATATCTGACTTGAATGCTCAAGGGTATCAATTAATGTCTTTGTGAAGAAAACAGTGCATAATAAAGCATCTTAATACTACATTGACTTTAAACTTGGAATAGGCACGATAGAAGTATAAAAGAAAAAAAACAACCAAGGCAGACCTGGCCCTCAGGATGGACCTAACATTTATTGAGATGCTCTGACCTTTGGAGGCCTGCATGAGTAGACCTTGTCTCTACATGAAGTTTTAAAAACATGGGGGTTTATAGCTGGTGGCTTGCTGTGTGACTGCCTCAAATGTCGAAGGTTCCTTTGGTGGCAAGATTTCTTCCCATTTTTAATTTTTGGAGTTTGAGAAACTTCAGTTGCCTTTTCCTCCCCCTGTCATATCATGCAAAGAACAAGATTTTTCAAATATCTTCTTCCCTCCTGAAATTTACCATGTAGCAGGCCAAGTTTGTTAACATTTGTATATTATGTCTCTTCAGATGGAAGATGGAAGCGACTTTGAATACAGAGTGTGTTGTAATGACTCTCTACCAGACAGCATATCATTGAGGCAGACAGGCAGCAGTTTCAATTTCTGTAATGTGTGCTGATGCTGTTTTCCTATGTGTATGTGAGTTTGCATAAAATTCCTCTATTCAATTTCAATTTTAATTTTCCTCATTTGCAATCTACAGTGCTTTCAAAATTCACATTCATGTCATGTTTTTGAGAAGTAATCTCAACCATGTTCTCAGTGCAGACAGAAGAGTCTTCCTTCTCATGGATGTTACCAAATCATTTGCTGACGATACTAAATTAGGTTGCTCTGATGATACCAAATTAGGAGGAACCATTGATTCCCTCAAGGGTGTAGAGGACTTACAGAGAGATCTTGATAGAAGAGAGTACTGGGCAGTCATCAACTGTATGAAATTTAACAAGGACAAATCCCATATTCTGCACCTGGAATGGTCTAATCCTGGATGTACTTACAGACCCGGGGTACAAGAGGCTGGAGTGCAGCCCCACAGAAAGGGATCCGGGGGTTTTGGTTGATGGTAAGATCAATATGAGTCAACAATTTGCCCTGGTGGCCAAAATGGCCAACTGTATTGTGGTGTGTATTAAGCACGGTATAGCTAACCTGTTGAAAGAAGTCCCAATATACTCAGCATTGGTGTGGCCTCACCTTGAGTACTGTTTGCAGTTTTGAGCTCCACAATATAAGGATATAAAAATTAATGCGTCCATATTAAGCTAATGCTGAAATGCTGAAAAGACGTGCTGAAATTCAGTCAATATCGGGTAAATGTGGCAGAGATGTTCTGGCTGCATTTGACCTTTCCCTGTTCAGGCAGGTCTGTGACCTGCGAGGGGAGCATCAGTAGGTCTTCTTTAACAAGCCTCTGAACTGTCATCTTTTAGAAGCTCTGAAAATAACTCCTATGTTATACAACAGGTACAGCAATGAAAACCAGGACATACCTCAGAATCTTGTCAGCAATAAAGGGAGCATTTTACTGTCTTGGGTTACAAAGAAAAATGTGCGAGTTGTGAGAGCATTGGGACGCTCAATGATTTTCTCTACAGAGTCTCGTCTGTTTGAGTAGTGGCTTATCCTCTTGCGTACGTGGCAGGCTTGGCATTTTTTCTTGCCTTGCTTGATACATTCTTCTGGTGCCAGACTCTTTCCCTCCTCCCCTTCAGTCAGTGCCATTAGGTCGAGAGACTGTCTGCAGGCTCTTACACCGCTGTCCCGGCGCTGCTGGGCGCAGCCAGGATTCATGGGAGCCGCCAGGCATCGCTGCTTCCCCAGCGCCTGGTTCGCCGGCTCTGTTTTTCATTTCCCGTCTTTCTAACTGTGAAAAGTGGAAGCCAGGGAAGGGTAGTCTGCAGTGGCCCCTTGCTCACTATAAATGCCAAAGTAATGATGCCCAGTGTTTTGTTCCCGGGGGACACTAAGAGTGTCGCCATTAGGCTGGAGGTGACGTAGTTCACTTACCTCTCATTAGCCTTTGTCTCTTTGCTCTCATAAACTCTGTGTCTGCCCGTCTGGCTGCGAGGGCTCCTGCGCACATCTGCTGAGGTTAAGCCTTCTCTAAGGGGAGAGACCCTGCTGTGGCTTTGTGCTGCAGGTTCAGCTGCCATCTTTTTGAACTTATGTGTTTCAGGATAATAAAATCTAACAGAGCCGTTATCTAATGTCTCTACCAATATTTGTACCTTCTGTATGAGGCAATTGCATGAGCTCTTAAAAAGGCATTTTTCTCGGAACGATTAATACTTAAATGTTTTGTGATATTTTGTTTTAAAATAACTACTGTCACAAGGAAACATCAGATATGTGCCATAACACTGCACTGTTAGACAAGTGTATACACCTCATAATAAAAATCCCATTAAGCATCACATTGAACCCTCGAGCTTTTAAAATACTGCCTACAGAGCCACGTTCTCAGCATAATCAGTAAGCTCCTGTGCATTTCAGATGGGGAAAATGGGAATTTCCATCCCAGTCATTGCATCCCCTTTGGCCCTGGTACATCAGTACATACATAGTCAAACAGAGGCATGCTCTGATGCTTTTGTTCTTTTGTTGTGTTCTGTGATGCTGAAATATAACTTCACTTAGGGACTGCTTCTTCCTGAAACTAAAGATTAGGGTCTGGCCTAGCAACTCAGCTGAAAAATATCTCGTCTTCTCAGGGCCCAGTGTGTGTTTTATTTCTCTTTATTCAACCAGGTGGTGGAGTGCTGCTGGTTGAGTCACTTCTGAATGAAGATAAAAGTGGGCCTTTAGGAACCCAACTGTATTCAATGAATATGTTGGTCCAGACAGAAGGGAAAGAGCGAACAGCAGCGGAGTACAGCAAGCTCCTCGAGGCAGCTGGCTTTGGAGAGGTTCAAGTCAAGAGGACTGGAAAACTCTATGATGCTGTTTCAGGAAGGAAATAATTCTCTCTTCTTTCTTCTGCCCTCTTGTGTACATAAGTGGGGAAATGAGGTAAGCCATCAACTTAGCTTTTGGTTAGGGCAGTCAATTAATTTTTAAGCTGATGCATTGTCAGGAGAATCATAGGCTGTTGGGCACATATGGATTGTATGTCTAAGTATGGGAAAACTAAATTACCACCTGTTCCATAAGAAATTATCCATAAAAGAAATGTGACAGGGAGAGCTTATACTTACTGATCTGTTCACGGTTTTTGCTTCAGGTTTTTTTCCCCATTCTTTCCAAGTTTAACACGGTACCTGACAAAGACAAATTTTAATTCGTACTCTGCTTGCTCCCTGCAAAATAAAACTGTTGACTGTAGTGAGCTCCATTTTTCTCACATTCCCTGGAGACTGATGTAGTAGAATAAATTCTAACCCCTCATGACTGGTCACTTTTGAACCTGTAGTTCCTTCCTAAAGGGTAGGAAAGAAGGGGCAGCCAACGACAGTTGATGTGGAAAATGAAAAAAAAAAACTAGAAAATTAAATATTTCTCTTTCGTTTTCTACACTCTGTGACGCACATTGGTGCAGGGTATAGAGCAGCATTCACAAAAGGCCTGGACACTTGCATGGTCAGCAGTACGATTTGTTATTAGAGGAATAAACATACTCCTTCCATATCCTCCATAGAATTTAAGCACTGGATTTCTGGATGTAAATAGCTGACAAATACTAGATTTCAGGGGGAAACTTGCTCCTGAAGACAGTTTTTCTCTAACCAGGATTTGGATAGAGGGGCAAGGTGGCTTTTTTCTGTGGATCATTTCATCTCTGGAAAACGTGCTTCATGGAAGGGGTCTCATGGACAAGGAAATGGACTTGAGGAACAGAAGTCCAGATTGGCTTTGCTTGTGATAATTTTGGGGGATGGAAGCTTTGGTGGTAAGTAAATGATCAATTCAAGGGCAAGGCAGTGCCCAGGGACAGGTCCATGGAGAAGCCAAGACACCAGGAAGGTCCAGGGGAAGCTCATATAAAAAATGATGCTCTATTTCCTTTAGAATATAGAATAACTTGTTGAAAAGAGAACTTTACAGTCTAGCGTGATGACTGTTGGGAGGGCAGTGATGCTTCTGCACTGGTAATGCTTTTGAGAGCCCAGGGAATAGCAGCTATGAGGCACAGGGGAAGCAGCGGAGGATCTAATTATCCATCAGGGATCTCTCTGCCACTTGCCATCTGCTATTTCTTTAAATCATTTGGTGAAGTGCAGCTTGCAATAGCCTAGATGCCTGGTGCAGGAAGCATTTGGAGGAGGTGGTGGGAAGTGAGTATCTGTGAATGTGGCTTGAATGCTAGTTGATGCTGCACCAACTGGTGTAGTTTCTTATCAGAGTGACGTGTAGAACTAGTTTAAGAAGTAAGGTTTTTTTCTTTGTCAAGGCCTGGTCTCCAAGCCCTAGAAGAAACTACCCCAATTTTGACATGCCACACTTCTGACTGCACGACACCGCAATGTTAACATTCATCAGGCTTTCCTTTAGCCAGAGACTTGGGTGTTTTGATGTATTGTCTCAGTTCAAGCTGGAGCTTCATTCGAAGAAAGTTACCCGCTGCCAGTTCCTATCTCTAAAGTTTTAGTGCAGCAGTGAACCCTTGTGACTGCACAGGGAAAGCTGTAAGGATTAGGGCTCTGGGAGACAAATAGATCTGTCTCTTCTGAACCGCTGCAAAGCGCAAAGACTGTTGAATGGCACTATCTGGGTACAGGCTCTATAGACTATTCCCCAAGCCATTTTTCAGAAATGTTGGCCACCTTTCAGCTCAGGGTCTTCTTTGTATGGAACAGGACTCAATGTACAGCATGCAGATGCTCTTATTTCAGACATCACTTCAGTCTCATTGCATAGATTATCTGATACTGTATTTAGAATATTATGCCTATATGCAGCTGCAAAGAAGGTATAGAGACCAGAAGCTGTGTCTTGTAACATTTCTACAGTGCACATTTTGGGATGGTCACAGAGAGATCCCAGTCCTCCAGAAGATAGTATGATAATAGCAGTCTGTTATTTCTGTGTGACTACATAGAGATAAGTATTAGAATGGCTGTCTGTATAAATGCACATACTAATCTATACGTATCTATAACAGATATTGCCTCACAAGTTCTAAATTGATACATTTTCCTGTCTGTGAAGGAAAGTCCTTCCTCTACTTTTTTTCCATGATCTAGCTGAAAAATATCACACTTGGTAGTTCTGGACACAATGCAATGTGCATATTTAAATCAGGGTATGAAGTACAGTATGCCTGGTTGTGGTGGGTTGACCCTGGCTGGAAATCAAGAAACCACTTGCTGCACGTTCACTCCCTGCCCCCAGCAGGGTGGGAGAGAGAACTGAATGAGCAAAGGCAAGAAAGAGCTTGTGGATCATGACAAAGACAGTTGAACAAGTGAAAGAAAGAGGCAGGAAAAAAAACCAACTAAAACAAGTGGTGCAAAGACAATCACTCACCACCTCCCACCAGCAGACTGATGCCCAGCAATTCTCTGAGCAGCAGCTGCCTTGGAAAGACAACCCCCAGTTTTCACTGCTGAGCATGAAGTTTCATGGTATGAGGTAACCCTCTGGTCAGTTTGCGTCAGCTGTACCTGCTGTGTCCTCTCCCAGCCTCTTGCTCACCCCCAGCCTTCTCGGTGTGGGGTAAAGTCAGAGACAGAGAAGGCCCTGATGCTGTGCAAGCACTGCTCAGCAACAGCTAAAACATCCCTGTGTTATTGACACTGTTTTGGTCACAACTCTAAAACATAGCTGTGCTGGTTTTGACTGGGATAGAGTGAATTTTCTTCATAGGAGCTAGCATGGGGCTATGTTTTGGATTTGTGCTGGAAAGAGTATTAATAACAGTTAATAATACAGAGCTGTTTTCATTATTGTTGAGCAGTGTTTACAGAGTCAAGGCTGTTTCTACTTCTCAAACTACCTCACCAGCAAAGTAGGGAGGGGATACAGCTGGGACAGCTGACCCCAACTGACTAAAGGTATATCCCCTACCATATGACATCATGCTTAATAATAAAAGCTGGGGAAAGAAGAAAGGAGCGGGGGAACGTTCAGAGTGATGGCATTTGTCTTCCCAAGTAACCATAACGCATGATGGAGCTCTACTTTCCTGGAGATGGCTGAACACCCGTTTGCCGATGGGAAGCAGGGAATGAACTCCTTGTTTTGCTTTGCTTGTGTGTATGGCTTTTGCTTTACCCATTAAACTGTTTTTATCTCAACCCATGAGTTTTCTCATTTTACTCTTCTGATTCTCTCCCCCATCCCAACTGGGGGGAGTGAGTGAGCAGCTGGATGATCCTAGCTGCCAACTGGATTAGACCATGACACCAGCACTGTATGGACTGCGCCAGTTGGATCCGGTACAATGGTAAAGAGGAGGTGTAAGTTAGATCCATGTTTTAAATACAAAATCATCTATCTTGAATAATGGGTGTCTGACATACTAAATACATGACTAGTGCCAGAATGGAAAGAGAGAAAAAAGATGTTGAATTGTTTTCAAACTTGCATAGAGAAAAGAAGGTACACTCCTCTCCTTGTAGGAATTTCAAATGTTTTATCATACATCTAATGTTTCTCTCATGCTTAAAGCATCATACTGTTCACCGCTTGAGTACCTAACAAAACCAAACAAAACCCATAACTACATATATAATTTCCCTTCAAATTCTGCTGTTATGGTCCTGCATCTTTAAAGTCTAAGAGCGCTAAATAGGATACAAACGTATTGTCATAAAATCAATTGGTGTTTAAAGTAATGTCACAGTGTTAGTTGTGAAACAAAGGAAGATTTAAGACTAGATTATATTCCAGATATACATATTCTGTATATTATATATGCATGTATGTTGCTGCTTTCTGTTCTTGTACATCTGTGTCTGGTTCATACCCCATTAATTGGGGTTGGTTTCTGCTGTGGTGTAGCCACCATCTCATTTGCCACTAGATGTTGCTGTTGGTGCACTTGTTTGCTGAGATGGCATCATCCATGGTTATGGAGAAAACAGAAAGCGCTATGTGGTCGTTTGTGGTCACAGCTGAAGTGCCATGTCAATTACACAGTCTAGATACTGAGAGTCTCTGCATTCGGCTTTCAATAAATGCAAACCCTTTTTTGTCATGCAGCTCTTGGTCCGGAGCCACACGCAGAAGTATGAGCAAATCCATCACCTTCATGTGCAGTGAGGGCCACGACCCGAACCCATCCTTCCTCACCATCCTTAACACGAAGCAGAGCACAGGGCTCTTCTTCACAAAAGGTTGTGCCCATCCAGCAGAGCTTGGCTGTAAAAGCCCTTTTACATCACCACAGGAAAACTGACATTGTGGTATGCAGGCCCTAACATCTCATTTCTTGTTAGTCGGAGAATAAAGGCATCCTTGCAAATGCAGAGCCAGGTTACATCACGGGGTTAGTGCCTCCCTGCTGGTGCTGCCAGTCAGGGAACAGACCCTGGCATGGGGACACCAGGATGCTTGGCCCTACACTGGCCACAGATTGATCCCGACGAGTCACCACTCTCTCTGGATGTGGGTCACTCCTGTCCTGGAGTTGGGCACTGCCTGACCCTGGCTGTGGTGACCTGTGGAGACCCTGATGGTGCCCCATGGCAGCAGGCTGCAATAGCCGCTTGCTTCCATCCCTTGCAGCTCTCGTGGCCCTCGCCTCTGTCTCCCACACACAGGACCTGCCTTTGCTGCATCCCTGCAGGGGATGGTGCCTCCAACACCATTCCTGAGATCCCTGGGCCTCTGGTGACCTCCCTGAAGGTGTGCCTCCCCAAGCCCTGCTGCCCTGTCCCCTCCATGGGATCTGGCCTCCCTCACCAGCTGCCCTGTGATGACAGCCACCACTCTGGCAGTTTCTCAGCGTTCACTCAGCCAGCAACACGTCCAGCCAGGGCTCTGTCATCTGCCATAAATGCAGGGCATTTGTTCCTAGATGTGTTACTAATGCCCAGGGCACTTCAGCAAAAGCATTAAAGCAGTGTGCAATGGAGGCTACGAGCCCTGCCCACCATTTGTGGCTGTAAGCAGCAAAGGTAGGTAATGTGATCTGCTTGGATTCATCACAAAATCAGGGTGTAGCTAAGAGCAGGACTGACCACCACCAAGACCATGCTGGCACACAAGTCACTAGAAGAACACTAGTACAAGTCATTGTCATGGTGTAGCTGTGATACTCAACCAGTTTTTCCATGGGTCTGGTCATACCAGAGTTCCCCTGCTGTAGCATCAACTCATTTAGTGTAGACAGTGGCCCGTGTGATAGAACTGGAATCTTTTATAAGTATTTATTTAACTTTCTGTACCCACATTTACCTGTGATGGGCAGATAGCACACACCATTTGGTCGTGTCTTTGGATTCATGTTCTGCACACATCCATCCTTTGTGTGTTAGACTTTGTCTCCCACGGTAGTTGAAGTCACATTCTTGCATTCAACAGCAGCACGTGAACAGATACAAACCAAAACTTTTTGACTCTTGGACAATTTCTGAGGTCTTTTGAAGGCAAAAATCATCATTGGAAGTGGAAACCATGAAAGAACTATGTTTTTCCTTGACTCAAATTGATCCCAATTGTGGTGGTTTGACCATGGCCAGCAGCTAAGCATCAGCCATCTGCTTGCTTTACTTGCCCCCACAGTGGGATGGTGGAGGGAATATGAAGAACAAAAGTGATAAACCTTTTGAGTTGACATAAAGACAGTTTAATAAGCTAAGGAAAGAGGAAGAAAAAAACAAATAAGTGATGCAAAGGCAGTCACCCACTGCCTCCCACAAGTAGATTGATTCCCAGCCAGCCTTCAAGCAATGACTAGCTTCCCCAAACCACCCACCCCTCAGTTTTTATTGCCAAGCATGACATTATGTGTCATGCAATATCCCTTTGCTCAATCTGGGTCAGCTGTCCAGCCTACTCACTGGGGGAGCAAAGTGGGAAATAGAGAAGGCCTTGGAAGCTGTGCAAACACTGCTCAGAAATAGTTAAAACACTGCTGTGTTATCAACACTGTTTTAGTCACAAAACCAAAATACAGGACCATACAGGCTGCTATGAAGAAAATTTACCCTATCCCAGACAGATGCAGTACACCAATTTAAAATAAAATTCCACAGGGATTCAAGGTCATAGAATCATAGAACAGTTTGGGTCAGAAGGGACCTTAAAAGGTCACCTAGTCCAACCCCCCTGCAATGAGCAGGGACATCTTCAACTAGATCAGGTTCTTCAGAGCCCCGTCCAACCTGGCCTTGATGTTTCCAGGCATGGTGCATCTACCGCCTCTCTGGGCAACCTCTTCCAGTGTTTCACCACCCTCATTGTAAAAAATTTCTTCCTTATATCAAGTATAAATCTATCCTCTTTTTGTTTAAAGCCATTATCCCTAGTCCTGTCACAGCGGACCCTGCTAAAAAGTTTGTCTCCACCTTTCCTGTGGGCCCTTTAAGTACTGAAAGGCCACAATAAGGGCTCCCTGGAGCCTTCTCATGATCTGGTATTGCTAACTAAAGTAAACTCCTGAAAGACAGGTGATTTGCATCCGAGAATAAAATGCCTTCTCTACTTTCATTCATTGCTGATGCATCATTGTGGGTGGTAGACGAATGCACTAGTGGGAAGTCACGATTTTATTCTATGATGCTCATGTTAAAGTTCAGGTTCCTGAAGTGATGTGAGTGTCTAAGAATACCTTTCTTAATTTCAAAATACCTTTTAATCCCCATATTCAAGGAAAAAGTCCTGAAAACGCCGTCTAGATGCATGCTAATAAATAACAAACCAATGCTAAATAAAAGAGAAAAAAATCTTTTATTCTTCTAAAGCAGGTATTCTGGTGTATCTAATTAATGACTTTCAAAGTATAGGTTTGGAAACACTTCCTCTGTGCCTGCCTTCTCAGGATGAGATATTTATATTTATGTAAATGCACTTTTAAGCTAGTCCCATTGTCTTAAAGCCTTGGCTGAGGCACCTAATTCTCTAATCACCTGGATGAACAGATGATCTCCTAGAAGTGGTCCTACATACCTGGAGCTTGAATCTTAGAGGGTGAGCTCACACAAGAAGACTACTGAAGGAGACACACAAGATCTACTGAAAATGGCAGTATAGGTACCGGAGAAGAGGACAATGTCAGATATATGACAAGTGACTATGATGGGGCAATTGAAATATGGAGATGAGCCTGCACAGGCTGCAGTTTGCTATTCCAGCTCCTTCATGGAAGTAATACATCCTGTCTGCACAGAGATGGCAGAGTAAAAATGAGATAGGGAGTGGAAGTGTGGGTTTGAAAGGGGCCAGTCTACATGGTTCATTGAAGGTTTGGGTTAGGGTTAGTGTTTGTGTTGAGAGAAAGAAAGTCTGGAACTCCAGGTGGAGTGGAGCTGGAAATGAGCTGTCAATGGGAATGATCAGCTGCAAAGAGAGCTTGCCTGCAGGAGGTTTTTGGTCTAGATAATGGCTTGATGACTTTGTTGAAGGCACAGCCCAAACTTGAATTCTTGTCTTCCAGCTGATATGCAGACTGCAAATTTGGAGTTGTTTCTGGATATGCTGATGAAGTCTTATATTTCTCCTCTCCTTCTACCAAGGCAGATGGTGGAAATATCTTATTAGTCTTTCCTAATCTGCCTTGCAGGCTTGACCTGAAAGATTGTTTTATGGTGTAAGCAGACATTTCAAATGTGACACCTTTCTCCTGGATGGTTTATCTTATTTATGAACTTTTTAGACAGAGGTTTCAATCATCTTTATTTATCTTTTGTGTCATTCTGCATTAAAATTATAAAATTCGCCTTTCATTTTGGGCCAGAAGCTGTTATTTACAGTGTTGTCAACCTTAAGTGCTCAAAGATTAGGAAGGCCTGCAAATCATGAGATGTATTTTAAAAGCATATTGGCATTTTAAACCTGCTTTCACATTTATGTTCAACATTATGTGTACATTATGTGTATTATTATCACCTGCTTTCTTTTAATGAAAGATGGGATTTTACTTGTTTGTGATTCTCTGGCTATCAGAAGAAAACTCCAATCCGGTAAAAATAAAATAAAATTTAAGGGGTAATGAAAACAGAGAAGCAGTAGTATATTCAGCGTTGTTTGGGATGGACTCATCTCATCTGAACCTCTAAAATTAGTCCCTTAGGTTCCAGGCACTAAAGGGTACTGTGTTTCCAAAATATTTTGTATGTCCTATTTTCCTACAGGGACTAGAAAGCAGAGTGAGAGTGTCTGGCTGAGACAGAGACATAAGATGATCTTATCTGTAGTGCCTTTAATTCAAGAACAGATGCCTTTCTGACATGAATGTTCTGTTCAGTGAGTTGTTGAGCTCAGTGGTAGGTATCAAAGCATGTGTAAGTTTTTGCTATTAGATTTGTGGGTCTGATCTCACTAGGCTCTTTTTATAATCAGAGGAGACTGGATGAATCAGGTACACAAAGAGTCTGCATTTATAGTTATCTACAGGAGCATCCCTCTTCCTTGATTGTAGGAGAAGCATAGGGAGAAAGTAGCCTCACTAGGGAAAAGTTGGCATTTTGTTGCGTTCTGTGATAGGCACAAAATCAAATCACAAGGCTGCAATGGTCCTTCTTATCCGTAAAAAGCAACAGGACACAGTTCATGAGCCACTTATGCCCAAGTATGATCTCGCCCTGTAGATATCGACGGGATATTGCAGGAGTTGGGGCAAGTGGTTTGGGGGAGTTTCCTCGTAAGCTGCAGTCACTGTGCAGTGTTCCCTACCTGCGAGTTATGTGGCATGAAGGTGACTTTGCCAGGAGCTGCAGCCTGTGAGTAATGTGTTCTGAACGCTCGCTCGCTTTCCAGACAAAGCGAGGTGTTACATCCTGCAGCAGCCAGGCACGAACGCAAATAATGAAATGAGGCTGACCAAACAGCCAGCAGGGATGCATGGGGCTGACTCAGGTCTTTGTCAATTTCACCACCACCACCTTAAAAATAAAACAGTTCAGAGAAATGATTTTGCTTATTTGACTGCACCAGCAATATTAGTTTCATGCTAAAAAGTAGCCTGAAGGAAGTGGTGGTATCTGTGAATTAATTACCCTTTTAAGTGAATGAATAAAGTGGCTAAATGTGAACCCTCTACATTTTTTACCAAGGAAATGTTAATTTACCCTTGAATGAGGAGCACTGCAAAATCAGCCTATGTTATATACTGGGAAAAAAATCTCGTACATGTGTTCCTGGAAGCTCTCCCAAACACTTCCTTCCCACAGCGGACACACAACATCAAACCCATCTCGGTATCTTCCACATTTGTAATTTCTGTCCTCTTACACTCTTTCCAACTCTTCCACTGTCTGTCGTGACCTTTCCTGTGTAAAGCCCACCATAAGTTGTCAGATATTCAGGGTATTGAGCTGTCACCTCGTGGGCTTGTAAAGCACCCTGTATGCCCATGGATTGCTGTGACTCAAGGACAAATATTTGGTCTCAAGATGTGGCTGTCTGGTGTGAGCAGGGCACATGTGGTGAGCCCCAGATCCTGTGATTCCCTACCTAGGCACAACGGCCTGGCTTAGTATTGCAGCAGTAACTCCTCTAAATGTGTTGGGCAGGTGTTGGTGAAAAGGGCACAGTCTAAGTCCTGAAGTCCTTTACACTCTAAATAGGAAGGCTTGCAAAAAAATCATAGAATCATAGAATTGCCTAGGTTGGAAGGGACCTTTCAGATCATCTAGTCCAACCATCAACCTAATCCTGATGAAAGCCATCACTAAAGCATATCGCTAAGCACTACGTCTGCCCGTCTTTTAAATACTTCCAGGGATGGTGCCTCAACCACTTCCCTGGGCAGCCTGTTCCAATGCTTAATAACCCTTTCAGTGTAAAATTTTTCCTAATATCCAATCTAAACCTCCCCTGGCAGAACTTGAGGCCATTTCCTCTTGTCTTATCGGCTGTTACTTGGGAGAAGAGACCAATCCCCACCTCGCTACAACCTCTTTTCGGGTACTTGTAGAGAGCGATAAGGTCTCCCCGCAGCCTCCTTTTCTCCAGGTTAAACAACCCCAGCTCCCTCAGCCGCTCCTCATAAGACTTGTGCTCCAGACCCCTCACCAGCATCATATGAAACAAGGTGCCTTTGATTTCTAGGATGAACCTGGACGTGGGCAAGGATGTAAAGGCAGAAAAAGAGATAAAACCAGGGCACGCCCATGGACTGCCATTTGCTCATGTTGCTGCATTGTTTCCTGAGTCAGCAGATAGGCTAGTCACGGTCAATGTGCTACAGCTGTGTGTATAAACAGATCTTTATGCTTGATGAGTCAGAGAATTCCTGTCTCGGTTAGAGTCAGTTGGAATTCTGCCCTTGTCTTCAGTAACTGCAAGAATGGGACGTTTTGGTTTGTCAGACCTAATTCCCTAAATGCAGTACTTCTGTGGGTTAATTCATTACAGTAATAAAAGGCCAATGACACGGACTTAGCACTACAATGTCTTTGCTGGAAAACCTTTATGGGGTGAACTCAGAGATCTTTCTGTTCTTTTGGATACTGAAGTCATTTTGCTGTTTAGACATCTGCATCTTTATTGGGAATATAAGTATCAGCTCGGATGGATGAGCTTAAATGAAAACTCTGCCACCACCCCTTCAAAAAGATGCTTTAAACCTATTTCCCCCCCCCCCCCCCCGAGTTTCAGTATTGAGGATCTGAAAGAGCCTGAAGCCAAGTTGTTCTTGCCAGGTCAGTGACAGGGTAATCCCTGACCCCTCTGAATTTAAGACAGAGGCATAGAGGCGTCGTCAGTCTCATCAGAGCCTCTTCCCATTTTTCTTGATAAAAGACAAACCCTGTGAAGAAGACCTTTTCCCTACACGAAAAACATGCAAGTGCTCAGCAGAACCAAGTTGCTTATGAGGACATTGCTGTGTGAGGAGCAGTCACTCTTGGCAAGTTTTCTGCTAACCCTGGTGATAAAGCTCAAGGAAAAACCTGCCTTTGCAGGGATCTTTCTGTGTAATTAAGTGTTTTGCTCAATGCAGGCAAATTAAAACCCTGTTCGCTCTATGGCTTCCATGTTCCAACAGGGATTTCTGGTGACACCTTTTCATATTTGGGATCTTTCAGCTGCATTTTTGCCTGTCATTAGATGTTTTAATGGATATATTCCAGCAATAGATATGCTGGCATCCTCCCAGAAACCTTTACCCGTCCTTTAAGCAAATTGCAATCAGCATAACTAGTTTTAGCAGAACTTTGATTGAGAAATGTGATCTGTGAGGTTCTTACACGTGGTTGGATAATACAATCTACAAGGTCTTCACTAAAAGCATTTTTGCTAATAAGCAATTAACTTTGGACTTTAGTTTTCCATCTGATGAATTTTCAGCTGTGTTGAACTCCCAGCTGTGACACTGAAGAGCAGTGCCAGCCTTTGAACAAAAATAGTAGGGTGTGTGTGGAAAGAGCCTCTGTGAGGCGGACTTGAGTGAATGCCTTGTATCAGTGAGGGCATCCTGTTTCCGTAGTCAGTGATGGAGGTTAGACACTCAGAGGAAAAAAAGCCCACATGATTTTGGAGAGGCTTTCCTGCCCCTCTAAATCTATTCAGGTGAAGCTGATGAAGCATGTTGGTGTATTTGAGTGATGACTTGTGCCCATTCATTTTGTGTCATTTTGGTTTTCTTGGCATCTGACTGGGTTCTTCCTAAAGCGGTGCAATGGGAGAAGCAATTTGCTTCTGTAGTTTTGTTCCCCTCCAGCTCATGTTGAAAAGTAGGACAGTGATTTGTGAGTTTTGGGTGATGGCTATCCAGTGAAGGCAGTACCCAAATTTGGACCATCTGCTGGGGTGGAAGTTTGCTCCAAAGGATGCAGATGGCTCTTACGAGCAGAGTTCTTCCCTCCTCTCCCATCATCAATCCTGTACCAAAGATCCCTTTGCACCTTCTCTGCCTTTGTATTTTTTAAAACCTTTGAGGCTTTTCTCCTCCAGAGGAGGATCAACTCTTCTTATGTGTCTAGAAGAAACATCTCGGTTGTTTTTTGTGAGTGTATAAGCAACATGCCATACAACAGAACTGCTTAGGGCAGCAGGTGACAGGAAGCAGTTGCTTTTTCCTTACACCAGTGAGGAATGTGACTGGAAAATACATCTATACACTATAAAAATCCAAGTTCAGGTATGGTACCATAAAGAAAAGAAAAATCTGTAAATTCTTGCCCTTCGTGTATTAATTTATGTAGGAACATTCCCTAAATTCCCAGTAATGAAACTTAACTGAAAATTGAGATTTTGCCACTTTTTCTGAGGCGAAAATTAATCCCTCAAACTTAAATCAGCTATGGTGAAAACATAAACCAAAAAAAGCCATGGAATGAAAGCCTCCACTTTTCATCAGAAACACTAGCTGCAAGTCCTTTGCTTTATTTCTTCCTATTTCTCAGTTCTTGCTTTCATATTCAATTTGTGATGTCAGAATTATTTCCCAGGCACTGTAGACTTTAAAACTTCAGAATATGATTTTGTTTTTCTTCCCTTTATTTTTTCTTAGCCTGGTTCAATCAGTAGCAAAGCTCCCAAACGTACTTCTGTTCAAGGTATAATCCTGTATCTGTGGAGCAAATGTGTAAGACAGTTTTTCATTCTCCTTAATGTAAAATGGAAATTCTAAACTTCCATCAAAATTTTCTAACTTCTCAATGAGAAAAATTGCTGTCCTCCTAAAATTCAGAAGCCAAAAACTGGGTAAAAAGATTTCCCTCCCCCCCCCCCCCCGCCCCCCTTCTTTATTTGTTTTTGGTATCTGTAGCCTCAGAGGCTGACATGACATTCTACAGAACTGGAGACGGCTCTTATCCTGACTAGAGCATCACCTTTGCAAACCCAGAATGTAAGATGGCAGCACCTCCTGTCATTCATAATCTGAAAGCTATTCCTATCCCTGCGATGAAGTAAAAAATATCGAACCTGAGAAGTCAGTAAGGAGAAGACTATGTGTCTCAATTCTTTATGTTAGTCCAAGTGCACTACTTGGAGAAGATAGTAAACCAGTCAAAAGAACAACACTGCGGTGCATTAAAAGATGGATTGCAAGGAAAATTCGAATTACGGAAGTGAAAGATTACTCAATATGAAACCATTTAAAAATTAATTTATCCTCATGGAAAAGCAACTGTTAAAACTCACCTACGTATTTTTGTTTGACCTTGACAATTATTAAGTCTCTGGTAAGAAAATCCTAGCAGTTTTCTTCAGAAAAATAGCAGTTAATGAAGTTGCCATTGGGTGTAGCTATTGTGTTACTCTCTTCCTAGATGATCATATAACAAACAGAACTGGTTATTTTTGCAAGACAGCCAGTATAGAAAAATTATTTCTCCATAATAATTTCAGGTTCTGCAGTGTCTTAGAAGGATGACAGAAATCATACTAATTATTAGCATTCCCTACAGCGTGAAAAGGAAGAGTTTACCATAAACCCATTCTTGTAACTGATGCATATTTTAATCATTGAACTGTTTAAAAAAAATAAATACAGTACATTTTGTGCTCGAGTTTGAAGTTGGCATACTTGAGGAGATGTGTCTTTCCCTAGTTTGAATAAATTTGGTTTTGAAATAACAATGATCTGGAGGAGTGGAAAAAATTCCACTTAAAGCTAATGAAACCTCGAGAGTATGCAGAGATGTCTCATAAACAGATTCCGTGTGCCTAGCAGAACTTGTTGTTCTACTCCCACGTGATTAGTTGTTCTCATGGGAATAAAGGCAGCAAAATAAATGGTTCTCCCCCCATCTCCCTCCTTCCCCAGCATATGGGACACTGAGATGTCAGCATTCAGCTGCTTTTAAAAATGTTAGCGGACAAAGTAAGAGAAGTAAGAGGATCTTAGGACTAGGCCAAAATAACACAGTGAGTATTGAATCTTCTCAGATCTGTTGAAGAGCTCACCACTTCTAGATTGATATCTACGTACAGATTTAAAAGGCTGCAATTACGCTGCTTAGTAAACTTTGACTGTATTATGTATCTAACATTACGAACATCACTGCCAAGATAAGGGTGTGATGCAACAATAAAATTACTTGAAGAGTGGTAGAAATAAGGACTCTTCAGAGCCTCTGAGATTTAAATGTTCAGATGGCAGGGTGAAGGACATTCCTCCTGTATCAGGGTCTAGTCTGTTCCCTGCTCTTCAGCTTCGGTGCAAGACACATATGCCTTCTCAGGGGAAGAACAGAAGAGTCACATTCTCTCTGATTTTCTTGTAGGTTACGGGAGTAGAGCTTGCAGGATGGAAAACGTGGTGGCATAAGTGATGTCTGGGAGATCCTTTGTGACTGTTCATTGTGCTGTGTCATAGCTGCCTCCAGGGGGGGATATGGTCTCTGTAGTCACACTGAGCAGCTTCAAACACACTGATGGTTTTAGCACTAACAGTTTCATTTTTCAAACTAAATTTTTTAAGTGATCTAACGCTGACTTCTGAGCATCTTGAAACTTCATCTAACACAGCAGTTTTGTTTCTGGAGTACTATAAAATACCTGTAAGAGAAATAATTAACTGTATTGCTCTGATATGGTGTTCATTAAAGAGAAGGAGTTCTAACCCTGACTTGCACTAACACACAGTACAACCACATGTTTTCATGCACCATCACACAGGTCTGTTGGTCTGCAGACCCTTCAGCACTTGTAACTATGTAGTGTCAGGGAATGACCTGTGCCAGGACACAGGGAAAGGTCAGGCTCCAGGCTAGGATGGCAAGTGACAAATGAAGATGGGATTCCTTCAGCAGTCAGTGATAGTCACTAATCTTGTCTTAACCAGAACCATTTCTGCAGCCATCTTAAATGGGCAGTTATCTGCTCAGCTATCAATCAGTTTACCTGGGATCCACATTACTTAAGACATGTTAGTTGAATGGAAATAGCCAGTCAGCCACAGTGAATTATTCAATTCTTTTTCAAAAATTTTTTAGATAATCATCTAGAATATCGCTAAGACTCAGAAACCTACTAGTAGAGTAAAAGAATGTTAAGAATTTTATATTTGACACAGAGAATTATAGGAAATGTGGGTACAGATTCAAGAATCTCAGAGTCCCAAAGAGTGAAATAAGCATGTTGTCCTTTCGAAAATATGAACTCTGGCCATGAATTTAATAAGGTGTATTACAAGACCTTGTGTTAGACATATGGTTATTCCATATCAGAATATTGATAATCAATACACAGAAAACATCTGTTGTTCTTAAAAAGCAAAGTGTAGCTAGGAAGTTATTGGTGAATTATACTTTGGCCAGTTAAGTTATTGGAAGGACAAAGAACCTTTTTTCTGCCCTCATTTTCACTCTCACAATGGGTCTGCTACCTATTTTAGCCTTTGATGTTACTCTGGTAAAACCTCATCATGCCTCTTATTTCCCAGCCACAGGAGAGCCAGGGAGGGTCCTGCAGTTCCTCCCCATTCAACAGCAGAATGAGGTTAACATGGATGAAGGAAGCAGGTCTTATTTACGCTCTTGTGACATTTTCAGGAGTACAGCCTCTTTGTGATTTTTACATTGTACCTCCAGACAAAGCCTGCTTCCAGGGCTCTGGCTGTGATGACTTTTTCGGTTGCATTGCATTAGAAGGACATTAGAGAGTTGCGGTACTAAAAGTTACATTGGAGGATAAAGATGAAAGAAAAGGAAAGCAAAAAAAAAAAGTAAGTGTGGTGTTTGTAAGAACAGAGAACAAGGTAATAACCACATTAAAGATAATGAGAATGAACGTTAAATAGAGTTACTTGTCGTACTTAAAACAGTACTCCACTACGAGAAAGAGAGTGGGAGAATTTTCAAAGACAAGTTTTCCTAAATCCTATGTAGCCATTCAAAAATGGTTTCCAAGCAACCAGAACATGTAGATAGCCCCAGGAGTAAGAGGTATTATGAATGCTTGGAGACACAAAGAGGAAGAGAAAGACGAAACAGACCTGGAGTCAGGCTGGGAAGATGCTGGAGTGGGGGGTTCCCTCATGCAGCGCCAGCACTGCAGCCGGTGAGGGAGAGGGCGAGCTGCCTCGTGCTGAGAAGGTCTACCAAAAGAAGGAAAATGAAGGAAAGAAAGCATACAGGGACTGGAAGAACCTAGTTGAAAAGCATGTGTTTTGTATCGCTCTTTCAGACCTCCCATTAAAACAAATGGGCAAGAGTACGTGTCTTGCTGGATGTGATTATCTTTATTTTGCAGAAGGCTGACATTTACAGTTCCCCTGTACTTTCTTTTAGCTGTTTAAGAAATGTTCTTGTTACCTTTTGTCCAGATCAGTAATTGTTCACTGCTTATTTTGGCAAATCTTTCATTAATGGCTGGATTTAATCACAAAGGAGAAAGATGAGTGTCTAAAAAATTACTAGTTGGCTAGATATGTGCGAAAGGTATATAATTGAGTGAATTTGATAGAAAACACTGAAAAGCTGGTCCAAATGGTTGTAACATTACTAGCTGGGGTAACCTGTGGTTCTGTGTACTCTGAATTATTGAAAACAAGTCACGAAACTCCTTATATCATCCTTGTGGAGAAAACTTGGATATATTTTTCAAAATCTGTGTATAACCGAAGAAGTAACTTCTCTAGTTCACACACTGGAACAGGTTGCCCAAAAAGGTTGTGGAGTCTCTATCCTTGCAGATATTCAAAACCTGCCTGGACATGGTCCTGGGCAGCCTGCTCTGGGTGGCTCTGCTTGAGCAGGGGGTTGGACCAGATGACCTGCAGAGGTGCCTTCTGACTTCAACTGTTCTGTGTCTCTGTGAAATATAGGAGGGTCCCTGCCAACAAGCTTTGAGGTGAGAACTTTTACATCTTCTCTTTTTTGTTTTATCCTGTTTTTCCTAAGTATATGGCTCCCCTAACCTTTCTTTTCAAACTCACTAAATGCAGCCCGGAAGACTATAGCACTCCATAAGCAATGGGACTGAAGCCTTATGAAAGCTGCTCCCAGCTAACTCCAGTGGCCATACAGCTAACCACCTGTATGCCGGGGATCCAGATCTCTTCATTGCTGCATCCATCAAACCCAGAACCTACCTTCCTTCTTGAGTTAAATCTGGTAATTGCCATGCATGTACATATCTGTGTACATTTTCAGCTGGTTTTACTATGGAAGGCTTTAAATGGCAAATTTCTCTAATCCACTCTTTATGTTATATAAATCCTCGCAGTAAATAAATTAAGTAATGTATGTCTCAATACTGACACACTGAACATCACCCACACCAATCTAAGGACTGCCGATTTTCTCACATTTGTAGGAATAAAATATCTTTGTGGCCTTTTCCCCTAAATCAGTTTTCTTTAACCTAGGTAACTACGGTCAGTAGTTACTAGGGGAAAGGATGGCCTGACATGCAGCACACAGGCCACATGATTGTTTATCCTTATTTATTTAGGAAGTGAGGCTAAAATTATGATGTTTTCAGCTGTTTTGATGGGAAGTTGGGAAGCCCGGGACACTTTTGTCTGTTACCATTTTTTGGAGTGTAGTTTAGATCTGGGTAATCACCATGAACCCTCTACATTTCAGTCCTTACGGAGAGGGGTAGGACCAGAGGAAAATATCTTCCAATCTCAGAGGCACCATCTCTTTGTAAAATATCTGCTAATTACTTAGGCCAGTGCAAAAAAGGCTGAGACCAACAGATTAAATCTGAATTGGGAACCATCCCGGAGAAGATGGTAACTCCTCCACAGCATTCATTGTCAGGACATGTTCCCAACAGGGAGAAAATTTAGTAATCCTTTTAGTTAACATTTTTTAGCAAAATGTCATTTTCAAAGCTTGTTATTAGTTAAGAGCCCTAGATAAAAAAAGAAGAAAAAAAAAAAAGAAAAAAAAAAAAACTAAAAAGAAAAGCCAGAAGGTTCTAATAGAGCTATATCGGCTACACCAAAGTTGACTGTCTTTGGATTAGTGAAACTGTCCACAGCTGCAAAAGACTGTAGACCTTGATGAATGTGACTGCAGTCAGAATGAAAGGCCTGAGTGTATTCAGTAGGGAAGAACATAGATCAAATTCTCCATCTTCCAGGTTTCTTCCTGAAGCCATGTATTGCTTGCATCTTTCTTGAGAGGAGCAACATAGGGCATATGCACTACCACCTTGGTGTCCAGAAGCCACCTTCTACCTGACAGAATGTCAGCATGATCAGCTTTGAGGCTTTCTTATGGCTCATGGCACAGCAACAGAATTTAACCTTAAGTAAATCACTGTTACAGTGAGATACAGTCTACAGCAATTTACCTTTATTTACTCCAAAGTTTTCCTGCCAGTGACCAAGATCCATTTCAACAGCTAATGGAAAATATAAATCACATCTTTCTTTGATGTATCTGTAATGTGTATCTAGACAATGATTTAATTACCAAAAGACACTCGAGACTCTGATTCATCTCTAACTTTTTTTTGAACGTCCAAAGATTTTTAATAGATACTCTTGAGTAAATGGGTGATGATCATCTGTGATTTACGTAGGCTGTTAGCCTCTTAATGTAGTATTTGATTTCCGTCTCAATTTCCCACTAGTTCCTTACTTACGAATAAGAAATTTCATACAGCTTATACAGCTCCATTTCTGCCTGTCTGAAAGGCTTTTCTCCATTCTGGGAGTGATGTACCGTAGGCATTTCACTGAAATGCTGCAGGATCACGGAAGTGGCTGAGCTGTATACAAGGTATCCTGCTTCTGGTACCTCAGTGGCAGGCTCTAAATTGAGGAGAATAGATTGGTAGAACAGCTAGAAACAATTCTGAATGCTTTGAACTGAGTTAGAAAAAGATTCGGTTTTGCAAAAATAGAATAAATATAGGCCTGATTTTCCAACCTGTCATCCCAATTTTTTAGTAGTGTAACCTCACAGACTTGCATGGAGTTAAAACAGTACACAACTAAGACAAGGGAGATGAGAGCTGGACTCCTGTGGGTTTTGGGAAGTGTGCTGCAGCACAGTGCCTGATCTGCAGTGTTGAATTCAAAATGCAACAGAGAAAGCACTCATGTTACACTCACTAATCCCACACCCTCATCCCCTTTTTCAAGTAAGAGTAATATTTTCATCAGGCAATTTGGGGCGAGGAACATTTCAACTGAGGACAAATTGCAGAAGACGACCTGTTTCTGTTGGATGCAAATGTAGTTAGCTTTGAGCTGATAAGGATTAAACAAGATTGAAAAGATTTATCTTTTTATTATTATGCAAAAAAGAATTTTGAGTAGGAAAATCAGCTGGCTGGGAAGAATAACAAGGAAGCTGGGAAAAATAATAGGCGTTAAAATACAATGGAGGAAAAAGCAATCAGATTGGGGGAAAAAAAAAACAGCACGAAGAAAAAACTAGCACAAAGTTGTTTGGTTTTTTTTCCTTAAAAACAGAAGTCTTACATAGGGAACGGTGGTAAACTAGGAAATGGCCCAGTGGATGCAGATCCAGGCAAGGCCGCAGATCTTTGTAACGATGCCGAATGCACAGACTACAGAGGGGCTCTGCATAGATACTACAGTCTGCTCTGACAAATCTGATTGCAGGAGAAAGACTGCATATAGTTATTCACAGAATACTGAATCAACACGATAGCGATACACATTATAAAGTTATCCCAACAGGATCTGGGAGGACTTTGGGCCTCGTGCTTAATGCCAGGCCACTGTAGGGACACTGGGTAGGGGGAGCTCTCTGTTCCATTTAATTGTGTTTTTTTAAAAGTGCATTGTTTTCTAAGTCATTTGGGATGAAGGGATTTGTGGGCAGAAATAATTCAGCATTAGAAGGAAGATCCCAGTGAGAAACTATTTTTGTATGGGCAGATGGATTTAAAACTGCAGTTGGCTCAGTGCTGTTCCTAATCTATAATAAGAAACTGTTGTTCTGTGTGATATCCTGGCCATATGCTGAAGCCAGAGGATAGTCTATTATAAAAGAGTGAGGAATAGTTTATCATCTTTCTGAATTTGTTCATACACTCTGTGGCTCATGCTTCTTCATCAGACAAGGAAAGCTCGGCGGATGGAAGCAGATACTCCTCTTGACTCCTGTTTTTATCGTAAGAATAGAACATTCTCTGTCTTTCCTGAAAAATGTGGTTTTCAAAACAGACAAGAACGAAGTGAACTTTCAAGCTCAGAGGTTTTAAATAACTCCATCCCTCAGACTTGTACTCCATTTTATGCTATGCTAGTGGGAGGGAGCACAAAGCACTTTAATTGTATGGAAAATGTGCAGGCGAGTCGGAAGAAAAGAAAAAACACAGTGCTTTCACTTCATGCCATTGCATCAGGTGTTTTTGCATGTACTGTCCTAGACAGCCATCACTCTCTTGTACAATCCTCTTCTTCCCAAGAAACACTGTTTTAATTTACAGACTTTTTTTTCCTTTGGAAGGTAGAACCAATTGAGATACATGAATAAGGTCAATGAATAAGAGTCTGATGCCGTGAGGAAAACAGTAGGACAAAAGTGAAAGCTGGATTTGTAAGCGTCAAGGGACAAGACCAGGATCACGCACAATTATGCCAACCTGCAGGATAAGGAGCTGCTACAACTTAGCAAGTAGAAAAAGTAGATAGGAAAAACACGCTCGCCTCATTCTTTCTTTGAAAGAGAGTTTACACAGAGCCTGGGAAACTGAATTGGTATGTAAGAGTGGGTATACAGATTCACAGAAAGAAAAAGGGAAGGTAACTCAAGGGACACTCAACAGCTACTCCAGAACCTCATTACAGTCCTTCTGGCTTGTGAAGGAGACTGGCTGCAGAAGAGAAATTGCTTGTGCATCCTCAGTCCCTCACTAGAGCAGTCTGTAAATAAGCCACGGGAGAGATCACAAAATGACACCTATTGACAGGCTATAAGTAACAGTGGACAACGTCCTCCTGCCTAAGAACGCCTGCAGAGCAGCCTGGTCAATGTGAAAGGTTCCTTGGAAGGAACCTGGCAGGTTACCTCCATTATCACATATAAAAGCTGCTTTCACATTTTTGTAGTTGCAAAGTTTCACATCACTTATTGAGACTGAGTTATTTCTAGAAGCTGCAGATGCAGTAGTTGGTAGACAGTTCTGTTGATGTGTCTTTATATCAATTTATTTTGCTTGTTTGGTCCTATCATGGTTGTGTTAAGGAAGGGAGACTGGATCCTTAAGAAGACAAAAGAGCACTTGGGTGGGCTGGAGCTGCTGCTCTTTTTGTCAGATATATTCTGACTTCCAAATGCAAATACTGTAACATTTTCCTTCTTAGCCAAAACATAAAATTTTAGAAAAGGTGTAAATATTGCCAAGACGTGCATATTTGTCAGGAGGAACACAGAGCTGGTTGAAATATTTTGACTGAGCTGTAAAATCTGTACCTTTTGGCCTGTGTCTTTCTGGTTTAACATCCATTTTTCAAGTGATACATTTGCTGAAAGGTATGTTAAGAATCAGGACCATACGTGTAATTTCCAGTGAACTAGGACTTACTAGAGCTGTAGCATCACATCAAGGTTCTGGGATTCAAGTGAGATGGCTGAATATATATATTTCAAAAGGTGGACAGCTCTAAAGGTAGTTTGGCAGATAGATACCTACCCAATCCAGAAAAGCATCGTGTTAGCATTTCCAAGCCAGCTGCAAGTTAAGTAGTGCATCTTCACTCTGCAGGACAATGCTCTGCAGGTGCCAGCACCAGTCTCAAGGGTAGAGGAGTTAGCACAGTGCTGACCATGGGCTCATTTGCCCTAGTTCTCAGGACAGCTTATTTGTTTAGGCAGCACATCTCACTGACATCACTGTCCTCCTTCCAGGCCAGCAGCTGACTTGGGGATCTCAGGACCCTTCTCCACTTTTCAGGTGATGTGATTTAAGCCCAGTTGGCAACTAGGACGACGTGGCCGCACACTCACTCCCCCCAGACTGGATGGGGAGAAAATCAAAAGAGTAAAAGTGAGAAAAAACTCATGGGTTGAGATAAAGACAGTTCAATGAGTAAAGCAAAAGCCACGCAATGCAAGCAAAGCAAATCAAGAAATTCATTCACTGCTTCCCATCGTCAGGCAGGTGTTCGGCCATCTCCAGCAAAGCAGGGCTCCATTACGTGTAACGGTTACTTGGGAAGACAAACGCCATAACTTCGAATATCCCCATCTTCCTTCTTCTCCTCCCAGCTTTATATGCTAAGCATGACATCACATGGTATGGAATATCCCTTTGGTCAGTTGGGGTCAACTGTCCCAGCTGTGTCCCCTCCCAACTTCTTGTGCCCTCCCAGCCTACTCACTGGCAGGGCAAAACAAGGAGCAATAAAGGCCTTAACTGCCTAACAACAACTAAAAACACCAGTGTGCTATCAAAAGTATTTCTCATCCCAAATCCAAAACACAGCACTGTACCAGCTGCTAGTAAAAAAGTCAACGCTATCCCAGCTGAAACCACGACATGAGGACACACCAGTGCTCTGCAATTGCCAGTTTGGTTTGACTTTACCATATTTTTCTTCTAAATCTCTTACCAATGTCACATGTCATTTAGTCCAAAAAGGTTTTTAAAAATGAAAATATATATCTTTGTCACAGACCTAGGAATGAGGTGATTTTCTTGACAAAATCTATTTTTGACTTTCCAAGCATAACCATTTCAGTGAAAATGGAGTAACTTTATAATAATACCTGGCCTGTCTTTCAGGCCATTTTGACTGCAGCATGAGTTTTTCTTATATAAAAGATACGATTTGCATTTAGAAAGGCTGAGGGATACACCTTATTATAAATTAAACCGTTTATACGCAAATGAGAATTAACTAATATAGTGGATTACAAAGCATGTCTCTTTATTGCCTAAGGTCCAGAGAAAGCTCTTAGATCTAATAAAAAAATAGAGGAAAATGGTTGTGAATATTCAGGTCTTTTATTCCACAGGTCTGGAAAATGGTTGCTTATACAGCCAGAAGTCTTCAGTTGTGATTTTACAGAAGCTGTTTTGTTTTCCACACCCATTTTTGCCATCCTCCTTGTTTGCCTGTTTCTCTAGTACTTTACTGAAAAGATATGGTGCAAGAGAGAGAGATGAAAAATTCAATTTTCATGTTTTCATTTTCTTGGAAAAATATGGCATTAAAAAAAGTTTTACTTTAATATAAGCCCCTTTTAAATTAATGTTTATTGGAAGATGTTCAACCACCTTCAGAAACAGCAAAGAGCTAGCTAGTAAAAACAGAGTGCTGGTCTGTCCGGACTTTGCTTTGCAGTGAGGTTGCATGCCATTGCATGAAACCACTCCTTTGAACAGGCTGTAAGAAACAAAGGCTGACTATCTCTGTTCCTGTCGGACTGCTGTGCTAGAGAAGATCATGAATGCCACTTTGCTTTCACATGAGACCCAAGATATTGTGAGACCTATTGTCTCAAAGCACAAGACATGAAGCTTTTTATGTTAAAACAAGGGGAAATAAAATAAAATGAAATTCTTTAAGGGGGTCAGGGGCAGAAAGGGACATGGGCTTCATTAATTTTAGCTGGTGAAAAGGTAGAGCCAAATTCAAGTTGAGTAACAATGAAGTGCCTACAACTCTGAAACAGAAGGTATTCTTTGACATGATGCTGTATATAATTGATTTGTTATAATAAATTAAGAGAGGAGTAGTATAATCTAGAAGTTATCCTAAATCTAGGAAAGACAAAATTGGCTGATGGTCTATTCATGGTGGAGAGAGTAAGGATACATTGTAAGACTGTACAGAAATAGAAGAAGGACTCAAGAAATAAATCTGAAAGGGAAGAATGAGAATAAACTCAATGGATAAAATCCAGGCAGTCTGACTTTTGTGTTACTGTGAAGGGTACAAAGGCACGATCCCTTCATAGGAGCTATTTCTGACCAGACTTATCAGATTCTGCTGCCTTATACAAGCCCAGGTGGAGGACAGTAATGTTTGGAGACAGTAACTTAAATGCTTATGAAATTGATAAAAGATAGGCTGACATCAAACCCAGACGTTATCAGTCTGTAAGAAGAAAAGTCCTAAGATTAGAGGAGATGAGACTTATGTGTAGAAAGACTTCAGCCCTGGCAGACAAAAATAAGATATTATTTATATTCCATAGGGGAAAATGTTATTCCTACTGGAGTAGAAATTTAGCTATATAAAACACCACTCCAATGTCAACAATAAATAAAGCAAGGGTTTTAATTTGGGAGACATTCTTTCCAGACATTCAGGAAACCATTTGTGGCAGTCACTATTAATATGATTAATTTTGGTACTTCAAAATGTGCCTAAGTGTTTGTTTTGCCAGATAGACATCCAGACACCTGAAAACGCTGAATATTTCAGCCAAGAACTGTTTTTTTCACAGATGGGGAAAAAAAAAAAAAGGTCACATAACACTTATTATACAGTGATGATAACTTTAATTCTGTGGTTATGTTATTCTGAAAAGAGAAACTGAGTTATTGATTGCCAGAAAAGCCATACATTTTATGGCATTAGGTCAATAAAGCTCATGAAACCAGCTCATGAAACAAGGATGCTCTCAGGAAATGGCTGTAGTGGAGCACCATTAAAACAATTATAAATTTGCCAGTCTGACTACAGGGTAGAAGCAGTTATGAATTTATTAGTCTGACCCAGAGAGAGATAAAGTGCTCTAGAAAAAGATGGGATTAGATTTATTGATCAAAAATATAAAAAAGTAGTTTCAAAGAAAACAGTTAAGTTAATGCAGTGTTTTCTCTCCCAACGTGGTTCAAATGACCGTCCTGCACTTAAAGCACTGAGGTTTACTTATTTACGTGGCTTCAAACACTAGCATTGATGAGACAAGACACCGCTTTAAACCCACTCTTGTTACTATAAATCCTTAGGGCCATAGGCAGATGCTCTTAATCGTATGGGGTGTGATCTCTTTTCCCAGTTATATCATTTAAAATGTGTTTGTGTGCTGGCAGGTATTTCCAGAACTTGTGTACCTCCAGAGCATTTGAAAATGTCTATCACATTTGAAGGGGAGAGAAGCATGAGACTTGTGCAATTTTACAAGTTTTTTCACATTTTCCTTTTTTTCTTTTTTTTTTTTTTTCTGGAAACTCATCACATTCCTCTTTTCTTCATAGCCTAATACTTCTATTCCCTATTAAAACATTCCTTCCCCAACTATCCCTTCTTTATAAACTAAAAATTTTCTAAAATAATCTTCTGCTTCTTCTCTGATATTCTCAAAGGCGCCTAAGGGAAGCTGAATTAATTTCTGAAGGGAAACTGGTAAAATCTCAGGCATAATCTGCAAGATGGTAGTGAATAAGAAATGGAAATAATTCATTAAAAATGAGTCTGGGAATGAATTCTTTGCGAGCTGGAAATGTTTTCTTAATGATGTGAAAGGAAGAAGAAGATCTTTTCAGAAGAAAGGTAGTAAAAAGGACATCAATTTTAATTTTTTATTAACCTGAAATAATAGTACAAAGGACGGAAGCATTGGTTGGACTGTTTTTTTGGCCGTGCTATATACTGCACCAGGGAAAAATAAATGCAAGCAGATATTCCCCAAGTCTGACTTCTTGTCATTAGAGGTTAATCTCAAGTGTCCCATTGTCTCACATTTGCTCAATGTATCTATTTGCTGGTAAGGTAGTCATTTAGCAGGTGTGCTTGTTGATCTTCTACAGCAAATTCAGGATGTGTCTCCCTTTTGCTTCTCCACAGTTTCTCAGCAAATACCTCTGAAAACCTCCATACTGGGCTGCTGTTTAGCACCTCCTGGGGCAAACACAGATTTACAGGCTTGGAAAGCTGTGGTTGCAGACAGTACATGCACTCCAGGGCACGCAGGCACGGCCACTCTACCTCTTCTTCTGCCAACACAAGCATATTCCCAGTGCAGCTGTGTCCTGCAGTTTTAGGATAATATTGTTTCAGCCTCCTGAAGGATACCTGCTCCAAACTGATGGGGGCCAGGGCCCAGCAGAGGTTTTTCCTGAGGGTCACCACGCCCCCCACCAAAAGGAAAGGTAAGCGCAGGGGAATCAGCTCTGAAAGCAGATGATGAAAGCTTGGAGAGTAGGTGGAGATTGGTTCACTGAAGGGTGATGTGACAGGGAATGACAGGAGATGGGTGTCTCATATGTCCTCGGTCTTTCTCAGACGCTCAGTAATTGGGTCCTGAACCACCGCAGGAGCGGTAGTTCAGACTTTATTTAACTTAACCATTGCCCTCCCCTATTACTAATCATGCAGTGACACTTCATCTGTCATGTCTTAACAAGCTGGAATGTTGGAAGCTGTGACACATTTCTCAAGAACGGTGAAAAATGATTTGTAAGAGCGTAATTTTGGATTCATAATAGCAGTGTTTCCATTGATTAACATATACACTGACTGCTGTATATTTTGTAGGCTGTCATATGTATCACCATTGTCCCTTTATCTGTCTCCATATAGTATTTGTTCTCTCAGACACACCAGTAGTTTACAAAATGATTAAATGTGCCTTTAAATAAACACAAAGGATATGGAAATGATTATAATAATTGTTTTATCACCTTGGTTGCCATTTATCAGCTCCCTCACAGTTATTAGGAACAGATTTACCCTTCAGACGAGACACCTTCTATGAGATCTGTCAAAGCCAATGCCTGCAAGTACCTCAGTAAAATCAGCCTTTTATCCCAGACAAGTTTTTCCTTCTTTCCCTACATAAAATACATACAGTAACCTCTAAGAAGACAATGGCAGTGCAAATGCATTAAAATCTTTCCAGCACTTGTCAGTTGTCAGTCCCCTTGCTCAGGCCATACTTTTCTGCGGAATCCTTGTCGCACTGCGTACAGCTGAGAAGGAACATCTCGAAGGAGCCAGTCAGCCAGCCATAAGCTCAACCCAGGCAGAGAGCAGCAGAGCCCACAGCAGCAGGGCAATCCAGAGCGAAACCCTGCTGCTGAGGGCTAGAGGAGTGCAAGACAGCGTGCCGGAGCACCAGCTCCTGTCCTCCCTTTTCCTCTTCGAGGGAATCGTGGTAACGAAAAGCAAGAAGAAATTCTCTCTCTCTCACCCTGCAGGGAAACTCGTCTATTTCGAAGGAACCTCACCAGCATACTTCAAACAAATCTCTTCTTTTTTTACACCGATCTAAAGATGAAGTCAGCAGTAGATCTGCCTTATAGAAGCTACAAAATTTCTTTTTTATTCCTTTCCTTCCTCTCTATTTTCATTGTTAAATGACGATGAATCAAGACAATCAAGCTGAAAATTCCTTCCTTGTGTTTTGCTTTCTATTTTTTACTCCAGTGGAAGTGACTGCTCGTTGGTGCAAGGCTAACAATTACAATAATTTATCCCTGAAGGGTTTTCAGATCGTATTCTTTAGAGCTGAAGCTTTTCTTTATGGCTTTAAAGTTGGGTTTTTTTGGTTGTTGATTTTCTTTTTAATTAAAGGCTTCAACCCTTCAATTTTAATCTTGCATTTGAACCATTGTAACATGCTTCAGAAGCTTGCAAACTGAACTTCAAACAGAGGGCCTGCTTCTGCTCCCTTTGAAGTCATGACAAACCTCCTGTTGATTGCAGAGAGGGAAAGTGGACCAAAAGCACAAAGCACTTTTATTTCTTTCTGATTTCTTCCATTACCCTGCTATTGTACCATGTATCAGAAGTGCTGCAGACTTTTGTGGGCAAACCAGATATATCATTAAAACAACTTCCCTAGCAGCAGCTTATTAAGCTGCTACTTAAGCACAGTTAAGGGTCATTCAGCAACAACTTTGTCTGGTCTCTGCTCAACAGTCTAAACAGTCCAGCTATCAGATCCCTATGTCAGATTCCTACAGCCTATTGCAGAGCAAAAAGAAAGAGCCCAGAGGTGCTGCGACAGGCTCCGGAGATCAGTGGTGCCACAGCAGGCTGCCAGGCAGATCTGCCAAGGTGGCTCTAGTGCTAGAAAGTGCAAGTGTCCAGGGAGCGTCTCTCTTTTAGGTAACATCACGGTTTCAGTGATTCTCAAATCACACTTTCTCAGAACTGCTGTTTTTGTAAGAAACAGTAGGAAAAGATAAGGACTGTGGCTTGATTGAACTCAAAAACCTTTATATTCTTCTTTTAAATAGTGCTCCCCACAGATTGGCAACTTTGCTTTCCTTCTAGCTCTAATCAGAAAGACATCTGAAATTGGTCCAGTGGGATACAATACTTGTCCTAAACTTAGAAAACTTAGAAAAATCAGCAGTTGTACTCTGACAAGCCATCTTTGATAAGAGTCACCAGAATGAATGAAATGACACTATCTTGGAAATGAAAAATGTGTCAACTTCTTTAGCCAGGTCATCAGCAGAGATGAGTCTCCTTATGGCGAAGGAGGAAGGCAGACTTGGGAGTTGTCATTGCCTGGATGTTGTGTGCTACACACTGACATGACTGCTGGTAAGTTCCTCAAACTGCGTCCCACTAGAGGTGTACCAGCCTTGCTGAAGTTAAGTGCTTTCAAGATGATTCTTACCTATCTATCACTCCTTTTTTCTGTATGCTTCTGTCCTCATCTTTCTGACTCACTCCTTATCTCTCTTTTCTTCAGATGAAAGTGCAAAGAAATTGTCCTGCTGAGAGAGGATAAAGAGAATATGCGTTCAGGAACGTGTCACTGGGGTAGTGACTGCCATTAGTGGTTGGCATAGGAGGGAGTTAGAGATTTCCAAGAGCTAGTCTGGCTGTACTCCACATAGGAGAGGGAAAGGAGCAACTGCTTCTCAGGAATTTATGATATTCGTCAGGAACAAAAAAACATGTTGGAAACCTAATTCCTGTAAAGAAGGATGGCCACAATTCAGGGCTGGGGTCCCTCTCACCTGACAAAACTGGGCCATGCACACCCAGCTTCCTGAATTGCGAACAGAGAGAAGCAGGAGGATCCTGTTGTGTGATTCATTTGACCTATTTTAATAGACTTAGATAATTGTCTTTAGTTGTCTTTAGGACAAGAATGGTTGCAACCTAAAAGTTCCTACTTTCCTCTGTTGGTTATAAATTTGCAGAAAATGCTCTGCATCCAAATAAGGAGGATCAGGCATGACAGTGCAGCCAGGTTGATCCCACCCCAGTAGCCATGCTCAGGAAGTGAAAATTAGAGGCCTGGAAATTGCTTGATAAGTTAGAGTCAGGCGAGGGATTTGCGTTCAATAGGCCAGGCTGCAGCGTGGTTCAAAGCAAATCGCTAATATGAATACTTGCTGGAAGACAATGGCATGGGATGAGACATTTCAGCCAGCCAGTTCCTAGTCAATTTTATAGATGCTGAATTCTAGAGAGGTCACTACTGGCTTTGGGCTGCGAACGGTAACCTTTGGTGTGTAAAGCAAACAGGGAAACAGCAATGTCACGCTCGGTGTGCGTTTGTGCAACAATGCAATGCAAGGAATCTTTTCTCAAGCACTGTAAATGTGTCTGTATGTACCTTCTCTGAGCTCCCAATGGCACATGCCTTTCTCCCAGTCACCTCCATTGTTCACATCCAACTCTTCCTTGTTGAAAAGAAAATTCTTTCTTTAAAACCTAAAAATTCTGTGAATAAAAAAATCTGTATTATAAATTCTGCTATGACTTCAGAAGTGTTTCAAGGTATGTATACTACAAAAGAATTTTGGCCAGCGTATGACTTACTAGGCACATATATCTCTGTAAAGAGTCCGGACAGCATTTTTCATTCAACTCTATTTAGGAAGGATATGTGGTCCAGTTATTAAGGAGAGAGATTACGAAGCAAGTGCCTGGTTTGTACTCAATTTTGCATGCAACACTAAGCAAATCCTACAGCTTCTCTGTGGCTTAGTTTTCCCATCTGTAAAATGAGAGTGATGGCACTCATTTATTTCACAGGGGTGAGTCTTAATTATTGTTTTTAGAATGCCTGCTGAGCTGGATGCGAATTCTTTCTTCTGCTGAAGTCAGTGCAGGTTTTGCTTTGTGTTCATTGCAACAGGATTGAGATTTCATCCTTGAAGCAGTAACAGAATAAAGCTTCTCTCCTGCATTTGGAAACTTCTCTCTCCCCTGCTCATAGACACCTGAACAGCTCTGTGATAGTACAAATCACACTGATTCAATTTATGAATTTATGCTACAAAAACATTTAAAATTATGAATAATATATGAATTTTCTGATTTCCATTTCCTTTTTTTTTTCCAGCAGGGATGGCTAAAGATGGCTTATCCACTCTGAATTTTTTTAAGTCTTCAAGACAACTGACTTTTTGGAACCACAGGAGATTTGTCGTCAGCAAGGTATTAAAACTCCTTTCCCCACTGCTGAAGAGCCTAAGTCATTAACAGCTGCATCCTTCCAGCTTTGCCCATCATTCAAGATATATTATTCCACAAAGAGTAATGGGAAACTTGAAATTAGGGAATTTAATTATTATATCACCTCCTCCCTTGAATTTAATGAGGCAAGGCTGTCAGTCACCACTCATGCATCTAAGATGGCTGGGCACAGAGACTTTGCAGCTGTCATGGAAAGAAAACCATAGTCATCCATAGTTCATCAGGAAAAGACAAGCTTTGAGAAAATATCCAATGACAGAGATTGTAAGAAGATTTAAAAAATACGTAGGGTATTAGCTCATAAAAATTGAGAAATATCTAGATTGAAGGATTTGATATCCAAAACAGGAAGAATTTGAAAATTAGCATCTTGCCAAGAAGATAGGAACAAATTTCAAGCAATAAAGAAAGGCTGTTAAAATAATGCATGACAATTTCTTTTGATGCTGAAGGAACAGTGAGAAGAAAAATCCTGAAAATTATGCTTTTTCCAAAAAGAGAAGACCAATGGAATTTTTCACTCTTGTATCTCGCTACTTCATTAAAGCTTAAATAGCAAATAAGCCCATTGTTCACCAGCAAACTCCTGCCTTCCTCCTCTTAGTGATTCCTGCACGTTGCAGAAGGCAGAGTCTGCTGCTTCCCAAAGTGCCTTGGCAGCACCTTCCCCACCAGTAAGCAGCATCCCCCAACGCCCAGGGACCCAAATTCTCATGGAGCAGCCAAAGAGACTTCCTGCATATGGGTTATGTAAGTAAGTAAGAAGGCAAAGGTTCTGAATTTTCATTTAAAAAGGAGTATTTTTACTTCCTGAGCATTTTCTGAAATCCCACCAACCTGTGTAATGAAGAATCACCATTGGCTAAGAATAAAAAAATAAACAAAAAACCAAAACCTTCCATAAAGCTTACAAAACAACTTCTGTCTTGTAATCATTATTATGACGAAATAAGGCAAGGCAAGTCCTATCTTTTCTTCGTGACTTATTTACAGGTTTTTTTTATAGAATTCCTGGTCTTTACATTATAGTGTGGGAATGACAGTGGCACACAGAAAGCCACTTCACGTCTTGACCTGAAGGAAACTTTAATTTTTCTATTTGTAAGCCTGAAAAAAATGCAAATAAGCAGTGTTGTACTTTTAAGCACAGCCGTTTAATCTATGTGAATATATTTACAAAATTATGACTATGGTTAAGAAAAAAGTACTTTACCTGTTTTGACCCAGCACATCAAATTTATTCCTCAAAAAAGGCCTGCTCTAGACCACACATTGACGGATGATACAGAATTTCATATTCATTCTGCAAATCTAGATGCAGTCAGTTCACTTGAAAAAAAAGAATTGTTTTGATGGGAACAGACTATGTTAGTTCTAGTTCTAGTCACAATTTTTACTTCTTAACAAATACCAAAATATTTCCCATTTCCGTTTGGAAAATTAAAGAAGAATGCCCATTATGTTCAGTCACTGTCAAAGAGTTGAATAGATCTGAAGAGAAACTCAGTGATTCAGACAATGCATCTTGTTTTACATTCAGGTGAACATTTTCCTACTTGTTACAAGCCTGGATCAATTATTTCAAATATCCTACAAATAGTAATTAACTTCGGCAACTTCTCCAACTAAAAGACAGATCATGATAAATCAGAAGCAGTGAGGATTTTGTTAGATAGAAATAGAACGGGGCATTTTATGGAAACATTCAGAACACAAAAGGAGAGACAAACATCAAAGATTTAGACATCCATTTCCCCTTGGAAACAGAAACAGAGCCAAGGTTAACGCAGTTCCAGTAACTGCACAGTTAGCAAGTGGCATAAATATATGGCAGGTACTTTTTCTTCCTTTTGGGAGAAAACAAGCATAGTTGAAATGAATGCCATTTATAGCTTGCTGTTTATTCTGAATATTCACCTTGTCCTACACTCCTGCCTTTAACATTAATTAAAAAATACTGTCTATGGAGAGCTTTATTGGGCAGTGGAGGCTTACAAAACCAGAATTTCCTTGCAACAATGCAAATATCAAAATCTAGGCATTATTTTTAGATTTCAACTGCCCTGCTTATTTCTGCCAAACAGTTTTAATTCTGGAGAGGCTCGACATTAGTTTAATCTCCTGGGTTACAGAGTGCCAGACCAGCTGTAGTACACCTGGCTTCTTTATTCCTTCCCTACATGGTGCCCTCAGCGTGTCACGACAATCCTGCAGTGAACGGACAGCTCCAAAAAGTAGTGTGTGGTCTCCACTATCTTAAAAAAATCTTATCTTTCTGTGTGTCAGGGGGAACTCAAGTCTCTGCAGAGGAGACAAAGCTGTCCTCTGGTTTAGGAAGGTCCTCTGCCCAATGAACTGGCTGCTAAACAATGTACTGCAAAAATACGCCTTCTTTTTGCAGCAGCAAAGAAAAGACTCTATCCAGAGAACAGCAAGAAATAGTGCTATATCCAACAGGACTAGGGTGTCGTCCTTTCAATAGCCCTGGTGCTTGGACTGTCACAGTGCCCTCCAGAATGACCTTTGCCATCCACTGTGTCTGCCTGTGTTGCCATGGTGTGCAGCAAAATCACACATTGCTCACCAGGAAGTTCGAATTAAACACAGATTTCAGAAGAGAATGTGGGTTGAAGGATCTCTGCCACCCCAAAACCAAGGGAAACACATTTTCACATGTGTTCTCACCATTCCTTGGAGCTTTGCTTAAGAGTAATTCAGCAGAAAATTGCCTGAAAAATTGTATGTGGCCCCCTATTGACTATTTAAAACAGGTGATGCTAATCACACTGAGGCAGATGCCGTGACTTGGCAGGTGCTAAGTTGCTGCTTATGTCGTGGGAATGCCATAAGATCTCTTTGCTAAAAGTGGAGCTGGGTGACAGGTTTATATTTTCACAGTCACAACAGTGGTATTGCAGCATAGCTATGCATCCTGCTAAAGAGAAGTTAAACAAATGTGAGAAGAGTTGGGCTTTTGGTTTGTTTTCGTTTTGTTTTTTAAGCAAAGAAGTTATTTAACACTGTTAATAGTGCGTATTTTCTCTAGAGTGCACAGATTTCAGTTTTCATGCCTCAAACTAAGGACAGCCACAGCTTTCGAAGCCACACATATGGAAATAAGTGGGCAAACACTAGGAGCTGGAAGCTGCTGTCTCAGGTGGAAGCGAGCTACCATGTGTTGAAATGTGGCAATTTTGTTTTTTGTGGGACAGCTTGGCTGCATGGTTAGCTACAAGAACTCACTTGTCAGCAGCATCTGTGCTTCCCTGTAAAGATGCAGGTGAAAATTTGGAAACGGGAAATCCCAGGATTTTGAGGGGGTGGTGAATAATCAGAAGTTGAGAGCAGAACAATTGGTATCCTCATTTGGGAAGATGCAGGAAAGCAGAACAGAAGATGACCAGATAGTTGTCTGCTAGGCGAGCATTTGGGTACGTGGCACAGGCTCAAAAGGTCTGTCTGCCCTAGAAATATGTTGTAAAATCAGTCTGTTTCTTGCCCAGTGCATACTGAATCAGCCTCAATAAAAAATACTAAAAGAGAACTTTGGCATATCCAATAAAAGTAGGAGTGTTAACGGTATAAGAACTTGAGCAGGATGGGAGATCAAGGCCCTTTGTCATCTAGATTTACATTCCCTAATAAAAATATTATACTGCTATGAGAAAGGAAAACTGTGTTGCCAGTATCAGGTATGATTTATACACAGTAGTAGTTACAAGAACGCTTGGCATAAGTCTGGTATAGCTCTTTTGTGGGATATGTAAGTAGCTCTAGACATCACAAGAGGGTCCAGGGGTATGATGAATAATGTTATACTCATTGTGCATACTAAAAAGAAGAGAGAGTGATCAGAAGGGTCAGTATACAGAGAGCAGAGAATAGGAAAGTCCTAAACAATTTGTCCTTGATGAGAAGGCAATCAGTCCTCTTTCCTTGTGGTCAGAGTTGTTTTTCTGAAGTTTCTGCCTGTAGTCAGGAGATGTTTTAGGCAGAGTAGGTGCTCGCCATAGAAGTAGATGGCTAAGGGCATCAAATGGACCTGATGATGGAAAGCCTGTGCTCTGCTATCAGTGCACCTGATGCTGTCCTGCACTTGCCAGCATCCCTCCATCTGTGGGGCTGCACTTTGCAGGTTGAGTGACCCTTATTCTCCTGTCCCACAGCTGGACTACAGCCTGTTGTGCTGCTGCAGTCTGTGAAGGCAGGCAGCCTGCCTGTCCATGGACACTTCCACGCTCACATCACCCGTATCCCTGTCCCCAAACTCTTCCTCTGCTTCAAAGACTCATGAATCATAGAATCACAGAATCGTTTTGGTTGGAAGAGACCTTTAAGATCATCGAGTCCAACCGTTAGCCTAGCACTGCCAAGTTGCCACTAAACTATGTCCCTCAACATCACATCTACAAGTCTTCTAAATACTTCCAGGGATGGTGACTCAACCACTTCCCTGGGCAGCCTGTTCCAATGCTTGACAACCCTTTTAGTGAAGAAATTTTTCCTGATATCCAATCTAAACATCTATGACATGGGACTTGGGATGTGTTTCTCCAAAGGAAAGGTTTCAGGGGAAGAGGACTTCTTCTGATAAATGACCTCCACTTAAATTCTTGGAGAAAGGGAGTACAGGAAGAGGAAAATCTTGTAGAAAGGCATATAGCAATGGATGAAGACAGGAGGGACAGCAGAGAGAAAGTGCTGGTATAGCTGGGGACATATATACCTGTGACCAGGGAAGTGAATGTAGGATGGAGACCTACTTAAGCCAAAGTAAAAAGTTGTCATAAGTAATGCAGCACAGTTAAGTCATGGGAGAAAAAACTCAACCTGGATGTGAGAAGACGGTTTCCATGTACCAGAGAGTCAAGTTCCTGGAGCAGTCTTTGGAAGGTAACCAAGCAGTGTTAGAATGGAGCCGATGTATTTATGAAAGAAATTATATAAGCTGGATGTTACAGCTGGCAGGAAACTGGTCATAGTTGTCAAAAGATCCCCTGAAGGATCTATCTGTCAGTGTTAACCCAGGTACACATCTTAACCAAATTAAACATTTGAAAGGGGCCTCAATCTAGGATCCAAACTGTAGTACAACATGGCAAAAACCCTGTTACCCATTAAGCATAAACCAAAGCCACCACAATGGAGGTGACCTGCTGAGGCTTTGCTGTACTACACCTTGCTTGTCCTCTGGCCCTCTCTGGGCTGATCCTGCTGGGCCCTTCCCAGTGCAGCTGCCCTGAGGGCCCTCCAGGGTGGGAGGTGGGCTGCAAACTGGCAAACGTGTGTGCATGGCACTGGTGTCAGGGAGTCCCCAGCCCGCACCACCCCAGCAGAGTGGTCACGGCCTCAGAGACCCCTGCTCCTCCGAGGGAACAGCGACATGGAATATGGTTCCCACCCACCATGGGAAGTCAGCCTGTGCCAGAACAGAAACACTGAGCTGAGAAATAAATGATAATTAATACTTTGTAGTTAAACAAAGAGGTCCAATGGCCAAAGTGTAGGTTAGAAAGCCAAAGTGTACAAAGCCAGAAGGGTCATCCATGTGAGCTGCAGCTAATGTGTTATCTACGGTTTCTTGTAAGATTGCTTTTAACCAAGAGGTTGATCAAATGCCAACGTGTCTTGATAGCAGGAATTGTTAGGTGAAGATGAAATATACCTGGTAGCAAGGAAATGCTGTAATCCACCTGATGTTCACTAGAAACGAGTGGTGGTGTTTTGAGCTGTGCTTGCTTCTAACTGCAATTGTATTGTGCAAGTGTTGAGTTTCATTTCTGCTGCTAGCCTCTGATGATGAATTAATTTGAATAAACACATTTTCCATTTCAAAGGAAAACCAAGCTTCTTCTCATCCTTTCTACAGCATACAGCATTTTTCTATGAACTTCTCCACTTCATAATAGTCTGGTTTAGCATTATTTAGGCAATTCAAATATAAAACAATTTAGGGATGTAGTTGCTTATTTCACAGTATTTTTGATCTTATTTTACATATCTTCACGATGAAAAGACATGGAATGAAATTCTGCATATTTTCACAAAAATGTATCTTTTCTGCATCATACTTCTTTTTGCATTTGCTGAACAAGATCTTTTTACTTTTTTTCATGGAATATCCAATGTCCTTTGAAGGTTCAGTTAGCAGCAACTGTCTATGGAGTTATTAAGAATATGTTATGGGCAAGAATAGTCTATTGTGAGTAATGTCTAAATATGTTTCCCCTTTTATAGGCTGTTTACAGATCTAATGTTGGAGTTTTTTATACATGCGTATATGTATATGTATTGTATGTATTACTTTTTGAAATGTATCAGCTCCAAAATAAGTTCCAGAATTTTTTTTAAGTTATTGTCTGCAATAAAATAGAGATTTTTTTGTGATGCAACTCAACCTTTTCCAAAAAATTTAAACCAAAACCGTCTATAAATATTTAGTAAGCTCTCCAGAACATTTGAAATTATATATAGTATTATTTCTGTTGCACACTTCATAACAAAATAAATGATATCTGCATTGCCACAGTATATATCAACATTTAGCATCGCTGCCTGCCCTCCAACCTCAGCCAAGTTCCTTGGCACCCTCCATAGTTTTATGATCCAAGAAACTTACTCCAAAAGCCCCAAATAATACAGATACCACCACTGATATTTTGAAGTGTGATCATAAAGTCTCCCCACTCCCAGAACGAGATACATTTTGTCCTGACTTTGTCAAGCTATGGAGACCTAATAGATTTCTGTTGATTAAGAGGAACACTACTTCTTCATAGAGGCTTCTCAAGAGGTACGCTATTGCTCGATAAAGAAGCAGCACCACTAAGTAACTTCACCATCCATGCTATAACTGCATGAAACTCTGCTTTCCCATCCATGGAAAATGTCTCAGAGCTACTTGAACTCTCTTGACACACTAATAAAAGTCTTTTTAATATAGAAATGTGCTTTTAAGGTCATACACAGAACACAGCTACTACCTAGGAGGTAAAGAAAGCAGCAGGGAGATCAACTGGATGTTTTTCTGTCCTGACAGCTGTAAATGGCATCATTGCAACAACCTCTGGGAAAACCGTCTGCCTCTGGGTTCAGGGTACAACAGTAGAGGCACACACAGCAATACTGCCTATATACACATCAGATGAACCCTACGTTTCCATGATGATTTTCACATAACCCTGCCATTGTTTGCTCTCACCCACCCCAGAAGGCTTGCTGTGGTGCTCCTAGTTTCTGTCTTTCCTTTTAAATGCATTTTCACATTGCTTCTTCCCAGGTAAATGGTAGTGTGCCCGTGTATTCTTCTTCCTGGGAGAAGCAGCGAAAATGGGCATCCCTTCACCTCTGTTTATTATGACTTAGGGATGCCACACTGTTGAAGTCTGGTGATGAGCTGATGCAGGAAGCTGCCTGGTTGAAGGTCAGGTGTGTGAGCTACTGTGTGCTGCCTACCAGTGCCTCTGATCTTTCCTTCCGACCCAGGAGGAAGAAGAGAGCAGAAAGAGTTCAACAGACACAAGTAAGAGAAGATCCTTCTTTTCTGCGAAGAAAGAAGCCAGACATCATCAGCATCAGCATGAAGCCAGTCTGTGCTGTTTTGACCAAGCAAATCCTAGACTCATTTATTAATATGACTCAGTTCATCATCCTTTCATTGACTCTGGCAGCCAAGATACCAGACAACTCCTTGTTGCAGATTCTTAAAGTAAGAAAGCTGTATTTAACTTTTCTTTGCTGAATGCCTACTCATAACACATGGCAACTTCAGGCGTGCTGAGGCCCTTTGCAATTGGTTGCTCGTTCCCCTTCAAAAATGAAGGATGGAAGTACTGTTGTACAATGGCTGCTTTGGAATAAATGTAGTATCATATCCCATCGTCTTTGAAGGGACAATACGTAATTTTTGTGACAAAAGCACAATGTTTATTCTGCTATTACTTTCTTGTAATTCCTCATCTAACCAATTTTCTTTCATTCTGGGTTGTTGACATTGAGCTGACCTTGCCAATGGCTGTATTGATGGCTGTATAAGAGTAACATTCTTCAGCCTGATCTTTACTGTGTTTTTTCTTACATGCAATGAATGAAGTCTCTTCCAATAACAAGAGCTGAAGAAGCGACCCTGTATCAGAAAGCCATAAAATGCATTTGTAGTTTGATAGAAGCGCTTTAGAAACCTGTATTTCCGCAATGGAAATGCTGAATTTCTTCAGAATTGATTTAAATAATTCTCTGACATCCTGAGAACTCAGATATTCTCCACTGCAAGATTTTCCTGCATTTGGTATCCTCTACAGTAAATCCCTTTCATCTTGTCTTTATTACACATCATGTCCCCCCTCCCTTAACTCCAATAAGAGTGTGGGTGGTAAATATGACTTTTCTTTTTAAAACAGAATCAGTCTGAGCATCTTCTGTGCTGTCAGCTACACAAAGGTACTTTCTGAATGGATATGTTCTGAAAAGATAATTGAACTTTATAAGAAAAAGCACTCTGGAAGGCAGTAGTAGGAATAATATATAGACCTTTTAGCAGCGTATACATAAACACTTTCCTTAAGGAATTCCTACCCTTGTAAATGGTGGCCTATATCTCGGGTATTCCTGTTGGTGAATGATTCATTTGAAGTCAAACCAGGCTTATCTGACACATAAACAAGGTAAGTTTTCACCTTTTCACTATGTCCAGATGTCTTTCATATCATGATATTGAGATTGGGTAGCTTAAAGGGATCCCTCTGCATTTTACAGCTGTGCTGCAGTTGTTCTGTGTACCTCACCTGGGACCTTGGGGCTTGTCAGTGGGGAAAATTTAGTGCACAAGCTGTGGTGTTAACTTACAGATCTATTCACTGCTTTTCACTGATTCATTGTGTGGACCATAAGTGCACATCAAGTGCAGGGAGGCATTATACTGTCTCTAAGGTATGTCTCTAACATACCTTATAAAACATCATTATTAGGGTATCTTGTAAAAGACCTTGAAAAGGTCAGTGCTCAGAGTGTCCTATTGGCTATTATCCCTGATGGGAATAGAAGTTTGAAAGACCAAATTTACCAATGTCACTTTGTTCATTATAATTAAGACCACAATTAAAGACAAGAAACAGTTTTTAGTGAGCTATGGAGCTGCAATAGTCTTAGTGAAGAGAAGTAGATATACAGAAGATGGTATCATTTATACTTGACATACATTTTCTACCACTCTTGCTAAATGTTAAATACCCGAAGAACACAATCAATGTCCTTCGCTGTCAAAATGATGAGATCTTCACAACAAGCATACATTATAGAAATATTTTAACAAACCAGTCCCTACCTGTTTCATAATTATTACTCACTGCAATCCTAATGTTCCTAAGGTTCATCAAGAGCTTACAACATCATTGCTTCAGAATTAGGGGAGTCTGGGTCTCACTTGATGGTAGGAAAAGAGACATAATTCTTACTGTAGGCTAATATATATAACATACATCATTAGGTAACAATCCACGTGGGGACTTGGTACTGGGTTATTAATATACTGTAAGTTGCATTCTAATTTACTCTGCGGTAATAAGAAAAGTGTTATGTAGACAAGCCTCATATAACTTCAGGAACAGAAAGTTCCTGGTTGTAAGGTTATATGCACCCTGTATGTAGATGGCAGGAGAATTTAGCATAGCCTTTAGCAGAAGGTTTACAATAAAAATACAGTAAAGCTTATCATAGAATTGCTAACACTTGTTTCCTTTCCAGAAGCATACCTTTAGGAAGATGGAGAGTAGAGTTTTGTTATTTATTATTTTTGCTTTTTATTGCTTATGGTTCCATTGAGACAAGAAATGCAGCTTTTGCCCGGAGTGCTTACATTGCCTAAAGAAAGGGAAGCTGTACGTAGAAATGCAATCAGTTGGCAGTGGAGCATAGACAGAGCTGATGTGCCTTTTTTTATTACTGATCCTTACCAACACCTGAGACTTCATAACAGAAGCCGCCATTTATACTCATCTATAACTTCTCCAAACCGATATCATATGGTATTTCCATGCTAGCTTTCTGACCGTAATAACGGTCTTTCAGAATGGGAAAGAGGTTTCAGAGACAGAAGTTTATGATTTATGTATGAATTTCCTGTGTTCCTGCCTAGGACAAAACTTCCAAGGTCAGAGGCTTATGTGGTATTTTCATTAGTTGGAAAGATGTACTTGCGGGTAGGAATAAATAGCCTTTTGACAGCTGATTTGGCTTCTTCTATTAGCTACTACAAAGTGATGTTGGAGAAGACCTCATGAGAAAATGAAACATAGTTCTACTGAAATGTTATTTATTTATTTTTAAAAATTTCTTGTAAATAACTGTTCTCAGGATTTGTGATGGCTTGTCTGCCTGGCTGAGTGAGCTTCCACAAATCTGTCAGGCATGTGGCTGTGCACAAGTATCTCTTGGACTCAAACAGCTGCCCGAGCACAAGGCCCTCACCGTCGGGGATGGGAGGTGGGTGAGGAAGGCTGAAGTGAGAGTGGGCAGTGCATCTCTGAACTCATGTAGGTGAAGTAGGAAGTAGAAGAAGAAGAAGAAGGAAATGCTCATTTCCTAATGAGCACTAGTAGTGCTTTAACCAAGGAGATGCGCTCCTGACTTAGTAGTATTCCCTCCAGACCTCCTGTTTGCAGGACACAAGCATGGACCTAGTGGCTATCAGCAAATAGGTGCCTGCTCTAGCTGCACTTGCCATGGGTAGGGACAGTTAAGTTCAGGCTCTGTGGGAAAAGCAAATCTAAGTATCAAGGTATTTTCTCTTTGCAAGCGCTTTCAGCCTTCCTCCTACGTGTGAAAATGCTTCTCTGCAACTCCGTGCCAGCGCTTTCTTCCGGTCTCCTTGCGCTGCACATCAAGGCTTACCAGTACATCTGCTCCGTTCTGCTACGCCCTAGCAACTTGTGTAATAAACCGTTATATGACTCAGGATGACACCAACAGCTGTGGCTTACTCTCCCAAACTGTTTTTAAATTATTTATTCAATTTACCAAATTTGATGGGGTTTATCTCACTTATTGCACTGTTTACCTGTGGAGTATTTTTAAAGTTTATCCACCGCTGCCCTGCTCATTGCTTCATTTCTTTTTATTTTTATTTAATTCTGAAATTTAAGAAATAAAAAAATCTGCAGAAGTTCTGACTTCCTTAGAGAGATTTTAATAATCATACAAATTTATGATGATTTATTTATATTACTATAAACCCTAGTCACAACTAGTTCTAAATGTATATCTCCTTAATTTTTCTTATCACTCTCTTCCTGTTCACATTTTTCTTGCAGTAACATTAATCTTTTGACATGGCCATCATTAGTTTGCAGGACCTGTAAGAACAGTTCCTTTATGTCTCTGTATTAAGCAAGACTAATTCATCCATTGGTCTGATTGTCAGGGTTAATATGTTAGTAAGAAAAATGCCTGCTGAGAAACATCTGCATTATTAAAGATTATGAATAAACTGAAATGAGGGCAATTTATCTGATGAAGAATAGCAGCACACTCTGTGAAACAGCCTTCCTTTTGAATGACGACCTGCGAAGGGGGCAGTGCTGATCAACAAGAGTGAGGGCTCCCGTGGAAACTTGCCCATAGCACTGTTGGAAATCTGGGTCTATCTGGGTCCCTGCCGCACACATTTATGCTGAAAATTTTCCTCAGGAGATGTTTCAGACCCCAAAGCCTCAGATCTGGTAGTTCATCCTGCTACTTGCCTGCCATTTCAAGAGCAGGCAGGACTTGGGCAACCATGTTGCTGGAAATCTGGGGTCATGGGGTCCTGGGAAAGTCCACGTAGCATCAGCTTGGTGAGAAAAGCTCTGGGGAAACACCTCACCATCACACGTCTCCTGTTTCTAGTGCATGAGAAAGCTCAAATACATCTACACTGCCCTATGCCCTGGAAACACACACTGAGAAAAATCTTTTAAATATGATGAGACACTATGAATTTGAAGATATGTAAACCAATGGAGGTGACTTCTATCTGTGTGACTGTTAATGGCAGCCGAGCAGGCTGGATTCTGTGAGAGCTGCATGGAGTTCATGCACTGTGTCCTGGCCTGGCACAACCAAGTACTCAATTAAATTCTTTGTTTGGACATCTCTCCTTTCTGATGGGAAATCAGTCTGTCTTATGAAGTAAGACGGGATAATTGTACTCTTACTGAAGATCACTGAGTACTTAAAAAAATAATTAGATAGGTAGACAGGTAAATGAATCTGTGACTATGCCGGGGTAACTACTGGTATATCTTTACAAATTAATCTTCAAGCTCAGTCAATTACCAATTACCACGTGAACGTTTCAGTGAGCAAGACATGATTAAATTTCCCAGTTGTTTTCCATATCATCTTATATACTTCCCATGGGAGGCATCCTTGTATGACCTACCGTTAGCACCAGGTAGACGCAAGATAATTACAACGTAAGTGTAATCGATGTTTGCAAGTGTATGCATTATATTCTGTAAATAGAATACAGGACACATGCCTATGTCTTCTTTATATCCTACTGAGTATTTATTATTTAGAAATGTTGAGCCCAAAGGTGCAGCATAGGATTAAAAAATTTATTATATCACCTTAAATTTGCCCTCTCCTAATCCAGCTGTATTTATAATTGTCTGCTTTGCTACACAATAACCTGTTTTATTCATAACATATCAGTAATCAATTAAATGTAATTTAGATTGGTCTATAGGTTTTTTTCCTTTTTTTTAAATCCTGTCTTGCTATTCTGCATTTCAGTCTCCGCTACATTCTACTTGTGTTTAACATGAATCATTTTTGCTGTTGGAAACTGTGGAATGATTGCCCATGAGTCTTCAACTTCGCTATCTTAGGACTCAGAACTATATTAAAAATGGTCTATTGCTTCTTTGGCCAAAATTTCTAGTGGCAGAATTTAACTGACATCAGTGGAATTACGCTAGCATGTAATTTCCAGCTAATATCAGACTAGCATCAAAGAGCCTTAGAAAATCAAAGTTAACGTAGAACAGTCTTTGTTTCTATCTCTTCAGCATTACTATGCATGTGGAGTTATTTTTCCATTGTGTTAGTGAATATCCATGACAGTCAGAAGAGATTCACTCTTTGGTTGCAAGCAGTTCTTATTTCTAATGCGAGAATCACAAAGAAACACAAAAATGTCTTTTGCTAGTTGTCTCAGCTATTCTTCATGATTGCACAGAACATATTGAGTTTAGCTGTAACTTTAGGTGACTGCAAGAAGCTCATGTCCCATGCCAAGGCTCCAAATGTCAGACTCAAAGGTTTTGAATTTGATTGAGTTCTCGACAGAAAACCACCTTAGTAAGTAAAGAACTTGGGTGACTTATTAGTATCAGATAGGTCTAGACTCTGAGTTTTCTCCGTCTTAGACACTGAAATTTCTGCTTCCCTTTTCAATGTTACTAACCGAAGATATCCATAGCATTAAAAGCCAGAATAATTTATTTAAAATTTATTTTTAAAAACCCATTTTTTTCTTGGGAAAAACCTAACAGATTTCAGTGCAAAACTGCTCCAATTATGCATTTAACAACTATTCACATATAGCCTTTGTACCACTTGCAATACTTCTTTTAACAATTCTTTAAATGGGATTATCTGACTGGGTACCATCTAGTTATGTGGCATTTGTTCAGTCGTGCAGTGGGAGCTTTTGAAAACTAGTGGCCTTGCTAATATTCTCACAAGTAATTGTCTAAGGCCTCAAGAACTACTAACACAATGAGACAAAGGACAACAGGCATCCCACAATCACAAATGAAACTTATCAGTGCATTTTTCTATCATTTGACTACTTCTGCTTTAGGTCTATTGAACACCATATAGAAATTCTAGAAAGACTGACCGTATTACAAGAAACCACCTCTCCTTTCTTGCCTATTGCTTCTGAAAAGTTTATAGCCATCCATTGCAACACTCCACTTGTGTGAGTCATTGCACCATGTTTCTGCAGTGGCAACTATATCGTAGTTTTCCAGAAGCACAATGGCTTCCAGCCCCTCCTGTTTGTTGCCCATGCTGCATGCATCGGTGTAGATGCAATTCAGTTGGACTATTGACCCTGCCATTTTTCTTGAGGGGGAGAAGCCCTAATTCCTATGCAACTGCTCTCAGGAGCTTTCGTGGTTTCTAACGCATCAGCAACCCCTATGTCTTTGCTACTGCATAGATTTCCATCCCCTGCCTCCACTGAGATGTTTAAGGTGCTGCACACATTAGCACAGGAACATTTCAAATGTGCTCCAGTGTACTCAGCACATCATAAAGCAGACTGAAGGACCTCACTAGCACACAAAATTGGCATGCCATCCCCAGGCTTATCTCTAGTGAGCCTAGTTTTATCCCTTTCCCCCTTCAAATCGAGTTTATTATTATATTATTCTATTATCTTATTATTTTGTTATTTATTAGTCTATCAGCAGGCACACAGTTTTTATATCTGTATCAACTGATGCTGAATGCTGAAATGGATGAGGGGTGAGGAAGGCATAACCTCTTCTACACGGTCTGTCATCTGCACTATTAGCATGGCATGTTCACTCTTTTTGAGAATCTAGAGACAAGGTGGCAAGGGTGTTCAGTTTGATAACATGAAATATTTCTTGTGACACACACAAAAAAATATATAGGATACTAAAGAGCTATAACAACCTTGAATATGCTTTAACTGGGAAGAGGTTCTATCAGTTAGAGGGACTGCTCTGCTTAAGAAAGGGAATGTTCTGTTTAAGGTACACAGATTGGTATTTACTTTGAAGGAAAGCCGGGGACATGAATGGTCTCACTGTGGATTTGGTATCCAAAAAAAGGCACAGAAAATAAATAGCACTACAACTGTATGTGATCTCACCCCCACAAACGGAATTTGTATCAGCTAAAATAACCAAGATGGATGTTTTAAAGAGAAAGGCAGGAACACACTGTATGGTAAGAAAAAGTGGGGAGAATAAATATGCTCAGAAAGCACCTCAATGATATGAGCTCCCCAGGGTGAAGGTAGGAGATGATTAGTATCATTTCCCACCCTAGGAAATGTCCCTTACATGACTGAGACACTAAAGCTACTTTTTAAGAACCTTCTTCTTAAGTATAGTTCAATTTTGCAATTTATTAGATTTAGCTGATGAGACTTTCAGTTGAGTTTATAACCTGTTAATTAAGACTGCCCCCTTTGCTTTGCAAGAGTAAACATGTTGTTTTAATTTTTTTAGGCTTGTCTCATTTTTCAAATGAGTCCAGACTAATTTAACTCATTTAACTATATTCTTACTTCCAAAAAGAGGTTGAATATAAACAAAGTGTTCGAATACACACACAGGGCAGTCCTTTGGGAGCCTGCAACCACAAGGGTGGAAAACACAGGAGCTGTTTTCCATAAGGCTGTGAGAGTCAGCAGCAAGATTCTGGGAGAAATTTCCTTTAGTGAGCTTGATCCAAGGAGCAGGCTTGTCCTTGCAAGATGACCGCTGGCTTCAGGTAGCTCCCAGTTATTACAGGCAGCACTGGCACTTGGCTTTATATCTTCCAAACTGAGGGCTGAAGCACTGGTCCAGTGCGTGTGGTTTTCTGCTGCTTGCCAGCTCCAGCTCTCACACCCTGCAGAGCGGGTGCTCCAAGAGCTAATGGAGCTGGAGATTTTCAAGGTGCCCAAACAGAGCCATAGGCTGTCAAACAGTTTGTCTCAGATTTATTTCAGCAGGCTGATGAAAGCAGAGACATATTTTCTGCTCTGAGATTCTCTCTCCAAGTGATAGAGCATGCTGCAACCTTTGCAGGAGGGCCTGGACAGACTGCTACAGCCACGGGGAACGAGAATGGTGTAAAGCCAAATAAATGGCTTATTTTGCATCAGAAAACACCCGTGGCTTCAAACTGTTTAATTTGCTGGAAACTCTGAAAACAACTTTCTGTAATGGTACCAGGCTCAGTCCTCAGTCACAAAGATGGAAACAGGTGCACTTCCAGAAAGTGTTTTCTGCCACCCCTCTCCTCATCTTGCACCAAGCACAGCAGTTTGACCAAGCTCAAAAATATTTTGGAGGCAGGTGCTGATTGAGTCCTTCCACTTTCCTCTCTGAGAAAACACTTCATACTGTACAGTAAAACAGGTGTCAGTGAATAAATTTTAAAGAGACTATCACTACTGTCAGAAAACAGAAGCTAATTTTCTTTAGAGCACAATATCTTAAGAGACATAAACTTGTAATGCAGTTTATTCAATGCTTTGAATCATGAATATATACAGGAAAAAAGAAATCTTATTTTTCAATTTGATTCCAATGAAGAAGCCACTTTCTGCTACCAAGTAGCCTGAGGACACACAATCAAGCAATCAAAATCACTGCTGAGACAGCATGCTATCAAACATGCTACACATACAAATTTAATAGTGAATATTGTATAGATTGCTTAACAAAACACCTTGAAATGTGTGAAATTCAAAACTATTCTGAAAAGGCATGTTTGAACAGTGCAGGAAAAATAAAGAGCTGGTTTCTACTGCAAGAGCGTATATCAAAATAGATGATTACGCAGTGGGGCTCCTTTCTAACAAGGCAACAAATAGAAAACAATCACTGAGGTGTAACACCTGCCTGCATGAAGGCCCTTAAGTATTGAATTTGCTTAGCAGTATTTTGTTTGCTTTATTCCAAGCATATGTTATGACTAACTTAAGCATAGTTGCTTTTTCCTTGAGCTAGAGAAAAGACTGTATTATCCCATGAGCTCCTTTCCAGGAGCATTTTCCTTTGATTCTCTGGGATTTTTAGGTGCATGGAGAGGAATGCCTGTATGAAATGGTCTTCTCAAGTGACTCTGGTATGGGATATGGTCAGAGAGACACACATTTGTCTTGTGCATCAGATCACCTGAAAATGGGACTGTACAGATCACATTTAACTAATGTTTCCTCCAGAAGAGTTTACCTGATATGCAACAAGGAATGTAGTCTGTACCCATGGCAGAGTGGAAATGGCTTTTCACACGAGAAATTACCAGATTGCAGGCTAAGGACTGTTCAGAAAGGACAGCCAAGGAAGGAGGGGCAGAGGTTGGTTGCCCACCACATAGAAGAATGGATTGACCACGCAGAGCTGTCTTTGAGAAACTAATGACAACTGACATGATGAAGGCTAAGGTACCCAACAACGTTTTAGCCTCAGTTTTCAATGGTAATCTCTCTTCCCTCATATCTCAAGCCCCTGAACCTCAAGGCAGGGACTGTGGAAACAAAATGTCTTCCATTGTAGAAGATAAAGTTCGGGGCCACCTGAAGAACCCCAACATGCACAAGTCCATGGGACCTGACAAGATGCATTCCAGGATACTGAGGGAATTGGCTGATGAGGTTGCCAAGCTACTCTATCATATTTGAAAAGTCATGGCAGTCAGGTACAGGCCCCAGTGACTGGAAAAAGGGAAATTTCACACCTGGTTTTAAAAATAGTAAAAAGGAGGACACTGAGAACTACCACCAGTCAGCTTCAACTCTGTGCCTGGTAAGATCATGGAGCAGATGCTCCTGGCACACATGTTAAAACGTGTAGTAGATAGGGAGTTGATTAGAAACAGACAAATTAGCTTCTCCAAGGGCAAATCATGCCTGACTAAACCAGTGGCTTTCTACGATGCAGTGACTGAATCAGTGGACAAGAAAAGAGCTATGGATGTCATCTACCTGGACTTCTGTAAGGCCTTTGATACAGTCCCACACAACATTCTAAATGAGAGAAATATGATTTTGATGAATGGAATGGATATGAAATTGGATGGATGGCAACGTCCAAAAAAGTTATAGTCCATGGCCCAATGTCCAAGTGGAAACCAAAACGAGTGGTGTCCCTCAAGGGTCTGTACTGGGACCAGGACTATTTAACATCTTCACCAACAACATAGACAGTGGGATTGAATGCACTCTCAGCAAGCTTACAGACAACACCAAGGTGAGTGGCGCGGTTGGTTCACTAGAGAGAAGGGATGACATTCAGAGGGACCTTGACAAGCTTGAGAGGTGGGCCTATGCAAACCACATGAGGTTCAACAAGGCCAAGTGCAATGTCCTGGACCTGGGTTGGGGCAACCCCCGGTATCAATACGGGCTGGGGTATGAAAAATTAAACATGAGCTGGCAACGTGCGCTTGCAGCCAAGAAAGCCCATCAGTTTCTGGCATGCATCAAAAGAAGCGTGGCCAGCAGGTCAAGGGAGGTGATTCTGCCCTTCTACTCCACTCTGGTGAGACCCCACCTGGAGTACTGCATCCAGTACAAGGAAGACACGGACCTGTTAGAGAGAGTCTGTAGGAGGGCCATGAAAATGATCAGAGGGCCGGAACACCTCTCCTCTGAAGAAACGCTGAAAGAATTTGGGTTGTTAAGCCTGGAGAAGAAAAGGCTCCAGGGAGAACTTATTGTGGTCTTTCAATACATAAAGGGGGCTTATAAGAAAGATGGAGAGAGGCTTTTTAGACGTCCTGTAGTGACAGGACAAAAGGTGATGGTTTTGAACTGAAAGAGATTTAGATTGGACATAAGGGAGAAATTGTTTACGATGAGGGTGGTGAAAGACTGGAACAGATTGCCCAGAGAAGTTGTGTATGCCTCATCATTGGAAATGTTGAAGGTGAGGCTGGACGAGGCTCTGAGCAGTCTGATCCAGTGAAAGATGTCCCTGCCCATAGCAGGAAGGTTGGACTAGGTGGTTTATTAAAGGTTCCTTCCAACCCAAACAATTCTATGATTCTGTGATTCAAAATCCTGACAGATAAATGTAGGCTTCCTAAGCCTGGAGAAAGAGATGAAGTTAAACAATGATACCTGCAAATGTCAGAAAAACCTGGGACTGTGAATTTTTTATAAACTAAAAAGTACATGGATTTTGTAGTAGTCCAGACTTATTGCCACTTTACACATATCTGAGTGTTCTGACTGCTGCGTTTGTACCATCATGTCTGCTGTAACCAATAAATTGTTTGTAACAAGCAAAACTTAGCCTAAAATGTAAGGAGCACGTTATTAAAAAATGTTGTTTATTCATATGTTCTAAACCTCTGAAAATGAGTTACTGGCGACTTTGACAAACACAAAAAATAGCCAGGATCTGTTTATATGTTATTTTTATCTTCCACATAGTATGCTGTGGGCAAAAAATATTCAAGCAGGTGCTAGGGAACACATTTAAATATTTTAGGGTCCTTTGCAGTATGTGTGTGGTGGATGAACTCTGATCAAACATGAAAATATTTTGTGCCAGGTAAGCTTTCAAGACATATGGTTAATTGGCTACTCAGAGCTCAAGTTCAAGAAAATTTTAACATTTGTAGAAAAAGTACTTTCTCTAGTAAAGTTTAATTTTCCTCTGGCTGTCATGGACTAGAGTTAAAGCCCAAAAGAAATTAGGGGCACAGTTATTTAAGTGGAGGACTCAAAATGTATCTTGCATTCTGGATCAAATACATTACTAAGTCTCTTTTCACCTTCAGCTGAACACGCAACACGCATTAAAGAGTAGTTGCTAGGAGTTTAGGATGAATTAGGGACTGAACCATGGGTTACAGGACATGTAAAATTGAAAACCAAACAACTTCCAGCAAAGGAAATTAGCATCATTCCGACCCTTTCTTTTCCCTAAAAATTATAATGTAGAAAAGTTATATATTTGACACTTTTTAGAGGCATAACATGTACAGCATTTTTTTCCCTCAAGTCAGAATAGGGAAAGAAATAAATTTCAAAGACATCATACTTCAAGGGGTGCCAGAATTTAACACCTCCTACCATGATCTTTCACTTCCATTTTTCTTTCCTCCCAGAATATAATTGCATGCCCTCAAGGTGATGAAAATAGGTAAAGAAAGTTGGTCAGGGTCAATTACTTGCAGCAGGACTCATCTGTCTAAAATCTTATGTCTATATTTGAGTTACCTAACCTTGGTTCCCTTTATATTAAGTGAAGGGAGATTTTCAGGTATTTTAAAGAGATATTTAAGACAGGTTAGATGAATTGCACACAAAAAGTGCCAATTTCTTTCTGCTGACTTGAAAGGGAGCCTAGCTCAGATGTAGGCATAGTTAGGTCAGATGAGTCCCATTCTGGATGTTTCCTTTCTTGCTAACCCTCCAACAAACAATAGCTTTTCTCATGACATCTACAGCAGTAATCACTATCCAAAAGGTCGCTCTGAAGGCCTGATGTGTCTGTCATCTTTTAAATTTCTTTTACCAAAAGTTCATACTCTGAAATCAAATTCCAGCTAAAAAGGGCAATCAAAATCACCTTGGTTTTATGGATCGGTATGTACCTATAGTCTTGGTTTTACAGTCTTTACAGTCCTTGTCCTGGGAAACATGCCTTGATCATATTTTAACTGTGAGATTTGGTGAAACCTGGATATGTTTGGACCTCCTGCCTGTTATGATTACTTTAAGAAGAAACTCATATACCCCTAGGGTGAGATCCAGGGTGTGCTTCATAACAGGTGATCCAGGGTGATCAGGGGACAAGGCTTGCACCATGGAATTCCGTGTAGGCACAGACAGGTTTGTTGCTTTGAAAAATGTGTCTCTCTGGATGTGTGAAAAGAAATATGAATATTAATGAGATCCTACCTCTGCCTCTGTAAGGCTGACACCAGAATAACGTATATGGGTGTAGAGATTTGCAAAATTGGAGAAAGCCAGAATGAAGGTGTAAATGTTGTCCTACAGAGATAGTCACAAATCAGGTGCAAAAAAAAAAAAAAAAGACTGCAAGTTACATTAGTTGTATTAAATCAATATTTTGTGAGGAAAAAAGTAAGTCAGGCAGTAAGAACTCTCTGTCTAGAAATGAATGAAAGGCATTGAAAGAAACAGCAACGCTCCTGAGGCTCATTTTCAAAAGTGCACCAGCATGATTAACAACTGAAACAAACTCTAAGGACAATGATTGGTTCGTTCCCACGATGCCTTCAAATACTTGATTTCTTTATGGAAGATTTTGTAGACTATGTTTTGTATCAAGTCAGACTAGAGGGTCTAATGATCCTCTCTAGCCTTAGAATCAATGAACCCATTAATGACTTGGACAGTGCGTTAGAGTTAGCCTGTTATCCTGCCATCAGATGATATTACTGTGCTCTAAATTCATGCACTGCACTCTAACTCCCTGCCTCTAATTTCAGATTATCTTCTTGAACCAGGCTACTTTTCCTGCTGTGTTAACTCACAGAAAAGCTCAGTACTAGCAGCCAGCAATTGTTTCTCATGCGCTTCAGCTGGTATTAACCAAAAAGGTGTGTGTGAGTGACAGTGGTTGGAGAATCTAATATTCCCTGTAGCTTCTGTCTCTTTGAATGTACTGAACCTGCACTATTTACTTTTTTTTTTTTTTTTGCTTAAAACGGAGAAAGCTGTTAGGTTTTGCTGTTCACTGCAGTGGAAGAAGAAATGCCTTTCTGTTATGGAAACTGAAAAAATTATGCAAGGACCGTTTGCTATTGGTAATATCACCCTGACCATCCAGACTTCTGCCTGTCATCCCCTTCACCTTTTTTCCTACCATTTTTCATATAAGATTTCCTTTCTGCATGGCAGGTACTCTGTAATTCTGCTTCAGATCCCTGCTGAAGTCTCATTTCTTAGTGGAATTGCAGAGCAGTGAGTCGAAGACATTCATTGAAATTTTCTCTGTGGTCAGAGAATCGTGCAGGAGGGCAACTCTGTGCCAGCCACCCTCCCTGAGAAGTCATATTTGTCATATACCCGCATAATTATTCTTGTGTATTTATTCTCTGATTTTTCTACTTCTTCATAGCCTTTTCCCCCTTTCTTCTCACAATCCTATTAATCATGAATAAGGGCATCCATGGAGCTCCACTGCCAGCCATGATAATTTGCATACGTATGAAATTTTGCCCTGTCATACTTTCAATGCAGGAGGTCTGAAACTAAAAATCTTAAGGGTAAAATTAAATACTGGTCTCTTGAGTCTCACTAAAAGCAGGGGACATCCAGTTACTATGGAGACTTATTCAGATCATGCTAAAGCAGGTACGTACATGTATTCAGCTGAAGAGCTCCCTGGGCTCCATTGACTTAGCTACCTCATGCACATGGAGATACCTACATCATGGACACCTAATCTGTCCCTAATCTGACCCTTACTGTCATTTTCCAGTCGTCATTTTCATTGAATTCTTCACACAATGGCCTGGGTTTCAACAGAAAGTTTGAAAAATTCCTTCATTCAGACCAGTCTTGTTGACAGACACCTCTGGTAGGAAGGAAATGAAAGAAATGGTCATGAAGCTCCTTGAGTTAAGGTTGGTGATAGATCCAAGTTTTTCACTTGCTGGGTATGCACTCAGACCATTATTTTGTAATAAATAAGGGAAATATAACACCACCATCTCTACTTTGAAAGAAAACTCCATTTCGTTGGCACTGTGGTTCTGCTGATGTATGTTAGGTGTGTGCATGTCTATTCAATAGCCTCTTCAGTTGACAGATAATTGGAAACAGCTGCTTTCTGGATCATGTTGCCCTTATGTATGTCATTTGAAGATACATGCAGTGTTTATCTTAAGCACCAAACTTGCAGAGGTGGGTACTAAACCTATTTCGGCATCTAAGACATGAAGTCAATTTAGCCTCGTCCTGTGCCAGAAGATAGCTCAGTGCAAGGATCCAGAAACTATTCTCTTCTATAGCTTGTCCCCATTACTGTCTCAGTTTCATGACCCTCTTTTTTCTGACATCGTTATGAGTCTGCCTAAAACCTTCCTTGGTATCACTCAGTATCACATAATCTGACTTGTGAAGGAAACTCTGCTCTTATGCATCCTGTAGGGAACTATTATAATCATAGAATCATAGAATGGTTAGAGTTGGAAGGGACCTTAGAGATCATCTAGTTCCAACCCCCCTGTCATGGGCAGGGACACCTCCCACTAGACCAGGTTGCTCAAACTGTCATCCAGCCTGGTCTTGAACACTTCCAGGGATGGGGCATAATGTTATGCTTCATGTTTTTTACCTGTGTTTTACATGTTTTAGGACACCAATGACAGAATCACAGAATGGCTGAGGTCGGAAGACACCTCTGGAAGTCATCTTGTCTGATCCTTCTCCTCAAGCTGGAACACCCTTGTCCAGAGAGTTTTTCAGTATCTCTAAGGATGGAGACTCCACAACATCCCTGGGCAACCTGTGCCAGTGCTCAGTCACCCTCACAGTAAAAAAGTCTTTTCTGATGTTCAGACAGAACCTCCTGTGTTTCAGTTTGTGCCTATTACCTCTGATCCTGTCACTGTGCATCACTGAAAAGAGCGTGGCTCCAACCTCATTGCATTTTTCCTTCAAGTATTTATTTCCATTAATAAGATTCCCCCTGAGCCTTTTCTTCTCTGGGCTGAACAGTCCCAGCTCTCTCAGCCTTTCCTCATATGTGAGGTGCTCCAGTCACTTAATCACCTTTGTGGCCCTTTGTCGGACTCTCTCCAATATGTCCATGTCTCTCTTGCAGTGAGGAGCCCAGAACTGGACACACCAAGCGGTAGGTTCTCAGTCATGGCATAGGTGACCTACTGGCATAGGTCTGGAGGAGTCAGCCCCCAGCCACCATAAGTTACTCCCTGGAAAGGTTCAGCTCTCTGTTTCCAGAATTTACTGAGGTGGCATTTGTCAAGCATTATTCAACTTTAGTTTAGTTTAACTTTGTTCAATCACTGCTTTGCTGAATAGTAAATCAATGTCGGAAAAGGTTTATGAATGTAATGGCAAATTGCACATCAGTTAATGAAAGGGTATGAATAGATAATCAGGTTATAAATCAAGTCAGAGTTTTAGACAAAATTACAAACTGTGAGAATAAAGCCTGGGTGGTTAGTCATAGCTTCAAAAACTCATCTGTAGCTATCACTTTTTCAAAATTCAGTTATTGTTCTTAGGACAGAGTTGTGCTTGTGTTTGTGTTTTTGGGCTTATGTTGTCTGGCCAGATTCCAATCTAAGTAATTATATTTGCATACATCAAATTTCCTGTGATGTTTCACATTGTTCTGCATTTCCCTCTCCAAAGCTTTCATTAGTATGAGAAAATGACAAAATGCTCTTGTGTTGCTAATGCAGTCTTACAGCTGTAGTTCAATGATGAACAAATCACCTTTTCTGATAGGTATAGATACAGACATATACATCTATCAATACATTTTGTATACTTTACTGGTGAAAAGCATGAACAGCCTGGTCATTATTGATCCATATTTATCTAATTATTGAACTCTAGGACAAGTGAATAGATCCTGGTCTTTGATTGCCATCTCCACATTTTGCCCGTTGATTTATTTCAGTCAAAATAAGTCAAAGACTTATTTTAACGTCCCTCATAGTCTGACAAAGAAGATGCAATACCCAAAAGTTAAGGTCTAATATTAACATTTGTTTGTTTTGTTTTGTTTTTTTAATTTAAGTTAAAGTTAAATCTTATGATTTTAGCATGTATTATTTCCTGTCCCACTCCTAGTGCCAGCTCTGTTCCGTGTATCTCCTAAAGGTAGTTACAGCTTTGCTCACTGGTGGTATGAGTTATAAATAGGATTTCTGTAAATGCAAAACCTCTCTGACCATAGTAGGACTGAAATAATTGTCATTGGTAGAAATATTTAGGATTTGATCCTTTTTCCCTGGAAGTAAATTGGATATTAATTTAAGTGATTTCACGGACATGCATCAAGTACTAGGGAAAGGGATTTTTTATTTTCACAGCACTCGGTGAAGCAAACTGTAGTAAATTGATTTCCTCATGTGTTAATTAATTTGATTTTGCTAACTAAATATCTTCAAAGGAAATTAATAAAATTAATATCCCCTCAGAGTGCCAGGATTCTCACTCATTGTTTCAAAGAGCTATCTGCCTCCTTCCACCTGGTTTTGCCAGTATCCCAAAACCATCTTCAGTGGATGTGAATAGATTGCCTTTAGTGTAATGCAGTGACTCATCCCTGCACAGAGAGATGAGAAAAACCCTCCAGACTTCCTCCAGAGGGCTTCTAGGCGTAAGCAGTCTAACTCTGCTGATTCTGATTCGTCCCCTGGAAATGTCATATTTGAAAGTTCACTGGCTTTGTTGGCAAAGACATCTATATCTTTGTTAGATTTCATCTGAGACTGGAAGTGTGGTACGTTTGCTACTGTGCTGCAGGTTTGAGGAAGACAGGACCCCATCTCTTGGAAGCAGCATGATAACATGAGTCAGACAGATTTTTGGGACCCTTTCTGTGACGAGGGGGAAAATAAGTAGAAAGGAAAAGGAAATAATTTTTCATGCCCAAAGCAGTATGCCAAAAAAGGCTCCTAAATCAAAACAGGGTTGCTCTAGATAATATTTTTCCTTCCTGATTCAGAGACAAAGAAAGGGAATTGGAAATCAATGATCCATGAAAATATATATTTTTAGAAATGTATTCAACTAAAGGAAAACAGAATTCTATTGAGAAAATGAAATGCTCGTACAATGGCTTATTTTCAACAGGATGAAAAACATTACTTCTGCCTCCCCATCTACAACAGAGATGCGTAATTTTTTTATACCTCATTTTAAAAGATAATTTGAGTTTATGTGTTGCCATGTCCAAAAGTTAAAAATTAAAGACAGACTGAGATTATATGAGTCTTCTCCTCAATTTTTTATTTATTAAAATTCTGTACTGAAAGCGTTTTATTGTTGGTGGGTTTTTGTTTGTTTGTTTGGTTGGTTGGTTTTTTAAGTGATTGAATTCTACTTACAAAAACACCAATATACAGGACCATTTCCTGACCACTTGGAGTACATCTCAGCACAGATTTCATCACAGCTAGATCAGCCTTCCAAGTGTAATTTAGATTCTGAAAAGGTACTTTGACAGCTGTCCATCTCAACATATCATCAGGAAAAAGTGTTGTGCTAACTCTGATTTTTCATCATCATTTTGAGCAGACAACTCTCACCAGAGGGGTGACCATACCAGCACCCATTGTGAAACATGGACCTCTCCCTTGGAATAAACTCAGGAGATCTTCATCAAAGAAGGTGAGACAGTCCAGAAGCTGTAGCTGTTTATTTTGTTAAAGAAGAGAAACTTGTAATTTCATTATTTATTCCTACTATTCCTCAGTGAGACTTCTCTTGGACTTGTTGGAATCCAATGAATATCTTTATTTTAGTCTTTATTCTCCATCCTTAGCAGTTCTTTATAACATAGACTGTCTGTTTTCCCTCAGGCCATCTATCTCCTCTACAAGAACCAATGATAACCTGAAGGCATCCCAGTCTCTAAAGCAAATTATTCAGAGAATAGTAAATGTGTAAATATGTGGGGTTAATTCACAGAGGGATTTTCTTCTTGGCAAATCCTAACTGGTGAGTGCCCAGCCATGGGTGCAGAAATAGCCAGAGTGCCTGCACAGGCATGGATCAGAGCCAGACAGGCAGGAGGTCCAGTGCAGAGACACCCAATTGTTTGCACCAGGATCTGAGCAACGCTGCACTGTCTCATGTGGCTTTACCACTTTGATCTCTGAGAGCTCAGATCCTTACACCACACATTACAGCTTATATACATGCTCTCGCAAGCCAGGAAAGTGCCCTAATTACCAACCAAAGAGCAATCACTACTAGAAAGAAATTGACTAAAGCAAATATGAAGCCAAGGTTTAACAGAAATATTGCACCACACATACCATTTCATCAAAAAAGGTGCAGAGATCTCTATTTTCCGGAGTCACCTGCAGCAATCTGTAAACACCTGGCCAGATGATCCAGGCTTTTAATGAGTGAGTAGATAGGACAGATGCCTCTTTTTGAATCTAGTTTCAGTACTGCAAATGTTAGGATCATAGAAAGTAATTTCATTGCTTCACTTCACAGCTCACCCCAATTAGATATTTGTATTGACAACAGCTTGGGAGTGGATGAATTTTTAATTCTCTATTGTCCTTTTCAGGGAAGTACATAATATTATACATGCATGCAGAGGCATTGGTACCTCATTGTCTCTGGCAGAAAAATCTTACCTGATCCCATTTGCTGTTTTAACAGTTGCATTTCGTTAGCTATTCCCAGTCCTTTGCATGGCCAAGTAATATATCAATTTTTTCTTTTTCTCTACAGCCTTCCAAATGATGAGCTCCTAGTTTATAACCAAGCTTCTTGTTATTAGTTCCTAAATGCATGATCTTCTACCCCATTCCTACAATTCCCAGGGCCATACAAAGCTTCCTTTACTACATCTCATGCATTAATGTCTCCCAAACTTGTGTTAGTAGCAGTTTCTGTTAGCATAGTCCTGCTCTTTCGCTCCATTTCATGAATAATTCTAAATAAGCTTAAGCTCAAAACTGATATTTGGGTAACAGCACTGGCAAGAGTCTTCCAGTCTCATAGTTTCCCTGCCAAGACAACCTATCCTTGGCTCCCAGCATCCCTACCCAATTTAGACGTCGTGTAAACAATCCCTGTCTTCTAATGTGGCTATAAGTTCTATTGAAGTCCATGTTCAAAATGATCACCATATTAAAACACACGCAGGTATTTGACTCTAATCAGATATGTCTTATACAAAACAGGTGCTTCAAGATCAGCAACAGCTATTTTAAAGAAACATTTCAAAGGTTTTAAAAACAGGAGTGGAAACTATTTTTAATTATTTTCTGATCTCTTTGCCTAGGGAAATGAGTGTATTAGTTACCATGAAAGCAATTACCAAGACTTCTAAGGGAAATGAAAATTAAAAGAATAAATATAAAACTTCTCCAAAATGATCCAAACAGACTTCTAATACATGAGATGATTGTCTCAGCTTTCACTCCCAGTGTCCTGTAATCTCACAGCACTGGTCCCACAGAATACCACTCTTCTCTTGAAAAGATCGTTTTGCTTGGTCTCATTGATTGCATTTGTTATTGGTGTTTTGTTTGTCAAGATTATGGAAGTATAAGCCACGATTAAGTTTCTGAGACATATATCTGAAAGTTAGTTCCCACAACAGACACTGAGCTATTTGATACAACAAATAAGATCCAAGGTAGCACCTCGGCTGTAAAATTTATTGTGGTTTGTCTTTGGTGTAAAAAGGGTGTGTATTGTCTGTTAATAGAGTAGTTTAAAAAAAAAAAAAAAAAAGATAATGCTGAAATGCTGAAAAAGCTTTGCATTTTACTGTTTTTTAAAATAAACATTCCGAAACTCTGTGACTCTAATAATAATGTTAGTGATGGAATGACACGAATGTAGCATTAACCAGCAGAATAATACAGCACAAGCATGTTACAAAGAATATGTAGATGAGGTGGTTTTACAGAGAACGGTTAGAGAAGAATGCTGACATCTTCATTTATCTAACACTTACCAAATGAGAGGTGTGGTCTGTATAAAAGTTGCCAGAGTTTCACTTTATTAAAATGCTTACATAATGTTGGTAATAAGGAGTGTTAATTACATATTTTTCTGTACTTAATGTGCACATACTATATTTCCTATAATTTTAATAACTTTCCTACCACTGTGTTAGAGAGATGAAGCTACTTAAAAAACCAGGTATAACTGACCTGTCTCTTTCTAACACTCAAGAGCCCTGCAGCCAGGGAAGATTTGGTATTTAAATCTGGAATGTCTGATACATATAAATCTTGTATTATCAGGGATGAATCTTTAGGAACAGGACAGAAATTTCACATTTGGAGGAGAGAGGAGTAATTTCTCTGAAAGGCTGATGCATTTAAAAAGTAATAAATTATTTTAATGACCACCTAATGGTAGACATTACACAATGTTCTCTAATTATTAATCCACTGTAGACATGTTCACTGGTCTGAGAAAGTCTTTCTGGTGCATAACTTCCTGCAGTTTGATAAGGTCACTGTTCATCACTGTTTCTGAGTGAGTTCTGGCATTGAAGAGGTTCTCTCGTGTCTTTACTGCTGCCTTCTCCTGGATGGAAAAACCCCTGTCAGAAAGGTGTATCCATTCCTGTCAAAACTGGGATGACTCTTATCACACTGCACTTTCTCCTTTGAAATGCTCCCTTGCTTCTCCACCTCCATCTATTCCGTAGCATTTTGTCATACGCAGTCCCCATCCCCTCCCACCTGTTCCAGGGTTTAATCGTCTCAAGGTTTCTTACCCTCATCATTACGGGATTGTATCCTGGTACTTTAGCTCTCACTGCATGTCTAGTCTGTTGACTTTTGGGCACTTTTGGTCTTATGAGCTAGGCTAGATGAGCAGTAACATGCTTGAGTCAGTGTAGTGCTGTGGAGAAGCTAAAAGTCGATGCAGTGCTGTTGACAAGATATATAATACTCCTATTAATCTACAAGATACGGTCAAGCATTTCCAGTATGGGACTATGCTGATATGCCTTCCTTGTTTCTAATTCCTGAGCTAGCTTGGATATTTTCAGGTTGTGTATAACTTCACCTTGCTTCACTGTGCAGTAAGTCAGATGCTGATACCAGACATTAATTTTTCAGGTCTGTCACCCTTTGAAACACTGGTACATCAATAATTACCTCTTGCTTTCTTATCTGTAATTTCCTTTCTTTCTAGGCTGCTCCAGGACTCAGTCTTCTGTCTTTAACACATGTATTTCTAAAGCGTATTTTCACACTTTTAAAAGATAAAATATTCCTCACCAAAAATCCTTCTTCTTTCAATATTTTTGTTGAGAGATAATCAATCCATAATGTCTATCCTAATTTCTGATAAAAAACATAAGCAGAATATATGTCTGGGCTTTGGTTTGACTATGAAAGACTTCAGTAAGTTTAAGTGCTGTATGATGCTCAATCGGAGAACTGCATTTTATACCAATTTAAACCTTTCAGATTTGTTTTGCTAGTCCCCGTGTTTCCCCATATCTCTCATTAGGACAATATTTTCTTTCTTTCTCCCAGAGGAAGCCAGGACTTGCACATAAGAAGAAAACAGTGAAATAGAATATAGCCAATGTTTGTTCGACCATCTTAAAAGCCTGCATGGGTGGCAGGGGTAATGTCTCAAGTTATTGTTTGTCATTTTCTTTTTTATGCTGTAAAGTGTTTTTTTCTGTTTCTCTCTGTGCATTTTCCTTGTGAGTTTTTCAAGACCATATGTTTCCCTGTACCAGCAATGAGAATGGATTTTACTGCCTGTGCATTATTGTGCATATATTTGTGATATAACAAAATATACTGACTTCAGATATTCCACACAAGACTCATGAAGCTTTCCATTCTGCTTAATGATGCAGAAAATTTTCCTCTTTGGACTGCAGAAATTCTAAAGGAGATTGCAGTTTTGCCCTGAAGGATTCAGCTTTGCATTTACCCTGAGTCTTTCAATCTCATCATAGTACAGAAATCTCATACTGCGCGTCTACCCACTGGTCAGTCTGGGAATTCAGCTCTTTTTGTAAGAATGAAGGATTCTGATACTATTACAATTTTATCCTCTTCATCTAGGGAAAAGTCACAGTAAGATTTTAACTACAGCTCTTCATACTTATTCTCCGTATTTAAAATCTCTTGCCTCTTTCATATATTATGTAGACTTAACAGTTCTAAAAAGGGTAAGAAAATATCTTCTGGTCCCTAGGACTGGAAGATCAATAATATCTTGAAATTAAACCACCCAAAGATAGTTTAAAGATAATGAAGATGTCAAGTAAAGTTGTTAAATTTAACTAAAGTGAATTTGAATTAATTTTAGAAGAACCTTATAAAATGTAGTAGGATATTGCAAAGAGTATGCTTAATGATAGTTAACAATAGATGAAAGCAGAAAGTTGGGAACAAATTCCTGTTCTGTAGAAATACTTAGAGTTGATCTACATCTCAAAAAATCTACCGTCTAACTAAACAATGTCAAAGAAGCAACAGGAAAAAGGACGGCTGTGTCAGTGTCTGACAAACAGAGACACTGCCACAGGGCATCACCTTGCAAACAGCACTTTGGTGCACAGGTGCAGCAATGGCAGCCGTCTTGTTTCAGGCACTTGGATTATTTGTGTTTAAAATCTGCAGCTGGGCTGGGAGGTGAGGGCTGTCCCTTTTCCTTCACTGACAGCACATGGTAGTTCCCAGGGTTTCTCCATGGCTCAGTATTCAAGCTGCTTTTTCCTTTGAAAAAGCACCGTTCATCAAAACTGTTTTGTATAAACAGAAAATTGACTGGGAGGAAAAAAAAAAACATAAAGAAAGCAAGCTCAGTTTTATTCAGATTTGGAGGGAACTGATTTTTTACCTGATGGGTATTGCTGAAATGGTCTTGGCATGTGGGTTGGCTAGTGAGGAAACCAGGCCAAGACAGCCGCTCGTGGAAATGTGTCTCTGTGTGCTATTGCTTATGAGCTGTTTGGAGAATTGCAGCCAAATTTGGCAAGGAGGAAAAGAAAGAAAAAAAAGCTTGTATAGGTTTCATGAAAACAGGCTGCTGAAAAGAGAAGAGGGTACCTACGAGTGCCTTGACTGATTGGACGGGCTGGTGTCCTCGTGCAAACCCTGTTAGACACAGCAGAATCTGTGTGGTGTAAATACCTTACCTATATATAGGTGTGTACATATACGTACACAGATGTAACCACGGCAAAAGCTGCAGAGGAGCTCATGCTCCACCGACAGCCATAAAAGACGCCTTTATTTCTTATGCTTAGAGTATTTTTCTTCTGGAAGCATTTGGCAACAGCTATTACATTAATTAACATGTTAATTACTTGTTAATTAACATTAACTACGACTTTCTACAGAAATGCCTGCCAGAACACAAACAAGGCCTCGAAACCAAACTGTTGGTGAGCAATCGTGTGCAGGGTCCCAGGCAGCCACGCGCCATGATGGGGGCAGGAGGCCGAGGGACAGAGGGAGGCCGAGGGATGGAGGGAGGCCAAGCCGGCCAGCAAGTTCCCTGTCCTTCCCCATGCCACCCCTGGAGGCTCTGGGACCAGGCCAGACCCACCTGGACCCATGTCTGAGGATGTCCCCAGGCATCCGCAGACAGGTGCAGGTGCTGTGTGGGGTACAGGGGACAGAAATGGCCGGTGGGGTGTGGGTGGGAGACAGTCAGTCAGTCGGAGCCGGGAAGGCCTGGTAGTGCGCTCAGAGCCCCAGGGGTGTCCTAAAATACTTGCTGTTCTGAGGAATGCGCAGTAAGCACAGGTTAATGACAGCTATTTGGGAAATTGGGTGCACCTCTGAAATGTGTTTATACACTTTTTGTTTCAGTCTCAATGACGGAGATGCACTTGAACTCCTCAAGAAGAAATTTTATGTTAAAAAATAGCTTTCAGCAATACACGAAATGAGGCATCTGGAGGGGAAAAAAAAGCACCTTTCTTGTTACCTAAAGAGCACGTTTTGGTGTAATATGTTTGTGAACACAATCTCCTCTGAACCCTCTCCTACAGCACCCAGTCCTGCGCATGGTTGCCCCTGTCTTTCTGGTACGTAATGCAGTTTGCCCGGAGTACAAGACAGGGCTAATAGGAGTGTCCAAAAATTCAGGCAGGCAGAAGCTTGACAAGACATCCAGGAGAATCGTTAAACTGTGGCTGTTAGTTTATACTTTCAAAGCACCCCATTAACGTGCTCAGCTCGGTAGCATGCACATACACCACTATGCTCTGCTGGCTGCAAAGAGAAGAGGTTGACAGCCCCGTGTTATCCACACCTAACAGAGATCCCAGCCACAGATTGTCTCTGCAATGACCTATAATTCCAGTCGTCTGTTTGGACGGGGCATGCATAACTCATCACTAAAGCCCGACACGTGCACAATGATTTTCTAATACCCAGGAACATTTTATGTACTTCGGTAATGATGTGATGTGGGAAAAATGCTTATGGTTTATGGGAAGTCTGTCTGCAGGTTTTGCTCGGTAGCTGTAGGCTCTGTAAGATACCCTAAATAAAAAGGAGGAACATGTAAGAGCAACATAGGAGGACAGAGTGTTGCGCGGCATTCATATAGAATTCACAGAGAACCAGAGTAAGTGTGTGACATCCCCTAAGCTAACCTCAAATGCAACATCATACATAGTTTTTTAGGGTAACAGCATAAACACCTAAATGCTTGAAAAACTAACAGACAAACGTAGCTCACGTTTTCTTTTAAATTAAATGATCATGTGAGGAAAAGTCCTGCCTGAAATACTAATCAGGAATTAAGAATCAACTTTAAAAATAAATGTAGCAAGCAGCTGTGAGCTAATTCATAAAGATATAAGTCTCCAAAAGGTTTAATAGTCCATCTCAGAAGAGTTTTGTCAGGGTTATTTTTTCCTAAATTTATTTTTTAAAAATTTACTTTGAAACATCTTCTACAAAGGAAACAACAAACTTCTGGAACATTCTTCTGCAAAGGTTTCCTTTTCCCTTATTAAATTTTAGTTCTGTCCATATCTGCCACTTTCTACTCAAAACATTGTTTCTCCCACATCAAATTATAGTTCTTCCTCCTTTTATTGCAATTTCACCTAACATTCCCACAGCGTTACTCTTTAATCTGGCATTTCTCCTCATCTGCGGTTCTGTAAGGATGGTCACCCGTGTAGTCATTTAGTAAAGCTCCAGTAAAAGATAGTCTGTCTGCCTTAATTTTCTCCTAGATTTTCTTGCTCATACAAGCTGGAATCCATCAAGTTTTCCCCTTCAATATAAGTAATACTTCATAAAAATGAGTAGAATCCAAAGTTTCTTTAAAAAATCTCATAGTGGGAAAATTTGAGGGTTGTTGACTCATTTAGCAAGATATCTGGCCTAGTAAGGTCCAGAAATTTGGTTGTCTGTTCTGCTGGGTCTTTGTCAAGGTTGAAAAATACTCCCCTGTAGATTACATGTAGGCTAAGGAATGCATGAGATCTAATGCAGAGTGTTCAGATTTGCAAAACAAACCTGAGGCTTAGAAGCTTTGCTGCAGAGGATCTCAGGAAAATTAGAGAGGCATCAACCTAGTAAAGCTGTCAAAGTAAGTGCAAATATTTGATTGTTGTCATAAGTGTATTGGCTGATTCACAGAGGACAAAACAAAGCAGTCATCTAGTAAACTAGTCATCTGTAAACTTCATCTGGGGCACAGTACCAAAATTCTGTGAGTAAACATCAGATTTCAGACTTACCATCATAGATGCCAATCAGGCTTCCTCTTCTGTCTCTGCACAGCAGGGGAGGCTGAAGTCTGTCACTTCAACTTTTAGTCTTCAACTTCTAGTCCCCACTTAAGTCTGACACATAAGAAACATAATTTTGCTTACAAGAAGGGGTCTTGCTTCACTCTTGTGCCTGCAGTCCATAAGAAGTTAATGTAGTAGTGAGCTGTTCAATGCAGTGCTTTGAAATAGAGTTTCCTCCTATCTCCTCATTATTTCTATAAAATGGGCATAATAAAATAACAAACTAGACCATACACTTACTTGATTTATAGAGTTATCATGGGGAAAGTGGTGAGTACTAGCATTAGTGGGACTATTCTTTTTGCACACTAACCACGAGGATATGTAGAAGGCTGTTGGTTTTCTTTTCAGAGAAGAAATAGATCTTAAGAGGAAGAGGAAGGAGGAGAAACCAGAGCAGAGCTGAAAATGAAAGTGTCAGGGAAAAAGGAAAAATGCAGGGAGAATGGGGAAAAGAATTGTCTTTTCCTGTGTCCTGTCTCATCATTTAAAAATCTAAGTTACAAAAGGTAGGTGACCAAAAGCGAAACCCCATCCATTTTACCTAAATTAGTTCACCCATCCCGTTAATGCTGCTACATGCATTATTGTAGCTATTAATTTATTAATGACACCATTCTTATTGTAAAGGCACACTTGTTACATAGCCCTCAGGGAAAATGTCAAGTGCTGTTATTTAAAAGAATAATTAGGGAACTTACTGAGTTCAATCAGTGTGTATATGTGAGGGAGAAAAAGAATTAACAATGGGATTTATGAATTCGAAGACTCTATTGATATTCCTCCATTCTCCCTAAATACTAAAGCTTTTCTACCACTCCCAAGAATAGTGGAAGACAGCCAGCAAATGTAAGACAGATACCAAGTCACAGTTTAGGTGCTATATTAAATTTCAGAAGATAGCTATTGGGAAAAATTTTCCCGAGCACTGCCACAAACCCAGACTGATCTGAATGCTTGTGCGACGATAAAACTGTGCCCTACTTCTAGCTAACAGGACTCCTCAACTCATCTGGCTTCTAGCCCTTCAAGCTGTGCTTCACGTATAAAATTCTCTGCTGTGGAGGTGCATAGGACTCTCATCTTTACAGTACCTCCTGAAACACAGAACACCATTAACCAAGGGAATAGATCCTGGTACCATCAGCTGGGTGTCTGTGCAGCGGGCCAACAGCAGTGCTCCTGCATGGTGGTCAGCTTTCCAGTGGAAGATTAGCTAGGAAATGATGGCATTGAGAAGAACAGCAGCGTTTGTATAGAGTGCTGTTATCTTGGTTAAGAGCAATAAGACCCTAGTGTTTTTGCAGCTTGAAAATAAGGACACATTCCCTTACAGAATGATGTAAAACGTGTTTGCTTCTGTGAACTGAATCAAGGAAATTATCTTGCTGACATACAAAAAAATCCTGCCTTTCCCCAGACTTTTTTCACCCAAATCAGTCCTTGGCTTAGGTTCATAAGGAGTCCCAAAGAGCAAAACTGAAGGCAGCTCCCTCACTTGGGGGCTGGAGAAGAAGGGAGAGGAACAATATTGTCAGCATGGTAGGAATGTCTAGTGCTAAACATTGCCTATGAATTTGGGCCCTCACTGTAGATTCGTCCTGGTAAAAGTAATAATTTTCATCTCTCATTTTACCTGTATCCTCGGAGGTTGAGGCTATTGGCCCATTCAGCTACACGAGCTTGGTCCCTGGTCTAACAGAGCCTGGCAAGGAGCAGACTGAGACTGTAAGCCACAGAGCCGGATCAGCCCCAAACCACCACAACGTGCTCCCCGCACCTTGGACCCCGGCGTGCAGCTGGAGCAGAGCGCTGCAGTGTGTGGCACGCCAGCCACAGCCACACGGCTGCTGCTTCAGAACAAAGGCAGAGGGAACATATGTCAGTCTGCAAAAAGCCATGTAGACAGACTCAGCGGGATGTGAAACACGCAGTGAGCAGTAGTAACTCCTGCCGCACATCAACAGAGAGAATTTCAGGCTAGATTATAAAGAGCAAATAAAAGATTTTATTTCTTTGCCAACGTTTCTCTGCGTGTTTCTCTAAACATGTATACATCACCTTGACATTATCTACCAAAGGCAAACACTCACTGAAGATGAGCATTTTCCTTATACTGTAAGCATCCTTTGGTTTGCATGAGTACATTTAATGAGCGATCAGAAAATCCCCAGCACGTCAAGACTGCTTTTCACATAAGCTGAGAGGTCACATTATTTTATAACTAATCCCCACTCCATCTGTTGACACACTCAAACTGAGGAATGCATGAGAAATGAGGAAACATTCTTCCCCCTTGTTCTCTGCTGAAAACCTGATTCTGCCAACTTGACCCATCATGAGCTTCTAATTCTGTGGGCAGCCCCCTGAGTCTGGGGGGAAGGATTTACTGGTGGAGCAAAGCAGCAGTCAACATGAGCAAGGGTGGCAGAATGAGGTCATAAACATATGCAAGTGTCTTTTTTGGAGGCATATGGTCATTTAGTAGCATACTGATGGTGGTAGTTTGGAGCTGGCAGTAAATTACACTTTTTCAGGACTGAATCAAGCAAGGCTAAGCACCCTGTATGGTTACTTCTACAGAGTCTTTTACTTTTGCTAAGTATTTTTCATAACTCTTGATTTTCAGAAATTGAGAGGGGAGAAATTTCTGGGGACGATGGACATAAATAACTCTGAAAACCCTCCTCTGCTCCAGGGCTGCCTTACCACCACGGTGTCTTTGTCTGTAGCTGCATAGTACTGAGACATCATCTCCAGTTTTTGGCACAGAGCCCTCCATCTTTTCTGGAATGCAATGGATACCAAAAGAGCACTTTATGAACATCATATGTCCCCAGGTGGTTCTTCACAGAAGGGCTCAGAACAACATTCTGAGGAACAGACCACATTAAATCATGCTGTTGGAAGAATTCTCTGGCTGCATGGGTCGCCGTGTTTACCAGTTTTCCTATCAGCTATGCCCACTAGGTACAACCCAGGTAGTACTCACACAATGGCCTATCAGCCAGGAACACCCCCAGAGGAGCAGTTTATCCTAACAAGTTTTACTCACAGGGAGTCAGAGTCAGCACAAGGGCATACCATTGCGTTGTTTTATGCTTAGGGCAGTAGTTTTCATTCTGTGGTTAAAAAAATCTCAACAGTCTGGGATCTATGCTGAAGGCACTGTGCAATAGGCAATGAAGGCTACAGTTCAGCACATGCTTTAGATCACCATAAGCCAGCACTTCTGAAAAAAAAAAAAAGTAACCCAGCCACTAATTTCTGTCCCCAAATTACCTTTTGCAATGTTATGGCACAAATGTTTATGTGGTTACTTAGTAAGCCAGAATGAGGAGCTGCCCTGACTGATTTGCTTTAGGCAAGTTGCTTTTCAGCCAGATTGGTACTCCGGTCCAGTTCACTAAGCAGTTATAAAAGTGGACATGCTGACTTAAATTATTCATCAAACAGCAGATTAAAAAAAGCCAGCCTAGTGTCGGTAGTTTTAACTGCACCAAGCAGAAATTCAGACGCACCAGCTTGCCATATCCAGGGTCTGCAAATGGATAAGTGTTGAAGACCATGTATATATAAAGCATGATGTGCACTCATCTGTATTTGCAGTCAGTGTTGTGATAGGGGACCTGCTCCCAGCAGGGAACATGGGAGCCGGTGGCAGTCGCAGCTCAGGAGTAGGTTACTGCCTGACACGCTAGTCATCTCCCACAGGCTGTTTGCTAAGAGAAGAAAAATTAGTCACTAATCAGGAGCCAAGGCTGTCTGTTGTTAGACAGCCCCATCCATTGCCTCTGTAAGGCTCCCAAGCCACTCTCATGTCATCTGGCGCCCTGGCTGGGGATTTGTCACATAAACTGCACAAGTATATCTAATAGGCCACTGAGGCATTGGGAAGGTTAGTCTTATCGTGGAGCCTTTTAGTGTTCCCATGAGACATTTTTGCCTGCAAGAGATGCCAGCACCCTTGGGTTGTGGCTGAAGAGAGACGTGCCCTTCAGGGATGTGTGCAGGGAGAGCCCTGTGAGCACCAGGGCTGTGCGTTCAGCTGTCACCTCCTTGGTGTGCAGGGATCAAGATTTTGGACGCATCCACTCTGGAGTCAGCCACAATTGAGTCCCTGCTAACGTCTTTCACAGTAGCTTTTTTCCTTTGCTTTCTTGGAGTCGTCCTTTAATGTAGAGAATATAGTTCAGATGACATTGCCTGTTGCCAGAATTGTTAGTGGAAATATCAACTGTGCACCTTCCACAGTCACTTCATTTCCCTCTCTCTTCCCTGTTGGTTCCTCTTTGTTCTCTTCCAAAGGAAGCTAATTCGCTCCTCCAGCTGCAGCAGATCCCTTTAGCAGCACAAAGCGATGCTGCCCAGTGGTTTCACAAACCTTTCCAGCACAGTTCTTCCCCAGCTGCCTTCCCAGCCCTGCATGTGGCAGCCCAGAGAAGAGGCCAGGCACTTCTCTTTCATGATATACCGTATATATGCCACCACAGGACCCAGATGGCTAAACAGATGAGAAAAGTGCTGCAGTGACTGCCCAGAAAAATTTGGTTTAATACTGCTTGAAGAGCAGGGGCCAAACTAAGCATTAAACATGATAGCACATATAAAAGCCTGCAGCTCCTTTAGAATATAATTTGTAAAACTGCCGTTTTGTTGAAAATCTCACTTTTTATAGTGCACCTCTCCTGCTGTGGTTTAAGTTTAGTGAAATTTCCTAAAGCTAATGTTGGTAAATAATTTACAGGGAGCAATTTGACTTAATTTCACTTCTGTGCTATGTGAAGCAGCTGGGGCAAGGTCCAAAGAGTACTTAGCAGCTTCCAGAGGCATGTCAGTGAAATTCAGGCACCTTAGTGATCACAAAGATTCCGCTTACCTCACCGGGGTATCCCAGATACCCACCTGAGATACCAAAACATTGCTTACATGATAAAAGCATTGCATTTGTACTCTCCCCGGAAGACCTGTTTTTTTGCATGAGCTAGGCAAGTACACAGTGGCACTCTCAGGTGGGTATCTGGTTCTGTGACTAAGTCTCTGGGGTTTTTTTAAGGAATACTCATCACTCAAAGCACGTTCTGCTGTCTCAAGTCACCTCTTGAGAAGAGGATGCACGCTTCTCACATCGTAGTTTACTGTGCAGAGCCCTGCCTCAGGATTTGGGGCACCTGGCTTCTTAATTGTAACCACAATCCCAAACAGCAGGGATGCTTCTTACCTCAAGGTTTAGAGCAGGAAAACATCTTCTGGCTTTCCCACTGGAGCCTGGTCATGTTGCAAAAAGAGCCCTAAGTCTAGAAGGAAAAGAGGTGAGGTATGAGGAAGAGCCTCAACAACAGCTAAGGCGCTCAGCTAGGAGTATAAACAGCCTACCTAAGTTTTATTTAAGTCTCACAAAAAATAACAGCCATCACCACAATTTTAATGAATCAACTAATTCCTTTTGCTCTCTGCAACCCAGTCCCTGCCTGGGAACGCCAAAAAAAAACTTACTGAAAAGTTGAAACTAGGAGAAGTTTTAATAACTGGAAGTGACACTGTATAATTGGCACACTTTAGAAATACTAATGAGGGGTTTCAGTAGGCATAGCACCCGCAGAAGAGTGATCGCATCTTATGCTGATACAATCTCTATGGATTTTCTCAGGAGGGCAATGCAGCTGGCATTCTACTCCAATCATTTTACGCAAGAGGGTTTCAGAAGGGAAATGAAAAATAGCTTCTTTAATTGAAACAATAGGGGTGGCAATGAATTTTTACTAATTAGGGAAGGTGTTATTTGGTAAGGGTTTAGCATTTATATACCTCACAGAAATATGGGATACAGTAGGCGACCTTATCATCCCACTTGGTCTTCTCTTGTACACCATTTATGCATTTGTATCTTTGAAATTTGTAGTATAATCAAAATAGAAGATTCACATGTTTTCATTGAACTGCTGCAGTGTTTCATACAACATATGCAAGGGCTCTCAGCGGAATGGCTGAGTGTCACACAAATTGAAAACAGGGAAGGCTTCACATTGCACATGCAACACCGATACTGAAAAAGATTACAAGGTCCTACTCTCTTCTTCAGTTGTGGGTTGCACTGGAAACTTGTAATAAACATCATAGCAGATCATCAGCAAAAGAGCTGTACGTTGGTATTTTGATCAGCTTTGCTTTGAACCCTGCTTAACTCTTTTTTGCAGAAACAGAAAAATAGCTCATTGTTGGAAGAACAAGGTTGATTTGAGCCAAAAAAGGGGAAGAACTCAGACATAGTGATAGGTCAGTGAAATACATATATATATATTTATATATGTAATGTAAGGAAAATCTATAGTGGTAGGCGTCCACCTAATATAAGGATAGTTCCTCAGAGGAACTATGCTGCAGAAACCAAGATAAATCATTGTTTAGATACGCCTTGTCTGCACCATGCTTTTAAAATGTGATTCAGCCAACAACCAGTCATTCACTAACTATTGCAGCCATTAATTCTCACTGATATTTTGTTTGTGGCTCCATATTTGATATTAGCTCAGCAAATTTGTATTTTCTTACTTCTTTGCCTCAAAATCCTGAGTTCAACAACTTCAATGGATGATTTTCCGTTGCCTGAAACAGAGCTAAGACTTTATAGCTGTGCTTTTGAAAGTCAGAGAGACTACTGTACTACATAAACTAAAGGATCATATCCCACAGTCCCTGAAGTGGAATTTTTTGCTCGTTCCAAAGCAATTAATCACTTCTGGGTTTCTGAGCTGTGGTTCAGCTAGAGCACCTATTCTGTCGCAGGACACAGCGTGCCATTAGGAAGATTCAGAATAACCTTGAATTTGTCCATCTCACGGTAACACCTTTTGCTTATTTCTTTGTTTTGCTACTTTAGTTTATGCCATTTCCTCCAGTTTAAAAAAAAAAAAAAAAACAAACAACCAAACCAAACACAAAGCTATACATATGCACGTATGTATATGTACACGCACTTTCCTTTTTGTAGAGTAGCTGAAAATAGCTCAACGGACACATTTGCCATTATAGACAGCTCATAATAAGAGCTGATGTTGTACTGGGTGCAAACAGAAGCTAGCTAATAACCTTTCCACACAATAACACACACATATGCACTCACATGATCCTTTGGGTAAGTTGTAGAGTTACCTACCTTAGCTTGAAACACACATTGGCATAACCCACACACTGGTTAATCTCCCTGCTGTCAAATCCATTCACAATGTATTCCTCATTTGAATCTCTTCAGAAATGCAAATTGTCTGTTACCACTTGCCATCTGCAGCTGGGAGCAGGACCAGTGGTTGCAAGGAAATTGTTCTGTAGTATTTTGAAGGGTTAAAATGAAAACCGAAGAGACTTGCATGGCACAGTCCAGTTCCAATGAATTTCACAGAAAGAGACATGCATTATGGCAGGAAAACAGACTGAAATTAGCAGGGTTTAAAGGGAGCATGAAGAGTAAAAAACTAAGTGCCCCTGAAGCAGTATATATTGTACAGTCTAAGGAACATATTGAAGTCAAGGGAAGACTTCCTTTGAAGAATCGTTTTGGTTGAAAAGACCTCTAAAATCATCAAGTCCAACCGTTAACCTAGCACTGCCAAGTTAACACTAAACCATGTCCCTCAGCACCATGTCTACATGTCTTTTAAATACCTCCAGGGACAGTGACTCAAACACTTCCCTGGGCATCCTGTTACAAATCTTGACAACCCTTTCAGTGAAAAAAGTTTTCCTAATACCCAATATAAACCTCCCCATGGCACAACTTGAGGCAATTTCCTTTTGTCCTATCACTTGTTACTTGGGAGAAGAGATCGACACCCACCTAGCTACAGCCTCCTTTCAGGTAGTTGTAGAGAGAGATAAGGTCTCCCCTCAGCCTCCTTTTCTCCAGGCTAAACAGCCCCGGTTCCCTCAGCTGCTCCTCATATAATGTGGTCATGAGACTTGTGCTCCAGACCCTTCACCAGCTTTGTTGCCCTTCTCTGGACTCGCTCCAGCACCTCAATGTCTTTCTTGGAG